>NC_029794.2:43398935-43443776 GCF_000816755.2 Arachis ipaensis
TATATATATATATATAAGGCTAAGTGAGCTAACAAAGTGAATCCTTGATTAGTCTAAAATCTCACCTAACATATACATACTTTATATAATTTAAAATGCTTTACCTAGCTACCCAAAATTTTTCCCACTTTTGTATTACATGCTCATGTATCAAACTTATTTTTGAATTTTGTCCCATGTGCATTGATTCTTTTTATTTTGCATTTGGGGTAATATTATTTTTCTTTTCTTTCTTTTTTTTTAATGCACATGGTAATTTAATTATTTTGATTTTACATGAGCATGCTTCCCAAATTTTCAAATAACTTATTCAATTTAATTCCCTGTTTTTTTTTTATCATCCCATGTTCCCATAAAATTCTCCATACTTAAATTATACACAATATCTATCTTAACCTAACCAATGATTCAACTTAGAATTTTTATTTTGTTTTTCTACTTAAGGCTAGTAATGTGGTTATGGAATAGAGGGGGGTTAAAAAGCTCAAAGTGGCTAACAAGGGTGACATAAAAGGGTAGGCTTATTTGGGATAAGTGAGTGAAAACAAGTAATGGCCTCAATCATATGCAAGCATGTAAATACACTAAATAATGGACATATAGAGTGGAACAAAGTAATGTTTGCAACTATATAGAAGAAAACACACAAGAATAAAATATTTATGGTTAACTAATGTAACCATGTAATTAATCTCAAAATCTCACAGGTTGTGCGTTCTTTGGCTCAAAAACCATGTTCCAAATACAACTTCAAACAAATTTAACACATAGAAAATTTTAATTTTTTTATTTAAATTAGTGAAATTTTTTTTTTCAAAAATAGGGTCCTAGAAAGAAACTTATTATTTTTCAACCAAGTAGTATTTAAATCCAAACAATCAACTACACATGCAATCTATTATGCAATGCAACAATGAACTAATGAAGAAAATAAGACATTGGTGTTGAAAAGAGAATAACTAACCCATGGATATTGGTATCGACCTCCCCACACTTAAAGGTTGCACCGTCCTTGGTGCATGCTAAGATGTACAAGTGGATGGGCTGCTCCAACTGATGCCTTTCTCTATAGATAGTGCAGATTGACTTGCCTGTCTTCCCATATAGAAGTTCTTCCTTTTCCTTTCTTCGGTGGCCATCCTGAAAGAAGAGGAAAAGGGAGAAAAGTAACCAAGAAATAAAGATAAGAAAAATAAATAAAATATGGGTTGGTAATGCCAAATAGTAAAGGTCTCAATTACATGGTAGCTACAACATGTAGTGAGAAAATAGTAGAAGCATACAGCATATCAATAGTGGAAGAATTGCAACAATATGGGAGGGGGTGTGGGTAATGCAAAATAGTGTAAGTGCATATCAGTGCAAAAGGAATATCAGTATTATAAAAATTAGCATTGACTTATGAATAATAATACCCAATTAGAATAAAACAAGTCATGAAGCACCAGAATAATTCAAAAAGATGTAACCGTTGAAAGAGAAAATTTTAACACCAATGAAAAAATAATAATTTAAGAAAAGAAAATAAAAATATGCGCAAAATTAAAATGCAATGGATAAAAGTATGCAAATAAATTAAATAAAATAGAATGGAAGTGAAGAGGGATGAGAGGTTAAAAATATGAAGATGAAGAAGAAAGTAAGAAAGAATAAAGAAGAAAGAAATAAGAAGGGAGAAGAGAAAATTAGGATTAGGAAAGAAAAGATACGATATCTGGCGCTGATCTGGATAAGCTGTGCGGCGCAGGCGACGCGGACGCGTGGGTCACGCGTTCGCGTTGTTGACGCGATTTTTAAGTGATGCAGACGCGTGGGTCACGTGCTCGCATGGTGTGTGATAAGTTCAGGTGACGCGGACGCGTGGGTCACGCGATCGCGTGGCCTGATTTGTGCTATTGGTGCGAGTGCAGCCATGCGTTCGCGCAACTCTCTATTTTAAATGCATTGTGCCAAAAATCCGGGTGACGCGTTCGCGTGGATGACGCGATCGCGTGAATAGCCATATTTTGAAAACGACGTGGACGCGTGGGGCACACGTTCATGTGGTGGGGCTTGTGCTTCTAGCACGGTTCGAGCCCCACTCCATCACAACTTGCTGCCATACACCCATTTTACGTCGATTTTTAGGGTCACGCGTTCGCGTGGGTGACGCGGACGCGTGGGAGGCGAAATTTCCAAATGACGCGGTCGCGGGGTTGACGCGGACGCGTGGGCATGTTTGTGCCAAAGGCATGCCTCTAGACACGCTCTCGCGTGATTCTCTGTTCAATTCTCTTTTCTTCAAAACGCACTGGTGACACGGATGCATCAGCGACGCTGCCGCGTCGCGTGCGTGTTTTTTTTTTGTAGAATGCAAAATTCAATGCTAATGTGGATGTTATGAATAATTCCAGGTTCAATGAAATAAAATAAAACTTAAAAACAAACAAAACAAAATAAAATTAAAATTGAAAAAGGAACGATCATACCATGGTGGGTTGTCTCCCACCTAACACTTTTAGTTAAAGTCCTTAAGTTGGACATTTGTGGAGTTCTCTATTATGGTGGCTTGTGCTTGTACTGATCCTTGAATCTCCACCAATGTTTGCAATTCCAGTATCCTCCGGGATCCCAAACTAGGCGTAGAAAGCCTTCAAGCAAGTTAAAGCAAGTGACAAGGCCCCAAGAGTCTTGATTCCCAGAATGAATTCCGGGGTCCCAAACCTTGCTTTTGCCCATGTCTTCTTGTTGATCATTAGTGTTCCAACCGGGTGGCATGCAATCTGAATTCTCACTAAAGCAGCCAAACAACTTCCTAGACCCATTAAATTTAGTATTCTTCCAACCATGATAATTCAGCCGTGAGCTACCTACCATAATGAACGTAGGATTGTGTTGCCAACCACTAACCATCTCCTTCTTACTCTTAAAGCCACAAAGAGCTCTACGCTGACCATCTGTCTCAAGTAGCCCATATTCAAGTGGAAAAGTAAAAGTTAAGGATATGAATTTTAACCACTTGAATGTTGTATTGGATGGTAATGGCTTTGGGGGAGAGGCCTCCAACAAGTTTGGCAAGGTGATTTCAAGCTCCATTCCCTTGTGCTCTTCCTTGACAACTTCCACCTCTTTGCGAGCTTCTTTAATTCCAACCTCTTCCTATTGGTAGCTTTCTTCCAAATCAAACTCTTCTTTATGGCTTACTAAGGGCATGGGAGGTTGTGCTTCCTCTTCTTTAATCTCCATCTCTTGATCAACCTCTGCAAAATCTTCACCCATGATATGCCTTGGAGGTTGTACACCCTCTTCAACATCAAATTCAAACTTCTCAGCAGAATCCTGTACAGTTCTCGATTCCCATGGATGTTCAGCATCTCCTAAATCTTCAACCATTTCTTCCTCTGCAACTATTATGGCTTCCTCCACTTGTTCCAATATAAAGCCGTGTTCCACATTGTCCACCGAAGTTTCTAGTGTCTCCTTCATGCTACGCTCTTCTTTTGATTCTCCACATCCAGCCATGGGAGTACTTTGAGTGCTCAGATGTTGAGAAGCTAATTTATTTACTACCTTGGTTAAGGCAGTCGCGAGTTCCAGTACATCCCTTTGCATCTTTGCTTGCCCTTGAAGAAGACCACAAAGGATGTCATCCATTGGAGATTGGGGTGGATATGAGGGTTCATTATTTTGGAGAAAGGGTTCATAATAGGAAGGTGGTTCTTCTTGATAAGGATATGGAGATGGTGAATATTGAGGTGGTGGTTCTGGGTGTGGTTCATATGGTGGTTGGTGTGGTGGATATAGGTTAGGGTCATATAGTGGTGTTTGGTGGTAAGGGACTTGTGACTATGGTGGTTCAAAATTACGTGGAGGAGGAGGTTCATAGGTATTTTGTGGTGGGTATTGATTGTCACGAAGAGGTCTACCATAACCATTGTCTTGGTGCGCATCATAGAATGGTTGTTGATAGTGCCTTGGAGGTGGTTGTCGCCAAGAAGGTTGATCAAATCCTTGTGGCTCCCCCCATCTTTGATTGTCCCATCCATGACCCAAGCTTTCATTGTAATCTTCTCTTCCTGTAACATGATTGTAAGTAAACTCATAGCCAAAGGGGTGAGAATTCATAGTAGCTAATAAAAATTAAAAATAAAAACAAATAAACAAGCAAAGGAAAATAAAATAAAATAAAATAAAATAAGAGAAAAGATTTGAATTTTGAAAATTGAATTTTGAAATTTGAATTTTAAATTTTGAAATTTGAAATAAGATAAGATAAGATTTTTGAAAAAGATATGATTTTTTTAAAAAATTTGAATTTTGAAATTTAAAACTAAGATAAGATAAGATAAAAAAAATTAAAAATTAAAAATCTGAAAATATTTACAATAACCAATAATAAGGCACACGTTTGCAATTCCCCGACAACAGCGCCATTTTGACGAACTGATTTTCTATCGGTAAAGAAATTCACAAATATAATCGCGTTGTAATAGTATAGTATCTAAATCAATAGAGAATCCTTTCGCACAAAAGTTTGGTTGTCACAAGTAACAAAATCCAATATAAATTGATAACTGAAGTATTTAAACCTCAGGTCGTCTTCTCAAGGAATTGAAGGGAGGTATGACTTATTATTAGCTATGGAAAAGGTAGAATTTTGGGTTTTTTTTTAAAATAAGGAACAAGTAATTTAATTGACAAGAAAAATAAATTAATAATTAATAAAATCTCTTGGCAAGGTATAAGAATTTGGAATTTCTATCCTAGTTATCCTTATCAGATGTGATGAGAATTAGGTTTAAATCCCACTTAGTTAAGTCAAGTGGACTAATTAGCTTGATCTTCAAGTCCTAGTCAATCCCTGTGGGAAGACTAGCTTTAGAGCGATCTAGATCAATTAGTAATCTGCCAATTTCAACCACTGCTGAGTTTGACAACTCAAGTATTACCAATTACTTAACCAAAGCCAAAAGGAAGAAAATATCTAAATTAAATTAAAAGCATTCATAAATAGAATAAAACGATCATAAACTGAAATACCTCGAATAATATTAATTAAGAAAATCATAACATGAATGTAGCATAAGCTAAATTGGAAAGATAAATAATAATTAAAGGTATATAATAAAAATAGAAAATAAATAAGAGGAACATTAAGCCTGGAAATTGAGAAGAAATAATCCTAAATCCTTTAAGAGGAATCCTAATCCTAAATCCTAAGAGAGGGGAGAGAACCTCTCTCTCTAAAAACTACATCTAAATTATAAAAAGTGAATAATGGAAGACATGTTGTTGAATGGATGCATTCCCCACTTTATAGCCTCTAATCTATGTTTCTCGGCCGAAAACTGGGTCAAAATAGCCCAGAAATCGCCCCCAGCGATTTCTGGTACGTACAGGTTGCGGGAAAGTGACGCAGAAGCATCGTCCACGTGTTTGCGCGGATTGGGTTTTCGCCAGGTCACGCGTCTGCATGATCCACGCGTTTGCATCACTTGGCTTCGGGGAAGCTATGGCAAATTATATATCATTGCGAAGCTTCGGACGTTAGCTTTCCAACGCAACTGGAACTGCATCATTTGGACCTCTGTAGCTCAAGTTATGACAGTTTGAGTACGAAGAGGTCAGGCTAGACAACTTAGCAGTTCCTTCAGCTTCTTGTATTCCTTCCACTTTTGCATGCTTCCTTTCCATCCTCTGAGCCATTCCTGCCCTGTAATCTCTGAAATCACTTAACACACATATCACGACATCGAATGGTATAAAGGGAGAATTAATATTAATAAAATTAAGGTCAAAAAAGTATGTTTTCAATCATAGCACAAAATCAGGAAGGAAAACGTAAAACATACAAATTATATGAATAAGTGTGAGTATAATGGATAAAATCCACTAGATTAAGCACTGGATAAACCATAAAATAGTGGTTTATCAGTGTCAAGTGAAAAGCTTGAGACTGAGCAGTTAAAGTCGTGATCCAAAGCAAAAAGAGTGTGCTTAAGAACTCTGGACACCTCTATCTGGGGATTTTGGGAAAGCTGAATCACAATCCAAAAGGGTTCACCCAGTTAAGTGTCTGTGGCATTTATATATCCGGTGGTAATACTGGAAAATAAAGTACTTAGGGCCACGACCAAGACTCTAAAAGCTGTGTTCAAGAATGAAAAAGAACTAAACTAGGAGAGTCAATAATATCATCTAGATTCTAAGTTTAAAGAACTAAACTAGGAGAGTCAATAATATCATCTGGATTCTAAGTTCCTAAGGATGCCAACATTTCTGAATTTCAATGGATAGTGAGATGCCAAAACTATTCAGAAGCAAAAAGCTACTAAGTCCAGCTCATCTAATTGAAACTGAGCTTCATTGAAAACTCTGAGATTTATTGTACCTCACTCTTCTTTTTTATCCTACTTTATTTTTAGTTTCTTGGAGACAAGCAACAATTTAAGTTTGGTGTTGTGATGAGCGGATATTTTATACGCTTTTCGGTATCATTTTCATATAGTTTTTAGTATGTTTTGTTTAAGTTTTATTATATTTTTATAGGTTTTAGTGTAAGATTCACATTTTTGGATTCTACTATGAGCTTGTGTGTTTTTGTGCAATTTCAGGTATTTTCTGGCTGAAATTAAGGAGCTGGAGCAAAAGTCTGTTTCAGAGGCAGAGAAAGCACTGCAGATGTTGTCCAGATCTGACCTCTTTGCACTGGAAAGAGCTTTTCTGGAGCTATACACATCCAAATGGAGCATTCTCAATGGCTATGGAAAGATAACATCCAGGGCTTTTCAGAAATAAATAATAGTCTATGGTTTGCTTTAGAATTGAAGGCCCAAAATTGGCATTCAATGCCAACCTTCTGCCCTATTATAGCGTCCAGCGCCCAAAGGAGAATAGACCAGCGTCCAACGCCCATAAAGGACCTCTAGCCAGTGTTCAACATCCTAGAGGCCTTCTAGCACATGGATCTCAATCAAGCTCAGCCCAAACACTCGCCAATTGGGCCCATGAAGAAGATTTTAGCATTAAAATATTATTTTACCCTTTTTATGTAATCCTTAATCATTAGTTTAGTATTTAAAGGATATTTTACATTATCTTCAGAACTTTATGCCATATTTCTGTTTATCATTATATTTTCTATCAGTATGAGTTTCTAAACCTCCTAGGTTGAAGGGAGGAGCTCTGTTGAGTTTTATAGATCAATAAAGTACTACTGTTCTTTCTGAATTCGTGTTTGATTCTCTACTCTAAGTTGTATCTTCGTTCTTTATTCTAAGACAACGTGCCTAACAACCACTTGTGTTCTTCTTGGGTTCGTGTGAATACGTAATTGGAAAGCATTGAACCATTGGCTTGATTATACATCTCTTAGACGGCTAATCCACGACTTCGTTGGAGACTTTTTGAGACACTAGTTCAGCCGAGGTATGGGGAGATTAGAGTCTTTGTGGTAGAGGCTAGAACCCAAAGGTGCAGCATTTTCTGATCCGAAAGATTCAACCTTGTCTGTGGCATTTTGAGTAGGATCACTAAGGAGAATGAACTGCAGGAGCTTCACCCTCAATCAGAATGGATCCACACTAATCCTGGGGTTCTGATCTGGAGAAGCATTGGCGACCTCTCAATCGGTGTTGATCACATACAGCCTGCCATAGAAGAAATCACTCACAGTTGAAGAAGACAGCAAGACTGGATTAATTCAGAAGAACAAAGCATCTCTAAGCCTTAACCATCTTCTTATCATAGTTTACACGACTTCTGAGTTCTAAGTAACGTTCTCTTTTTATTCTCTTTTATGCATTTAAACAATCAAACCACCTACCTTTATATCCGCCTGACTAAGATCTACTTGATAACCATAGCTTACTTCAAACGACAATCCTCGTGGGATCGACCCTGACTCGCTCAGGTATTACTTGGATGACCCAGTGCACTTGTTGGTTCAGTTGTACGAAGTGTGGGAATTTGTGTACCAATCTTTTTATAAGCGTCTTGGCTCGGCGGTATATGTAGAATCTGTAACAAATCCTCAAATGCCCAGTGGAAGTATCCACTTGCTTGCCTCAGAGGAACACCGTTTCCGCATCTCGGCCTAGGAAGTTCCCGTAGAATTCTTTAACAATAGACCCCTTGATCTCTATCGGATCAAGCTCTAGGAACCCCCATTGAAAGAAGGCGATGCGGTCATGGATAGACGGTGCCAACTTCTCATGTATGTTTAATTGCCGCTCCCAATGGATTGCTCTTACAGTAAGGTGCTCATATTGTTTTTCGGATTTGTCATTGGCAAAGGTAGTTTACTGCTCCGACGAGTGGACGAACTAGAGCCAAGGGTCAAAGGTGCAGATGATGCTGCGGTCGGCTCCTTTCCTTTGCGGCCCATCTTGAAAAAGGGTAAAGGGTAGAGTTTAGAAACATAGTACAAGCAACGCAGAGAAGATATAAGAGGAGGTCAAATAACAATGAATTCATAGATGCAAGAGAAATCAAACAAACACTAAATTGAGGGAAAGGTTACGGTAGTGTGACATGATAAAAGATAATGTGTGTATTCTAAGTGTGCGCGTAATTAGAACACACACATTTGCCGGTTAAAACGGTATGCCAGACAATCAACAACTAAGCATGAGTTTCTCAATTTAGTGGCCTAAGATGCATGTCATAGAATGAGCAAAGGTCAAAGTATCAAGCAAGTTTAGGCAAAGACAAAACACAAGTGAAGTGGACTTGAGAGAATGGATATTGAGTAATTATGCAAAGGAATGGTGCAAGCTGATATTGGATTACACAACAAGCAATATCCAATCCAAAAGTTTCCGAACTACTTATTCATCCCAATAGAGTAGAATGGTCACAAGGACAAAGTACTTGTTGAGAGAAAAGACATGCTTAATGAGAATCAAGTCAAGTCGAGTCAAGTTATTCAAAACTAATACTAAAAAAAAAAGCACTTGGTATGTGACCATATTGATTTCAAAAGTTTGATGAATAAGCAATTTAATTTACTTCACTGAATCGAATGTACTTACTAAAGAATTCACCCAAAATGCAACAAAATATGAATGTGCAAACCAATTGGGTGTTAATAAATCAAAACAATAAAAAAGTGCTTTAATGACTCAATAACTTAACTAGCATCAACATCATCTAAAAGTGCATCATTTATGACTGATTGGGCAAACAAAATGTATTTTAATGCATACGATAGCCTGAACATATAAACTAAACTCATAGCATACATAGGCATTTAATCAAATAGTTGGTGCGCAGTGCATAATTTTAGCATATTCAAGTAATCCTTAGCAATATTCAACCCAAAACAGTAGCATCAAACACTTACAAACCAACCAATAATAAAATAACAAATCCTAGCCTAAGTTAATTACTAAAATCTTTTAACAAAATGCAATTACTAATTAGCTAACCAAAAGAAACAGAAAATAGGGAAAAAGGAAGAAATCCTGAGTGAAGAGTCGAAGAATTGAGGAAGGCGTACAGTGGCACTATGTTGTTGCCATTGGCAGAGGTCTGGTGACAATGTGGGTCACCGGAAGGTGAGAGCTAAGAGCTCCTGTGGCTAATGCAGAGAAGAGGAGAGCTCGAAGATAATGGATGGAGAGGAGGGAAAGGAAGGAAGAGAGGAGGAGGAGGAGGAGGAGGAGGAGGAGGAAAAGGAGGAGAAGAAGAAGAATAAGAAGAAAGAGAGAGAGTGATACGGCAGTGATGGAGGGCGCCGATGCGTGAGCATCATTCCTATCTTTTCCTAGTGAATTTGCATTCAAATTGTTGAGTTTAATCAAAAATTAAATATCCTTTAGTAACTATGGATGCTACTTTGAGTTGTGTGCAATTTAGTTTATTTCAGGCAACATTCAGATGGGTTTGATGGAGTTTCTACAGAAAAAGAGAAGAAAACAAATGATGCTGTCAACCCTAACCTCCTTGCACTCTAACATGAATAACTTGAGCTACAATAGTCCAATTGACGTGATTCTAGTGGCATCGAAAAGCTAACTTCCAGAACTTTCCAACGATATTTAATAGTCTATACATCTTTTCCAACAATTCTGCAAGGGTGGCGCCTAACTTAGGATTCCCCAAGTTTGGCACCAAGACAAACTTCACAAGCCAATTGCATGCTGTATAACTGGCGCCTAACTTGGGTTTCACCAAGTTAGGCACCAAGACAAGGAAAAAAGCATCCAAGGCTACTACTGCCAAGGTGGCGCCTAACTTGAAGTTTCTCGAGTTATGCGCCAGACACAACAACAACACTAATTCCTTGCTGCCTCCTTCAAGTTAGTTGCCAAGGATGCCAAGTTAGGCGCCAGGTCAAGCAAGTCACGCCACTCCCTACTGCCATGCCCAAGTTAGGTGCTAAGTCCATGATGTTAGGCGCCAACCTTATAACTCCCAATGGTCCCCACGTCTCAACTGCAAAGCCACGAAGATCCTCATTTAATTTTGATTAAACTTATATTTTATTTTATAAATAGAAAAAGATATTATTTAGTTTTAGAAAATATATTTACATTAATTAGAATTAGATATAAAAGGAAAAAGAATTAGCCCTTCGGGCTCTTCTCTACTCTTCTACCTTACCTCATTCTGCAATGTACAGTTTTTTAGAATCCTAGTTCTCTCTGAGCCATGAGCAACTAAATCTCCACTATTAAGGTTAGGAGCTTTGTTTATTCTATGGATTAATACTATTACTGTTCTATTTTAATTCATGTATTGATTTCAATTTCAAGAATTATTTTCATTCTTTATCTTATGAATCTGGGTGGAACGGAAGTACGACCCTTGTTCTAATTGAGTTCTTGTAAAACTCGGAAAATCTCTTTACTTGAACAACAGTTTGAAAATAATTTCTCCTAAATTTCTAATTATCTGGACTTCACGAGATACTTGACATTTAATCCTCTTATATTTGGGTAATTAGGATTTCTGTGGCATATAAACTAGAATTGAACTTAACCCTCTAATCGGAATCAAGTGACCAAGGAATTGGCGGTTGATGAAGGTTAGAGGAGAATAAAAAGGTCTAAGGAATTAGGGTTTAGTCACATATAGTTTGCCATGAATTGAATCTTGCATGATTAAAATAGTTGGTAAGAAAAGTTAATCCGGAAAATAAATATCTTTGAAACCTTAACTATTTTTCTCCATATAGTTCACAAGCCGTTTACTGCTTGCTTTCTGATATTCTGAATTTACTGTTAATGCTTTTGAAATCTTAAAACACTCCTTTCTGTTTATCTAACTAAGTGAATCACTCAATCATTGTTGCTTAGTCCATCAATCCTCGTGGGATCGACCCTCATTCACTTGAGGTACTACTTGGTACAACCCGATGCACTTGCAGGTTAGTTTGTGGGTTATAAAATTCCACACGAAGTCTTTGGTGCCGTTGCCGGGGATTGACTGTGATTGACAACTGTTAGTTGTTTGATTGCTTAGATTAGGCATTTTAGCTGTAATTTTATTTCATTTTGCTATATAATTTTTGAAAAAATTCTGCTATTATTTTTCCTTAATTTCTGAAATTAAGTTTAGTGTTACCTAGTTAATTTTATTTTAATTTTCCTGTTTAATTTTCTTTATAGATTTCGAATTTCCTAGCTTAATTTTAGTCATCATTTACGAAAATTTTTAGCTTTAATTAGTTAATGTTTTATTTTATTTCTTTACACAGGTTACCTCACTAGGAATTCTCTACTCTCTGACGTAGAGAATCCCACTTTTTTTGTCTTCTGTCTGTTTATGAGCAGGAATAAAGACAAGGAATCTCTTACAGATTTTGATCCTAAACCTGAAAGGACTTTTAGGTGGCGCTTGCAACAAGCTAGACATTACAAGGCTAGTGAAAATCTGAGTGAGTCTTTTGAAAAGGAAGCTGCAAAGTCCACCATGGATCAGAATTGTGCTGTCAATGCCAATGTGGCAAATCTGAATGAGAATGAATAACCTAGAAGAGTGCTTGGCTCATACACTGCCTTCAATGCAGATCTTTATGGGAAGAGTATTATGGTGCCGCCTATAGCTGCAAACAACTTTGAACTGAAACCTCAGCTAGTCACTCTTGAGCAACAAAATTGTCAGTATCATGGACTTCCTCAGGAAGACCCAAATCAATTTATTTCTAATTTCCTGCAGATTTCTGATATTGTGAAAATGAAAGGAGTGAATCCTAAGGTTTACAAACTCATGCTCTTCCCATTTGCTGTGAGGGATAGAGCAAAGCTGTGGCTAGATTCTCAACCCAAGGAGAGCCTGGATAATTGGGATAAGGTGGTCACTAGATTTCTGACTAAATGTTTCCCACCACAAAAGCTAACTATGCTAAGGGTGGAGCTTCAGACCTTCAGACAGAAAGATGGTGAGATCCTCTATGAAGCCTGGGAGAGATACAAGCTGCTGACCAGGTAATGCCCTTCGGACATATTTTCTAAATGAACTCAGCTGGATATCTTTTATGAGGACCTATGTTAAATGTCCAAAATGTGTTTAGATGATACTTCAGGTGGTTCATTGCACATGAAGAAGACACTAGAGAAGACTACTAAGCTTATTGAGTTGGTTGCTAACAACCAATATCTCTACTCATCTAACAGGAATCCTATGAACTCTGGGACCCTTAGAAGAAAGGCATTTTAGAAGTAGAGGCTTTTGATGCTCTTCTTGCTCAGAAAAAAATTTTGTCTCAACAAATGAATTTGATTATTCAACAATTGAGTGGGATGCAGGTTTTAACTATTAATACTCAAAATGCACCTCAAGAGGCTCCTTATGACATGACTGGTAGCTCTATGCAATGTGAGAATTATGCTAAGACCTATAACCAGGGGTGGAGAAATCACCCAAATTCGGGGTGGAGAGAGCAACCTCAGAGACCACAAAATCGTAACAATAATTCTCAGGGCAGTTTTCAGCAGAATAATTATAATAACTGCCAGTTTCACTCTCATCTAACAACAACCATCTCAGTAGACAAATTCTCAACCCCAGAAGAACACTGATTTGGAAGCAATACTGGCTAGTTTTATTCAGGAGACTAGAGCTTCACTTAGAAACTTGGAGGTGCAAGTAGGCCAGTTGAGTAAGCAAGTACCTGAAAGGCCTCCAAATACACTTCCTGGTGATATAGTGGTGAACCCAAGAGAATATTGCAAGGCTATTCAATTGAGTAGTGGTAAAATAGCTGGTTCTGAGACTAAGGTCAATGAGGAACTAGTTGAAAAAGAAGCTACAGAGGAGAAGAAAGAAGAGGTGGAGCACGTCCCTCCTAGGCGTGCAGATAATCCATTTCCAGTCTCCTTTGACACTCATCCTACATTACCTAAGGCTCCTGAGTACAAGCGTAAAATGCCCTATCCTCAGAGACTTCAGAAGGCTTCCAAAGACAAGCAATTTTCTAGATTTTTAGAAGTCTTCAAGAAGCTTTAAATCAACATTCCTTTTGCTGAGGCTCTTGAAAAAATGCCTCTCTATGTTAAATTCATGAAAGAATTGTTGACTAACAAGAGGAATTTGAAGGAAAATGAGACACTGGTGTTAACAAAGGAATTTATTGCTATTATTCAACATAACCTTCCTGAAAAGATGCAGGACCCAGGAAGTTTTGTAATGCCTTGCACCATTGGAGATGTCACTATTCAGAGAGCTTTGTGTGATCTTGGAGCTAGCATCAACCTCATGCCACTTTCAGTGATGAAAAAGCTCCAAATTGAGGAGGTAAAACCCACTCGTATTTCTCTTCAACTTGCTGATCTTTCTATTAAAATTTCTGTAGGGGTTGTTGAGGATTTACTTGTGAAAGTGGGGTCATTTATTTTTCCTGTTGATTTTGTCATATTGGATATGGAAGAGGATCAAAAGTCCTCTATTATTCTTGGAAGATCCTTTTTAGCTACAGGTAGAGCTCTGATTGATGTGCAAAAGGCTGAATTACCCCTGAGGGTCAATGAAGAACAGGTGGTCCTTAATGTGTTTGAAGCTATTAAACACCCTAATGATTCTAAGGGATGTATGAGAGTTGATGTTGTTGAACCACTTGTTCAAAAGGTACTAGAAGCTGAGGTACTAGATGATATTCTGGACCCTCTCTCTGAATATGAATTACTTGAGATTGGTGATTCCCCACCTTAGAAGGACATAGCTAGCACGCCTAAGGTGGAAGGAGAAGTTCCTAAGCTTGAGCTCAAGCCTTTGCCTTCTTCTTTGAAATATGTGTTCCTAGGTGAAAATGATTCATATCCAGTGATTATTAGCTCTTTCTTGAAACCTGGTGAGGAAGAATCACTAATTTCAGTGCTTAAGAGCCATAAAATAGCTCTTGGGTGGACCATTAGTGATTTAAAGGGGATTAGTCCAACCAAGTGTATGCACAAGATTCTTCTTGAAGATGATGCTAAACCGGTTGTGCAACCAAAAAGGAGACTCAATCCAACAATGAAAGAGGTGGTCCAAAAAGAGGTAATTAAACCATGGGAAGATAGCATTGTATACCCTATTTTTGACAGCCCTTGGGTGAGTCCTGTACAGGTAGTTCCCAAGAAAGGAGGGATGACAGTGATCAAAAATGATAAGAATCAGCTAGTTCCTACAAGGACCATCACAGGATGGAGAATGTGCATAGATTATTGGAGGCTTATCACTGCTACAAGGATGGATGACTTTTCCCTGCCTTTCATTGATCAGATTCTTGAGAGGTTAGCTGATCATGCATTTTATTGTTTTATAGATGGATATTCTGGATATAACCAAATTACAGTGGACCCTCGAGATCAAGAGAAGACGGCATTCACGTGTCCTTTTAGAGTATTTGCTTACTGAAAAATGCCATTTGGACTTTGTAATACCCCAGCAACTTTTCAGAGGTGTATGCTTTCAATTTTTTCTAATATGTTGAAAGGTTTATTGAGGTATTTATGGACAATTTTTCTATTTTTGGTAATTCTTTTGAATCCTACCTTAAGCATTTATCTCTGGTCTTGAAACGGTTTCAAGAATCAAACCTTGTTTTGAATTGGGAGAAATGTCACTTTATGGTTACAGAAGGTATTGTTCTTGGACACCAGATTTCAAGCAAGAGAATCGAGGTTGATAGAGCCAAGGTGGACATGATTGAAAAGTTACCACCACCAACTACTGTTAAGGCAGTCAGGAGTTTCTTGGGTCATGCAGGATTTTATAGAAGATTTATAAAGGATTTTTCTAAAATTGCGAAACCATTGAGCAACCTATTGGTTGCTGATGTTCCTTTTGTATTTGATGCTGAATGTCTGCATGCTTTTGAAACTCTGAAAGCAAACCTTACCTCTGCTCCCATCATAGCTCCCCCTGAATAGGATTTGCCATTTGAATTAATGTGTGATGCTAGTGATTATGCTATAGGAGCTATTTTAGGACAGAGGTATGACAAGCTTATGCATGTCATTTACTATGTTAGTCGTGTGTTAAATGATGCTCAAAAAAATTACACAACTACAAAAAAAGAATTATTAGCTATTGTGTGTGCTATTGATAAGTTTAGGTCTTATTTAATTGGTTCTAAGGTTATTGTTTATACTGATCATGCTGCTTTGAAGTACCTTCTAACCAAATAGGATTCTAAACCAAGATTAATCAGATGGGTGCTGCTCCTTCAAGAGTTTGATATTGAGATCAAAGACAGGAAGGGGTTAGAAAATCAAGTGGCTTATCACCTTTCCAGAATTGAACCAGAAGAAGGAGTGCAACCACCCACAGCTGTGACTGAGACATTTCCAGATGAGCAACTTTTTGTCGTTCGGCAGGCTCCATGGTTTGCGGACATTGCAACTTACAAAACCATGAATTTCATTCCAAAAGAGTACAGTAAATAACAAGTGAAGAAGCTACTGACTGATGCAAAGTACTACTTTTGGGAGGAACCATATCTTTTTAGAAGATGCTCAAAAGGTATAATCCGGAGGGATGTCATAGACGAGGAAACACAATGGATTCTTTGGCACTGTCATGGCTCTGATTTTGGAAGCCACTTTGGTGGTGAAAAGACAGCTACTATAAGGTCCTTTAGAGTGATTTTTACTGGCCGACTCTCTTCTGGGACTCAAGAGCATTTGTAAAGAACTGTGACAGATGTGAGAGAGCTAAGAATTTCCCTGCCAACCATGAGATACCACAGTAGGAGATTCTTGAGATTGAGTTGTTTGATGTATGGGGTACTGACTTCATGGGACCCTTTCCACCCTCATATTCCAACAATTATATCTTGGTGGCAGTTGATTATGTGTCCAAGTGGGTGGAAGCTGTGGCTCTACCCACCAATGATGACAAAGTGATGATGAGCTTTCTTTAGAGATATATCTTCAGCCGGTTTGGTGTCCCAAGGACACTCATTAGTGATGATGAAAGTCACTTCTACAACAGACAACTGGACTCACTTCTGTAGAAGTATGGAGTCCGTCATAAAGTGGCGACCCCTTATCATCCTCAGACAAGTGGACAGGTTGAGGTTTCTAACAGAGAACTTAAGAGGATTCTAGAGAAGACTGTTAGTATCTCAAGGAAGGTTTGGTCTAGGAAGCTTGATGATGCTCTCTGGGGATACCGGACAGCATACAAGACTCCTATTGGCATGTCTCCCTATCAGTTGGTCTATGGTAAAGCCTGTCACTTGCTAGTTGAGCTGGAACATAGAGCTTACTGGGCAATCAAGTTTTTGAACTTTGACGCTCAAGCTACAAGAATAAAGAGGATGCTTCAGTTGAATGAGCTTGATGAATTCAGATATTCTGCCTATGAGAATGCCAAGCTCTATATGGAGAGAACTAAGATATGGAATGATAAGAAGATTACCATCAGAGTTTTTGAGCCAGGTCAGAGAGTGCTTCTATTCAATTCAAGGCTCAAACTCTTTCCTGGGAAATTGAAATCCCGGTGGTTAGGACCGTTTATGGTAACTAGAGCATAGCTATATGGTCATGTAGAAATTCAGGAGGAGAACTCTGACAGAAGGTTTATAGTGAATGGCCAAAACAGAGCCTCACCGTCTGGTCATGTAGAAATTCAGGAAGAGAATTCTGACAGAAAGTTTACAGTTAATGGCCAGAGGTTGAAGCACTATCTTGGAGGCGAGATTGATCGCCAAAGGTCTACTCATCTGCTGAACTAGCAGAACTGACTGTCAAGCTAGTGACGTTAAAGAAGCACCTCTCGGGAGACAACTGATATTTCCATATCCTTTAGTCTGATTTCTTTAACTTTGATTTTGTTATTTATTTGGTTTTAGTTGAGTTTCTGCTATTTTTCCTTTGTTTTACATGTGTTTAGATCATGCAGAGCAATTAGAACAGAAACAGGTACCTGAAGACAGAGTTTCGGACACCCTGGAAGAAGTTGTTTCGAATTGGGTGGCGCCTAACTTCAAAAACTCAAGTTAGGTGCCACATGTACGCTGAATTTGGGTGTTACTAACTGTAGGGGTGGCACCTAACTTCACCCTTTGAAGTCAGGTGCCAATGCTGCGTACAAGTTTGGTGTTGCTCTTGGGAAGACAAACTTCACAAGTCAATTGCATGCTGTATAAGTGGCGCCTAACTTGGGTTTCACCAAGTTAGGCACCAAGACAAGGAAAAAGGCATCCAAAGTTACTGCCAAGGTGGCGCCTAACTTGGAGTTTCTCGAGTTAGGCACCAGACACAACAATAACACTAATTCCTTGCTGCCTCCTTCAAGTTAGGCGCCAAGGATGCCAAGTTAGGCGCCAGGTCAAGCAAGTCACGCCACTCCCTACTACCATGCCCAAGTTAGGCGCCAACCTTATAACTCCCAATGGTCCCCATGTCTCAACTGCAAAGCCACGAAGATCCTCATTTAATTTTGATTAAACTTATATTTTATTTTATAAATAGGAAAATATATTATTTAGTTTTAGAAAATATATTTTACATTAATTAGGATTAGATATATAAAGGAAACGAAGCTGCCCTTCAGGCTCTTCTCTACTCTTCTACCTTGCCTCATTCTACAATTTATATTTTTTCAAAACCCTAGTTTTCTCTCTGAGCCTTGAGCAACTAAACCTCCACTGTTAAGGTTGGGAGCTCTGTTTATCCTATGCATTAATACTATTACTATTCTATTTTAATTTATGTATTGATTTTAATTTCAAGAATTGTTTTCGTTCTTTATCTTATGAATCTGGGTAGAACGGAAGTATGACCCTTGTTTTAATTGAGTTCTTGTAAAACTTGGAAAAGCTCTTTACTTGAACAACAGTTTGAAAATAATTTCTCCTAAATTTCTAATTATCTGGACTTAACGAGATACGTGATATATAATCCTCTTATATTTGGATAATTTGGATTTTTGTGGCATATAAACTAGAATTGAACTTAACCCTCTAATTAGAATCAAGTGACCAAGGAATTGGCGGTTGATGAAGCTTAGAGAAGACTAAAAAGGTCTAAGGAATTAGGGTTTAGTCACGTATAGTTTATCATGAATTGAATCTTGCATGATTAAAATAGTTGGTAAGAAAAGTTAATCCGAAAAATAAATATCTCTAAAACCTTAACTATTTTTCTCCATATATTTCACAATCCGTTTACTGTTTGCTTTCTGATATTCTGAATTTTCTGTTAATGCTTTTGAATTCTCAAAACTCTCCTTTTTGTTTGTCTAACTTAGTGAATCACTCAATCATTGTTGCTTAGTCCATCAATCCTCGTGGGATCGACCCTCATTCACTTGAGGTACTACTTGGTATGACTTGGTGCACTTGCTGGTTAGTTTGTAGGTTATAAAATTCTGCACCAGTGCCGAAGGTGGCTGATAAACCCCAATTTTGTGGTTTATCTTGTGCTTATTTTGGGGGATTTTATCATATTTTCTCACATTTATTCAATGAAATAGCATGGTTTTGCAATGATCCCTTGATTTGTGCTTAAATGTGAAAACATGCTTTTTAGGCCCTAAAATTGGTGATTTTAATTCACTTTAACTCCATTCGATGCCTTGATACGTTTGTTGAGTGATTTCAGGTTCATAAGGCAAGTATTGGATGGAAGAAGTGAGGAGAAAAGCATGCAAAGTGGGAGAACTCATGAAGAAATGAAGGAACCGTAAAGCTATCAAGCCTGACCTCTTCGTACTCAAACGACCATAACTTGAGTTACAGAGGTTTAAATGAGGTGGTTTTAGTTGTGTTGGAAAGCTAACATCCGGGGCTTCGAAATGATATAAAATTTGCCATATGTTGCTTTGCGTTCAGGGGCGCGCACGCGCCATGTACGCGTGCGCGCCAATGTTGTCCGTGGCCCACTAAAGTGAAATCGTCCCCAGCGATTTCTGAAGCATTTTGGGCCCAATCCAACTCATTTCTAATGCTATTGAACCCAAGGATTGAAGGGGAAAGGAACCAAGTAGTCATAGTTTAGTTTTCATCATGTTTTAGGGTAGAATTCTAGAGAGAGAGGCTCTCTCTTCTCTCTAGAATTTAGGGTAGTTTAGGTTTAATTTCCTCTTGGATCCAAGTTATAATTCTTGTTTTGATTTAGTTCTTCCTTTTAATTTCTTGTTATTACATCTCTATTCTTCTAGTTCTTGTTGTTAATTTCCCTATTTCGCCATTTTTATGTGATGAACCATTCTTGGATCTTAATTTTTCTTTAATGCAATTTTATGTTTCATGCTTTTTTATGTTGATCTTGATTGTTATTGTTGATTTCTTGTTTATGTTGGTTATGGATTTCTTTTGATTCTTGCAATTCATGATGTTTACTTTTCTCGCACTCTAGATGTTTGATAAAATGTTTCCTCTAGTTTTTTAGTAGTTTTCTTAACTCTTGGCCTAGGCTAAGGGAATTTAGTGACCTTGAGTCATTGGGTCTCATTGAATTACTGATTTGAGAACCCTTGGTGATCTATTTGATACTCATTGACGCCAACCCACTACTAATCTAATTAGTAGGTAGGTTGGGACTTATGGGTTGATGTGATCAAAGTCATTTGACGTACTTCAAGTCTAGGAGTAGATATTACGTACTTAAGACTTTTGGAAGTAGACTTAATGAGCTTGGCCTCTCATAATTATCAATATTTGGTATGTAGACAAGGATGGTGATCTCAATTACCTATGTCTAGCCAAGAGTTCTTTTCCATTTATTTTGTTAGTTCATTATTCATTTACTTTTCTTGACATTTATTTTCTTTACAAAACACAAAAATCAAAACCCCCCGCCCCTTTATAGCCAATAATCTTACACTTTATTGCAATTCCTTGTGAGAAGACCCGAAGTCTAAATACTCCGGTTAATTCTTATTGGGGATTGTTAATTGTGACAACCAAAATTTTTGCACGAAAGGANGAGAAGGGTAGTTCACGAAGGAGAAAGAGGGAAGAAGGTGCGTGCACTTAAGGCTTCTTTTTTTAAAACCCACGCACTTAACGGAATTTGTGCGTATGCACACATGACCATGCGTACGCACAGAAAGCCAAAAAGGGAGGGGTGCGCATGCACAGTACTGTGCGTGGGCACTCTTCAGAGAGTTTAAAACTAGGGTTGTGTACGCACAAATTTTTTTTTCTAAATGTATCTTCAATACCTGCATACCATTTGGTGCGTATGCACGCACTAGAGCGATCAAATTCAAGGATGCGTATGCACCATTGTGTGCATATGCATGGGTCAAGAAAATTGGGTGAGCTGTGCGTACATACCATAATGTGCGTACGCACGCACCAGAGGATTTGGAAATTTTTGTGCGTACGCACAGTAGGGTGCCCAGGCACAGAACTATTTCTGCAAAATTTTGGGACTCTAAAGTCACCAAACATGATATCCAACATGGTTTTCAACCTCCAAAACCTATTCTACCATATAAACACAAGATTGATGCTAAAATTCTACCAAACTAAGCTAACCAAGAAGAGTAAGAATCAAAAAACAAATGCCAAAAGAGAAGAAGAGTTAGACAGATGTTACCATAGTGGAGTGTCTCCCACCTAGCACCTTGTTTAAATGTCCTTAAGTTGGACCAGCATGACTTCAATGATTGTATTTTAGGACATCCCCAAGGAGAAACACCTCTAGCTCCTTTTTTTGGGTTGAGTATCTTTCAAGGGGAGAGGGAGAGGTCTGTAATTGTCACTTGAATCATAACTGGATGCCTTGTCCTCTTGATAAATTGGAAGTAGTGGTACGCCTTCATCTTCTTCGTTAACTCTTCCCATACTCAAGTTTTTGTTGACACTTATCCCCTCATAACTTCTGGGCTGGACTTCAGCTATATCCTACTGAATGATTTCATATCCAAAGATGGAATACGCCTCTGGTGGATGTCTCATGATCTAATCCAAATTGAACCTCACTACTTTTCCTTCAGCTTTGAAAGAATAGGCTTCAAAAAATGCATCGAGTTTTAACTGGGCGGCCTTCAAGAATGGCTTGCCTAGTAAGATGGAAGACGGCCTCTCAGAGTCAATTGATGATGTCTCCAAGATATGGTCCACTGGAAAGATTAAATCCTGAATGCTCACCAACACATTCTCAGCAATACCCAAAACTAAAATTACACTCTTGTCGGCTAACACAAACCTTGTCCTAAACCACTTCAACGGTGCAAGATTCAACCTCTCGTAAGCTGAGAGTGGCATGATACTCACGCATGACCCTAAGTCACACATGCAGTCCATAATTCGCATCCCGCCAATCATACAAGACACCAAGCAAGGACCGGGATCATTATATTTTTCTAGAATACCTCCCATCACAGAAGAAATAGAACTACCTAACAAATGCATCCCTAGCTCACTAATTTTCTCCTTGTGAGTGCACATATCCTTAAGAAATTTAGTATATTTTGGAACTTGTTGGATGGTGTCAAAAAGTTGGATGGTTACCTCAACCTTCTTAAAGATTTGCACCATATTAGGATCCAGCTCTTCATGCATTTTAGCCTTCTTGGCCATAATTGAAAAAGGTATAGGAGTTAGCTCTTCTAAGGGGCTCTTCCTTTTTGGCTCCTTAGACTTCAGTTGTTCCTCCTCTCCCATTGCAACATCTTCATTTTCATCCTCATTCATTTCCACCGCCTCATCAAGTTCTTCATCATGAACATCCTCCATCATAATTGTAGGCTTGGGGTCAATCTCCACAAGTGTTGTACCACTCCTTAGGGTGATGATATTGATGCTACCCTTGGGGTGGTTGAGGTTGAGAGGGTAGGCCACTAGAGGTTGATGGTTGGGAAGTGTTTTGGTTATTGTAGATGGTGGTAATGTCAAACAGGACAATGCCTCGGCTATGGTGGCCATGTAGGTATCTTGCTTCTTTTAGAACTCCCGTTACTCTTGGATGAAGGTACAAAGGGTGTCATCTACTTGGGGTTAGTTAGAGGAAGAGGCTTGGTTGCTTTGGGTGGTTTGTCTAGTGTAGGGTGGTTGGTATCTTAATTGAGGTCGAGATTGGTGTGGTGGTTGATGTGTTGATTGTGGGTAAGGTGGAACTTGTTGTTGGTATGGTTGTTGGTGGGGTTGTGTGATGCGTGAGCATCTTATACCCTTTTTCTAGTTATTTTTATATTATTTTTAATTAAATTTTAATTACTTTTACTTGATTTTAGTGCAGAATTCACCTTTGGATGCTACTTTGAGTTTTTCTTATATTTTTATAATTTTCGGTGAAATTCGGAGCAGTTTGGAGAAGCCTAGAGCAAGAAAGGAAAATGCTGGCAGCACCCTCCCTAGGCGCTGAACACCAACCTGGCGTTCAACGCCAGTAGGGGGCAAAGACTAGAATTCAAGCTTCCCTCTCTAGCGTTCAACGCCCAATCCTGGCGCTGAACACCAGCCTGCAGTCCGAGTTACACACTATTTGTTCTCCAAGTGGATTTAGCACTTATTAGTTTTATCTTATTTTATCTTTGTAATTTTTATTTTAAAAATAATATCTTTTAGGTTTAGCATTTATTATTAGATTAGTATTTAAAGGAGGAGATCAATTAGGTTAGAGAAGATCTTCTTCCTTCCGCACATTTTCAGAACCCTGTTTTCTCTGTAAGTTATGAGCAACTAAACCTCCTGGTTAAGGTTAGGAGCTCTGTTTATTTCTTTGGATTAATATTATTATTTTTTTATTTTAATATATGTTTGATTCAATTTTAAGATGTGTTTTTGTTCTTATTCTAATGAAACTGGATGGAACGGAAGTGTGACCCTTTTTCTACATGAGTTTTTGTAATTCTCAAGAGAGATCGCTTGAACTACAGCTTGAGAACACAACTCCTAGACGGCTAATCCACAACCTGTTAGGGACAAGCAATATCTATTCAGCCAGGATCTGGGGTGATTAGGGCTTTTGTGGTATAAATTAGTTTTCTGAACTTCACCCTATAATTCGAATTGAATGACCATGGGAATGGTATTTGATGAGGATCAGAGGAGATTAATCACTAAGGGATTAGGGTTAATCAATTACAGTTTGCCATAGAATGAATCATACATAGTTAAAATAGTTAGTAAGAAGTTTTAATCCGGAAAGATAAACATCTCCGAGACCTTAACTGTTTTGCTAATTATTTTTACACCAAACCCTTAATTGCTTTCTTTATTATCTTGATTTATGCGTTTTCAACAACAACCATCTTTTACTGTTTGCCTGACTAAGTCCAACAGGATAACTATTGCTTTCTCAGTCTAACAATCCTCGTGGGATCGATCCTCACTCACCTGAGGTATTACTTGGATGACCTGGTGCACTTGCCGGTTAAGTTATGCAAGTTCTAATTTCGCGCACCATTGTGGTGGTTGGTAGAATTAGAGTTGTTGATTTTGAGATGGTTGATGGTAGTAGGCTTGTTGGGATTGAAAAGGTTGGTTTTGAGGGGGTTGTTGTCATCTTTGGGTTGAGTTGTCTCTCCACCCTTGACCTTTATTTCCTCCATATTGATATGGTCCTTGGTTGCTTTGATGGAAGGTTGACCTTTGTGGATAGGGATTAGCTACCGTCAATGTATTGTCCTCATGAAGTTGTGGACATTCATTGGTGTAATGACTACTACAAGCACAAATGCCACATGGTCGAGAGGGTTCTTCAATGCAAGGTGGTTGAGGTTGAGCTAGGACCATTGGTGGCACTTGTTGACTTTGATGGATTTGTCTCAACAAAATAGTCATTTCACCAAGTGTCTTAGTCAGAATAGCATCACAGGAAGGGGAAACCTCTCCAATAGATTTTGGTTGGGGGTTCCTCGTCCTCAAATATTGTGTTAAATCTGCTAAATCTGAAATGACTTCCCATGCTTCTTTCGCAGTTTTATGCTTAGTGAGAGATCCTCCACCTTGAGGCATCAATAAAGAGCTTGTCTTGTGGAACTAAGCCTTGACAAAAATAACTTATAAGCACCAAGTCATCAATACGGTGGTAACGGCAAGACTCAAGCAACTTCTTAAAATGTTCCCAATATTGATAGAGTGTCTCTCCATCTCTTTGCATGATACAAGAAATTTTCTTCCTCAAACGATTGGTCTTTTGAGGTGGAAAGAACTTCTCTAGGAACTCCTTCCTCAACAAGTCCTAGTTGGTAATCACCTCATCCAGTTGAGTATAAAACCACTCCTTCGCATTTTTCTCTAAAGAGAAAGGGAAAGCAAAAACCATCACGGCTATCTCATCTTATCCATGCCTTCTTGCGGTTGAGCAGACCACTTGAAAGTCCTTCAAGTGTTTTAGTGGATCTTCATCCGACAACCCATGATACTTAGGAAGCAAGTTGATTAACCCAGTCTTAAGTTCAAAATTTGCATCCAAATATGGGTAACGAACTTGTAGTGGTTGTAAAGTAATGTCAGGAGCCTCCGCTTCTGATAAAAGAATTGGTGTTGATCTAGAATTTCTTAATAGAATTCCTTCGTTGCAAGTATAGTCCAAACCAACAACTAATTCTTAAATCAAATTTTAAATTCAAAGAAAAATCACAATCCAAAACAAATATAAACAGGGAGTTTTAAGTCCCAGATCGTCTTCTCTAGGAGTTGCAATTAAGTGATCAATTATTGGCTATGGAGGAATAGGGGTTTGATGGCATGAGGCAAGGAATGTAAATAGCAAGGAATGAAAGAAACATGCAAGGAATTAAATGGAAACAATTAAAGCAATAAAAAGGGAATTCAAATACTAAAAAGGGCTCTTGGCAAGAATTGGGAAATTAAGGTTTTCTATCCTAGTTATGGACCACAAACATGGTAATTATGTAGAATTAATCCCAATTAGTCAATCCTAACATCGAGGATTAGTCAAAAGGACATAGTTGATCTCAATCCACAAGTCCTAGCCAACTCTATTAATGGAAAGCTTAAAGTTAGTGGAAACCAAATCAACTAACGATCCTCACACAATGTAGAATGCACATCCACCACCCAAGTTCACCCAGTCACCCAAATTCCTAACCAAGAGTGTGAAAAACTAGACAAAAATCCAACCAAGCATTTTATGAAACACTTGGAAGGCATAAAAAGGAAGCATGATAAAATAACAAAAAATAATAAATTCTACAACTACCAAGCAAGGAAAGTAAGAATAATAACTTAATTAAGCAATAAAGGAACATAAAACATAAATTGAATTAAATGGAAAGAAAAATAACAAGAGTGCTCATAGACATAAAAAGTAACCAAAATGAGAAATTAAAAAGATAAACTAAGGAAATTAAGACAATAGATTAAAGAAAGGTAGAAGAAACTAGATGAAAACAAGAATTAAAAAGAGAAATTACAAAGAAATTAAGCTAAAAACCCTAATTTCTAGAGAGAAGAGGGAGCTTCTCTCTCTAGAAAATGACCTACATGATGCTCAACTAACCTTAATTACTCCCTTTCTATGATGTTTTCCCCCTCTAATATGAGCTCTAGCATCAGAATTGGGCCTCCAAGCCTATTCCAAACACGAGTCACGTACATTTTTAATGAAGGCATGTGCGGGCACCTGTGCGTACGCACAGACGTGTGCGCACACACTTGGCCGAATTCTCAGGTTGTGCGTATGCACAAGGGGTTGTGCGCATGCACACTTCACGATTCTTTGGATGTTTGTGCAATGTGCCAGATGCTATGCGCTCACACTTGGCCCTGATTTGCTACCTGTGCGTACGCACAAGAGGCTGTGCGCATGCACAGAACGCTTTGCCCCTCTCCTTTGTTTCTTCATTCTTCCTCCTCCTTGCATGCTCTTCTTCCATTCTCACCAAGCCATTCCTACCTTATACATCTGAAATCACTTACAAACAACATCAAGGTATCGAATGGAAGGAAAATGGAATAAAAATAGGTTAAGTTAGGCACAAAAGAGCATGTTTTCATAATCAAGCACAATTTAGGAGGAAAGCTCAAAAGCATACTATTTGATGGAATAAGTGTAGGTTTATATGATGAAATTCTCTCAATTCTAACAAAAAATTATCGTAAAATATGGATTCATCAGCTTCCTTAAGAGTGATCCTCCATGGTGCCGCCATGTTTCCGACACCTAAGTCACTTACAGAAACTTCAGAATTTTCAACAGAAGAATAAAAGGTTCCTTAACCAAATGAAGAATGAGAATCACAGTTAGAGGACGACGGTGAATCAGGTTGCTCGTCAAGAGAATCTGACTCACTATGCGCAAATGCTAGCCGGTGCCAAGCTTGCTTAATATGATTTTATGTTCTTTTTATCTCAAGATCAAATGGGGATAAGCTCGGGTTTGGAAGCACCCATGTCATTCAACTCGGGAATCATCGAAATGATGCAATTATTAAAAACTAAAACAAGCGTAATTAAAGAAATGAATTAACACTAACAACTAACAATAAATACCAAAACAAAAGTACTTACTACCAATTAGTGGGAGTAAACAAGCAAGAAGCAACTATTCACAATATTCACATATTTACAACAACAAAAAATATGACACAAATTACATAGTTCTCCGGCAACTGCGCCAAAAACTTGATGAGGGTCAAACGTCGGTTTAGAATTTC
The DNA here is from genome assembly GCF_000816755.2 of Arachis ipaensis. Classification (NCBI taxonomy): domain Eukaryota; kingdom Viridiplantae; phylum Streptophyta; class Magnoliopsida; order Fabales; family Fabaceae; genus Arachis; species Arachis ipaensis. Next base: position 43,425,924 of record NC_029794.2, read on the forward strand.
TCAAAAAGAATTGTTTCATCAGTAGTATAGTTCCAAACCAACAAATGACCCTAATCAAAGTTTAAATAAGATTGTCATAATTCAAATCAATAAAAACCGAGAGTTTTAAATCCTGGGTCATTCTCCCATGGACTAGCAATCAAGTGCGCATCATTGGTTGTGAACTTAGGGTTTTTCACGCATAAGATGGAAATTAAAGGGAATAGGAATTAAATTAGCTAAAACAAGAAAATGACAAAGAGCTAGAATTAATAAACAAGCAAAACAATTAGCTAAGCAAGCATGAATGGGAAACAACTACTAAGCTACTACTAAATTAAGATATGATTAATGCAAACTAAGGAAGATTGAAGCAATGAGATAATAAGGATGTAATTCAGATGCATGAAAGAACCTTGACTAGGAGTTGAGAGTTAAGGAATCTTATCCTTATCACAACTACAACCACGACAATTACAATAAATTAATCCCACTTACTTAACCCCTAAATAATGAGAAAAGGCAAGTAGGCATAATTGGCTTTAATCAATAAATCCTAACTAACTTACTAATTAAACTTAGTAAAAAGCTAGCGTTAGTGGAAACAAGGTCAACTAACAATCAAAAACTACCATTTAATGTTAGACATTAATGACTCTAGGATCCTAATTACTCATATTCCAAGCCAAGGAATGAAAATTGTTCATATCTTGGCCCAACAAATAAAGCTAGGCCCAATAAGGATGAAAGGCCCAACCTAAAGAGGTGGCTTTCATCGTATACCCAACCTCTTTGAAGAGGTCAGACACCACAAAAGGAGCTTAGCTCTACTTGCTCAAGCAAGTAACTGCCTCCGCGAATCTCTCCCGTTATTTCTATCTCCTCAAAAGATAGATCCTAACAAACTCTCAAGATGAAGGGAACGGCTATCCATCAATAAAGGTGGAACTACTCCAATAAAGGTGGTTAACGACTCTACCATAAATACACTAACGCCTCTCAGGTATACTTACATTCTAATCTACCAAAAACCTGCCAAAAGCCCTTGCTAACTTAAGCATCAGAGTCTCTTCCAGGTACCACCCCTACCTCCCCGCGAGGAACTCGAACGACGGTACGTCGGCACAAGACCAAGTCGGACACTACCTAAAAAGGGATATGGACCTCACTATCAGGCCCAAAATCAATGTTTCAGGTAACTCTCAAAATAAAAATCTACTCCATACTTAAAATGAGCATTTCAACAAACACTTAGTGAGTACATTAACAAAGTATAGTAAATTGCAAAATCTAATGGAAACTATAGCCAAACAATGCGAACAATCAATACTAAAAATTCAATCAAGCATATATAAATCTCAAAACATCAAATTCATTAACAAGAAACTCAAGGATTCACAAGTGCATATTATACTAACAAAGTAACTTTGATTATAAGAAAGTATAAGTAAGTGTAGTGTGAATAATAAAAAAATTGAGAACAACTTACAATTGAGACAAGCTAAATTTCAAAATTAAAATATAAATTGCATACCCAAATAAACCCTAGTGATAAGTGAGAGTTTTTCTCCCTAGGAAAACTATGAAAACCTAACTAAAAACCTTCCAAATGATCTATGTATAAGAACCGGAAATAATTAACCGGTTAATTAACATAAAATAATAATAAATTAATTTTTCAAAAATAGTTCAAAAATATAGAAGTCTTAATTTTAAAATTTGGATGTGTGATTTGAATTCAGTAGAATTTTTCGAGCTGGAAAATGTAATTTTCTGCAAAAAATTGCATAAAAATGTGTACCGATAAATTAGCTGGCAATACCGGCTTAAGTCTATCCGATACTGCCTAAGAGTAATAAAAACTATAGAAAAACTTAGGAAAACAATTAAAGTCAAAAACCGGGTGCTAATTCTAAATATTTGACACAAAATTGGGCCAAACTGGCTAAACATGCTAACGAGTTAGACCGAGACCAAGTCCAATATACATAAACACTTAAATGAAGGCAATTCAGCCTCATTCACTAACATAACCCAACCCTAGCAGCTGCATGAAGAAGAAGAGAAACCCCCTACTAAACACTATTCACTTTCTCACTTTTTTGCTTATAACTTGAGCTACGGTAGTTCGATTTGCGTTCTGTTTATAGCCACTTGAAGCTCTTGCTGAGCCCGTCGTTTCTAGCTAAGTATTATTTGTAAGATTTAAAAATCCACACTCCATTATTCAGCCCTTATGACTTTTAAAATTTAGGTTTTGGTTTTAAGTAGATTTTTGTGACTTGGTTGTTTACGTGCCAACCATTAGTGGGAATTTGTTGGGTTTCATCCTAATCTATTGTGGGTGAGGTAAGCTTACTCTCAACCCTTGTGAAATTGTGTATTTAGGAACCCTAGGTATTATTTTTATGAATTAATGGTGTATAGCTTGATAATTGTGATATTGGCAGCAATTGGAGTTGAGTTGGTGGCTTGATTAAGCTTAGTTGTAATCAATTGGTGATTTTGGTATATATTGATAATTAGCCAAGGTATGATTTCAGTTTTCTCTATGTAATATGTAATGTTTCATGACACTTAGGCAAGTGGACTTTAGTATAGGATTGAATTGGTTGTTGATAATTGTTGAATTAATGATGTATGAGGATTTTGAAGAGATTATGATTTTCTTGTTAATGTATGATATTGAGTATTGATATTGGTGTTGAACGATGTAACTTTTGAGAATTGAATATGATATATGCTGAATGAGGTCTATGACTGGTTGAATTGTGCAAATTTGCTAATATTGATATTTTGATTTGTAAGTTGTAGGTTTTGTTGAATTATAGTGAAAAGAGGTGGAAAGATTGAGTGAAATAGGTATGGAAATGATTGATGTGTAATGAAATGCAAATTGTAGTGTGGTAGTATTTGATGAAATTGAGAAGGTTTGGATTGATTGGGTTTTGGAAGTTTTGAAAACTAGAGAATGTTGCATGCTTTTGTAAAATATTAATTTTAATGAAATTTGGCGAATCATAACATGACCCTTAGACATTGAAATTGAATGATTTTTATTTTAAATTAAATATGATTTTAAGAGCTTTAAAATGATATAAAGTTTGAGGAAAATGGAGTTTTATAGAGAAAATTATGAGCGTTTGAAATTCGGTGTAAAAATATGAAATTTTGCAACTTTAAAATTTTTCCAAGTCTGCTAAGGCTCGCATACGCAGGTAATGGCTTCTGTCCAAAACTTCCGCATACGCGGTGCATGGATGCGTACACGGCATTGTCCAATTTTACTTGGATGCGTACGTGGGCATTGCATGCGTACACGGACGACCCAAATTCCAAGGCATGCGTACATGGGACAGGGGTTCGCGTACGCAAAATCCCTGTTTTACTAAAAAATTGTTTCCTTCACTTTTTTAAGGATTCTCTAGCTTTCTAAACTTCTTTAATTAGCGTTTAAGAATTCTATCTAGTAATTAGGCCCTAAAACTATTGGAGATGAATTAGTAAATTAAATTGATGAATTTCTGTTATAAGTTTAGCAAACGGTGAATTAGCCTTGGGAAGTTATGTGGATGGAATAACTTGAGTGTCTTGGCAGAGTGTTGAAATGACAATGACTTCAGGAACATGAATGATTATGGTTAATAAGATGAGTATAAGGAGACTTGTTCTATGAGTAGTGATCTCTAAGATTGAGTATGTGATTGTGAGATACATTGTTCTCTGTCGTAGCGGCTGTGGCAGTCTCCCGCCTACGTTTGGATGTGAGGGCTGTGGCAGTCTCCCGCTCATGTAACATGCATTTAGTTGGTAAGTCACTATGCGCCTCAGGCAAGGGCTGTGGCAGTCTCCCGCTTGTCGAGGTAGCGGTGCTGGCATAGGGGCTATTGTAGTCTTCCACCTACGTTGAGATGTGAGGACTAAGGCAGTCTCCCACTCACATAACCTTCTCTACCGCCAGAGTGAACTCAGGCACTATAACCCGAAAGAGTCTGCCGGGCACTATATCTCGTAAGACGCAAGAAAGAGTGAACATGGCACTATATCCCTGGTCATGGCAGAAAGGTGACATCCCGGAGATGTGTCGGGTTGGCATTTTGAACCGATAAGTGATATCACGAGCCAAATAGGATAGATATTCAACATATGCATCGTTTACATGCTTGCTTTCTTTGATTACTTGAGTTATGCCTATTTGAATAACATGCCTAAGTGCTAGTTGAATTACCTGCTATATATGTATACTATTTGTGCTTTACTTGTTTGCATTATATGTGTTTTACTGCATTGAGGAGGATCGGTAAGCGGTGGCGACGGCATCGCACGGAGGGTAGGTTGGCGAAGGCTGTGGGACAGCGGCGACTGTTAGTTTAGAAATCCATTAAGTTAGAATACCTTATTATCGTTTATATATCATATTTTATTAAGCTTGAATAATTGTATCAATGTGAAGTTCTAGGATTGTCTTTGGCATTCCAAAACCTTATATCTTATATATTGAGCACTGTTACCATATTGAGAACTTCCAATTCCCATACCATATTTTGTTGTTGTTTTTTGTATGCAGGTCGCAACCCACCTTGTTGAGTTTCTAGATTGTGACAGAGCGGAGGATCTTTTGATATCCCTTTTGTGTATTTTGGATATTTCGTTATAGACTCTCTCTCACTTTTGTATCTTTATTGCCTTAGAGGCTTGACTTTGAAAGATAAGTTGTATAAGCTATTTTAACTGAAAAACTCTGTATTGTCTGTATGTAACTAGTCGGCCTAAACTCCGTAGGCTATGGCTAGAGCTCTTTTGACTATCATACTTAAATATCTATCTTGATTACTATTGTATTATGTTGTATCTTGTGCCTTTATACTTATAGTTATTGAGTGAATGCTTCACACCTTTATGTTTCTATTTTGAGCTGTAATTCTTCATCGGACTTTATCATATATATATATATATATATATATATATATGTATCTTGATTACTATTGTATTATGTCTTATATGTATCTTGTGCTTTTACGCTTCTAGTTATTGTGTGAACGCTTCACGCTTTTCTCTTTCTGTTTTAACCTAAAATTTGTAAGAACCGCAACTAATGAACTGGTTAATTAAGTGATTATATTGTCCAAAGTAGGTTCCAAAATATTAGAGTGAGAATTTGAGGATTTAAAGGTAATTTTTAGACTCAGTGGGTCTTTCTGAGTCAGAAAATGTGTTTTCTATGAAAAACCGTGAAAAATCGCGAACCACCAGTTGAATCGGTTGAACCGGTTGAAGTCTGTCTGGTACTGCACGAGAAAAAGTAAAAAACTAACAAAAACCTTAGAAAAATATTAGAAGATAAAAACCGAGCATTAATTTTAAAGGTTTGACCCGAAGTTGGGCCAAACGGGCTAAAAATGCTAACGAGTTGGACCGGACCCAAGTTGGGCCCAAGCCCAACATATAAAAGGTTCATTTAATGAACCAATCAGCACAAACACACTCAAACACAACACCCTTGCATGCTGAAAAGAGAAGAAGAGAGAAACCCCATGAGCACTATTCATTATCAACTTCCTAAGCTCATATCTTGAGCTAGAGAGCTCCGATTGCCGCACTGTTTACGGCTACGCGTTCCTTGTGAAAAGCTCTACAAAACCCATACAAGAAACTAGAGAGGTAACCAGGAAATCTTTTCTATTATTCTCTTCAAAATTTCGGTTCTTAGGGCTTTGGGATTAAGTGAGTTTTTGTGATTTTGGATGTTTAGGTTCACTCTAATCCTTGCTTAGCATTGGGTTTTGACATCCAAATCTGTTGGAAAAGGTAAGAGCCACCAAACCCTTGTGATTTTATGTTTAAATGGAACCCTAGGTTGTGTTTGGATCTTGTTGGAGTTGCGTTAGTGGTTGGATTTTGTTTGAAAGCTCATTTGGTGCTCAATTTGAGTTTTGGACATATAGGGGATTGGCCAAGGTATGGTTTCAATTTCCTCTATGTAGTATTTAATATTCATGGGCACTTAGGCTAGTGACCAATAGGATAGGTTTGAAATAAAATGATTGTTGATATGTTGAATGTTGATGTATAATGGTTTATGATGAGTTTATGAATGTTGGGTTCAATTATGATGATTTACAATGATATGATAATGTTGAATGATTGTATGGATTGGAAGTTGGTTTATTATGATAATTGTAGTGTTAAGATTGATGAAAGGGTAAGTTTGAATGTGGTTTGATCATAAGTGTTAAATAGTTGATGTTGAAGTTGAGAGTAATGAAATGAGAAGGAGAATGTGGTAAGGTTGGTGTATTATGATACAACAGGTTAATTTTGATGAAAAGTGGAGTTTTGAATGGTTTGGTATGGTTTGGAATGTGTATGGTAAGAAATTGTGGAAATTGTGAAGTATGGTAAAATTGGATTTTTGGTGAACTTTGTTCGATCATAACTTATGCCTCAATTTTCAAAATTTGATGAGATTTGTTTAAAATTAAAGATCTTTGAAAACCCTTTAAATTGACACAAAGTTTGTGAAAATTATAATTTTGTAGATGAATTTATGATCATTCAAAGTTGGTGTTAAAAATATGAAATTCTGCAAAGTTGCAGAATTTTATGATTTCTGATGTGTGCGCACACACAGCCTTGTGCGAACGAACAACCCTGCGAAAATCTTACTCTATGCGGACTCACACACCTGTGCGCACGCACAGGCAGGGAAGTGGCTACTGGTTGCAGTGCTAGCATAGCTGGTGAGCGCATACATCAATGGAGAATTGCGACCTGTGCGGATGGACACACCCCTGTGTGCACGCACATGTCGGGAAGGGGAGTCTGTTGGGGGCGCTAGCATATCCTGTGCGAGTGAACAGATCTTATGGATTTCAGTATCTGTGCGTACGTACACACGCCTGTGCGCATGCACACTTTTAAAATCTCTTGGGCGTGCGCACGCACACACCCATGTGCGGCCGCACAAGCCCTGTTTCTCAAAATTTACTTTGTTTTCAATTATTCCACCTTCCCAACAAAGTTGTAAGCCTCCCTAACACTATTTTAGGACTCTTGGACCTAGTTTTAGACCTTTAAAACATTGGGAAAGAATGTAGGGATTTTAGATGATATTATTTGGAAAACTTAGAAAACGGAGGCCTAGGTTTCTGGCGTGTTGAGGATGGTTTGACGTTATGTGATGAATGGTTGATATATGAGATGAGAATTGAAGAACTGTTGAGTTCGGATTAAAATGTGAATCGGCGGTGGTTGAGATGAGTCGAGGACTCGAATGTTTGATGAGGAATCACTAATGTGCTGAAAAACTGTTTTCTGAAAAACCACTGCACTATTATTTTATATTAAGATTATGAGACACTATGCGCCCAGCAGGGACGGCGGTTGGATCCCGCCTGTCAAGGTAGCGACGGCGGCGTAAAGGCAGTGGTTCGTCCCACTTGCATTGAGATGTGAGGTCTGTGGCAAGAGTATCCCGCTCGCATCCCTTCAGATCAATAGAGTGTGCAGGCGCCAGTACCTGGACAGTGATCTGAGCACTATATCTCGGGGGTTCCGATATGAGAATTCTGAAGGGCGACTGATGAGTGGATTATTTATACGCTTTTTGGCATTGTTTTTAGTATGTTTTTAGTATATTTTAATTAGTTTTTATTATATTTTTATTAGTTTTTAAATAAAAATCACTCTTCTGGACTTTACTATGAGTTTGTGTATTTTTCTGTGATTTCAGGTATTTTCTGGCTGAAATTGAGGGACCTGAGCAAAAATCTGATTCAGAGGCTGAAAAAGGACTGCAGATGCTGTTGGATTCTGACCTCCCTGCATTCGAAGTGGATTTTCTGGAGCTACAGAAGCCCGATTGGTGTGCTCTCAATTGCGTTGGAAAGTAGACATTCTGGGCTTTCCAGCAATATATAATAGTTCATACTTTGCCTGAGATTTGATGGCCCAAACAGGCGTTCTAATTCAGCTCAAGAATTCTAGCGTTTAGTGCCGGAACTGGCACAAAAACTGGAGTTAAACGCCCAAACTGGCACAAAAGCTGGTGTTTAACTCCAAGAAAAGTCTCTACACTGGAAGCTTCAATGCTCAGCCCAAGCACATACCAAGTGGGCCCGAAAGAAGATTTCTGCATTAATTTCATATTTCTGTAAATCCTAGGCTACTAGTTCTCTATAAATAAGACCTTTTGCTATTGTATTCATACTTTTTGATAGACCTTTTCACGTTTGGGAGGCTGGCCATTTGGCCATGCCTAGACCTTGTTCTTATGTATTTTCAACGGTGGAGTTTCTACACACCATAGATTAAGGTGTGGAGCTCTGCTGTTCTTCATGAATTAATACAAGTACTACTGTTTTTCTATTCAATTCACGCCTACTTCTTCTCTATGATATACACTCGTTCTTCAACTTGATGAATGTGATGATCCGTGACACTCATCATCATTCTCACCTATGAACACGTGCCTGACAACCACCTCTGTTCTACTTGCAATAGCTTGAATGTGTATCTCTTGGGTTTCTAATCTAAGATTGGAACCTTCATGGTATAGGCTAGAATTATTGGCGGCCATTCCTGAGATCCGAAACGTCTAAACCTTGTCTGTGGTATTCTGAGTAGGATCTGGGAAGGAATGACTGTGACGAGCTTCAAACTCGCGATTGTTGGGCGTGTGACAGATGCAAAAGGATCAATGGATCCTATTCCAACATGATCGAGAACCGATAGATGATTAGCCGTGCGGTGACAGCGCATTTGGAACGTTTTCACTGAGAGGACGAGAAGTAGCCGTTGACAACGGTGATGCCTAGCATAAAGCTTGCCATGGAAAGGAGTATGAATGATTGGAAGAAGGCAATAGGAAAGCAGAGGTTCAGGGGGAACAAAGCATCTTCATAGCTTAACTGAAATTCCAACCAAAAAATTACATAAGTATCTCTATCTTTATTTTATGTTTTATTTATCTTTTAATTATCAATTCTCCATCACCATCTAAATTCGCCTGACTGAGATTTACAAGGTGACCATAGCTTGCTTCAAGCCGACAATCTCCGTGGGATCGACCCTTACTCACGTAAGGTATTACTTGGACGACCCAGTGCACTTGCTGGTTAGTTGTGCGGAATTGTGACAAAGTGTGATTCACGTTTGAGAGCTCCAAGTCCTTTGGCACCATTGTTGATGATCACAATTTCGTGAACCAAGTTTTTGGCGCCGTTGCTGGGGATTGTTCGAGTTTGGACAACTGACGGTTCATCTTGTTGCTTAGATTAGGTACTTTTCTTTTTATTTTTCAGAATTTTTAAGAATGAATTCTATAGTTTCAAGGTGATGTTCTTATCATCACAAAAGCTAATTGATTCTCATCAATTTAGCTGCTGAATGTAATGTCGTACTGAAGCTTGGCCAACCATGTCTAATCTTTTTAGATTGAAGCTTTAGACTAACATTGCATGATTCCTGGAATTCTTATTAAAAGTTTTGATTCTCTTTATTTTCTTTTCCATATAAGTTTCGAAAATCACAAAAAAAAATTTATAAAATCATAAAAATCAAAAATATTTTATGTTTCTTGTTTGATTCTAGTATCAATTTTTAAGTTTGGTGTCAATTGCATTCTTCTTGTATTTTTCGAATATATGCATTATGTTCTTCATTGATCTTCAAGTTGTTCTTGATGATTTCATTGCTCTGATCTTTAAATTCTCTTATTTTGTGTGTTTTGTTGTTTCTCATATGCATTCTCAATTTGTTAGTGTCTCCTATATGAAAATTTAAAGTTTGGTGTCCTGCATGCATTGTTTATTTGATCTTAGTTGCATTTTTTATTGTTGTTTCTCATCATCAAAAATTCAAAAATATTTTCAAAATTGTGTCTTTTCAAGTCAATAATACAGAGAATTGAAGATTCAGAACATTCAGCAGAGGAATCAAACAGAAAAAACTGGGCGTTCAAAATGCCTAGTGAAGAAGGAAAACTGGCATTTAAACGCCAGCCAGGGTACCTGGCTAGGCGTTTAACGCCCAAAAAGGTAGCATTTTGGGCGTTAAACGCCAGAATGGATGCCAATCTAGGCGTTTAACGCCAGAAGGACACAAGAGGAAAGATTTTGTTTTTAATTCAAATTTTTTTCAAATCTTCATAATTTTTCAAAATCAAATCTTTTTTAAATCACATCTTTTCAATCATATCTCTTCAAAATCAATTTCTTTCCATTTTTTTTAATTTTCTAAAATCCTTGTTATAATTAAATATTTACTTCAAAATTTTCAAGTTGTTACTTGCTTATTAAAAAAGGATCAAACTTTAAATTTTAAGAATCATATCTTTTAATTTCTTGTTAGTCAAGTAATCAACTTTAATTTTTAAACTTTATTTTTTTAGAATTGATTTTCGATCATATCTTCTCAATCATATCTCTTCAATCACATCTCTTTCAAAATTAACTCTCAATCATATCTTTTTAATTTCTAATTTCAAACTCTTTTCACAAATCACTTAATTTCTTTACAAATCTTAATTTTCGAAAATCTCAATCAAATTTTCAAAATTTCTTTTAATTATTTCAAAATCTTTTACTTTAATTTTCGAAAATTCTTTCCCTCTTCTCACATCCTTCTATTTAAAGGACTAACACTCCTCCTCAAGGTACAAGTCGAACGCTCTCCTTCTTTATATGTTCGAATTCTCTTCCATCTACCTCCTCCTTCTATTCTTCTTTTCCTCTGACACCTCAAGGAATCTCTATACTGTGACATAGAGGATTCCCTACTTTCTTGTTCTCTTCTCTTTCATATGAGCAGGAACAAAGATAAAGGCATACTTGTTCAAGTTGATCCTGAACCTAAAAGGACCTTGAAGAGAAAGCTAAGAGAAGATAAAGAACATCTCTCTTTAGAGGGCCTAACAGAGCTTTTCAAGGAAGAAGAAACCATGGTAGCCGAAAACAACAATGCCAACAATGCAAGGAAGGTGCTTGCTGACTTTACTGCACCTACTCCTGACTTCTATGGGAGAAGCATCTCAATCCCTGCCATTGGAGCAAACAACTTTGAGCTTAAGCCTCAATTAGTTTCTCTAATGCAACAGAATTGCAAGTTTCATGGACTTCCATTGGAAGATCCTCATCAGTTCTTAGCTGAATTCTTACAAATCTGTGACACTGTCAAGACCAATGGGGTTGACCCTGAAGTCTACAGACTCATGCTTTTTCCTTTTGCTATAAGAGACAGAGCTATGACATGGTTGGATTCACAACCTAAAGAAAGCCTGAACTCTTGGGAAAAGCTAGTTAATGCCTTCTTGGCAAAGTTCTTTCCACCTCAAAAATTGAGCAAGCTTAGAGTGGAAGTCCAAACCTTCAGACAGAAGGAAGGTGAATCCCTCTATGAAGTTTGGAAAAGATATAAGCAATTGATCAAAAGATGTCCTTCTGACATGCTTTCTGAATGGAGCATCATAGGTATTTTCTATGATGGTCTGTTTGAACTATAAATGGAAGAGGTGAATTACATGGGAGAACCCTATGGAAACACCTATAACCCTTCATGGAGAAATCATCCAAATCTCTCATGGAAGGATCAACAGAGACCTTAACAAGGTTTCAACAACAATAATGGTAGAAGAAACAGGTTTAGCAATAGCAAGCTTTTTCTATCATCTTCTCAGCAACACACAGAGAATTCTAAGCAAAGCCACTCTGACTTAGCAACCATTGTCTTTGATCTAATCAAAACCACTCAAAGTTTCATGACTGAAACAAGGTCCTCCATTAGAAATTTGGAGGCATAAGTAGGTCAGCTGAGTAAGAAAATTACTGAACTCCCTCCTAGTACTCTCCCAAGCAATACAGAAGAGAATCCAAAAAGAGAGTGCAAGGCCATAACCACAACCCACACGGCCAAACCTGGAGAGGAGGAAGAGGCAGTGATCTCTACTGAGGAAGACCTCAATGGATGTCCACTGACCTCCAAGGAGTTCCCTAATGAGGAACCATGGGAATCTGAGGCTCACACTGAGACCATAGAGATTCCATTGAATTTACTTCTGCCATTCATGAGCTCCGATGAGTATTCTTCCTCTGAAGAGGATGAAGATGTTACTGAAGAGTAAATTGCTAAGTGCCTTGGAGCAATCATGAAGCTAAATGCCAAGTTATTTGGTAATGAGACTTGGGAGGATAAGCCTCCATTGCTCATCAAAGAACTAGATGACTTGACTAGGCAGAAATTACCTCTGAAGAGACAAGACCCTGGAAAATTCTCAATCCCTTGTACCATAGGCACTATGATCTTTGAGAAGGCTCTGTGTGACCTAGGGTCAAGTATAAACCTCATGCCTCTCTCTGTAATGGAGAAGCTAGGGATCATTGAGGTACAAGCTGCAAGAATCTCGCTGGAGATGACAGACAATTCAAAGAAATAGGCTTATGGACTTGTAGAGGATGTCTTGGTTAAAGTTGAAGGCCATTACATCCCTGCTAATTTTATAATCCTAGAGACTGGGAAGTGTATGGATGAATCCATCATCCTTGGCAAACCCTTCCTAGCCACAGCAAAAGCTGTGATTGATGTTGACAGAGGAGAATTGATCATTCAAGTGAATGGAGACTCCCTTGTGTTTAAAGCTCAAGGATATCCCTCTGTCACCATGGAGAGGAAGCATAAAGAGTTTCTCTCAATACAGAGTTAAACAGAGCCTCCACAGTCAAACTCTAAGTTTGGTGTTGGGAGGCCACAACCAAACTTTAAGTTTGGTGTTGAACCCCCACATTCAACTTCTAAGTCTGGTGTTGGGAGGTTCCAACATTGCTCTGAACATCTGTGAGGCTCCATGAGAGCCACTGTCAGGCTATTGACATTAAAGAAGCGCTTGTTGGGAGGCAACCCAATTTTTACTTATCTATGTTAAATTTCTATTTTCTTTTGTTATTTTATGTTTTCTATAGTTTGATGATCATGTGAAGTCACAAAAACAATTGAAAAAGCAAAAACAAAAGGAAAAACAGAATGAAAAATAGAACACCCTGAAGGAGAAACTTACTGGCGTTTAAACGCCAGTGAGGGTAGCAGAATGGGCGTTAAACGCCCAGTCTGGCACCATTCTGGGTGTTTAACGCCAGAAATTGGCACCAGACTGGCGTTTAACGCCAGGAATGGGCAAGAAGGTGGCGTTAAACGCCAGAAATGGGCAGCAGCCTGGCGTTTAATGCCAGGATTGGTAGCAAGGGGCATTTTGCATGCCACATGGTGCAGGGATGAGAAATCCTTGATACCTCAGGATCTGTGTACCCCACAGGATCCCCACCTACCCCACCTCTCTCTCTCTTCTTCACCCATTCACCAATCACCTCAATACCTCTTTCTCAAAAACCCCTCACCTATCAAATCCCACCATTCTCTTCACTACTCACATCCATCCTTCATAAAACCCCACCTACTTCACCATTCAAATTCAAACCACTTTCCCACCCAAACCTACCTATAATAGCCGAACCATACCCCCCTCTCCATTCCTATATAAACCCATCTTCACTCCTTCATTTTCACACAACATACACACTACCTATCCCCCTTGGCCGAAACACAAAGCCCACTCCATCTCCTTTATTTCTTCTTCTTCTACTCTCTTCTTTCTTCTTTTGCTCGAGGACGAGCAAACCTTCTAAGTTTAGTGTGGTAAAAGCTAAAGCTTTTTGTTTTTCCATAACCATTTATGGCACCAAAGGTCGGAGAAACTTCTAGAAAGAGGAAAGGGAAGCCAAAAGCTTCCCCCTCTGAGTCATGGGAGATGGAGAGATTCCTCTCAAGGGTGCATCAAGACCACTTCTATGAAGTTGTGGCCAAGAAGAAGGTGATCCCCGTGGTCCCTTTTAAGCTCAAAAAGGGCAAATATCCAGAGATCCGACATGAGATTCAGAGAAGAGGTTGGGAAGTTCTCACCAACCCCATTCAACAAGTTGGAATCTTAATGGTTCAAGAATTCTATGCCAATGCATGGATCACCAAGAACCATGATCAAAGTGTGAACTCGGACCCTAAGAATTGGCTTACAATGGTCCAAGGGAAATACTTAGACTTTAGTCCGGAAAATGTAAGGTTAGCATTCAATTTGCCTATGATGCAAGGAGATGCACACCCATACACTAGAAGGGTCAACTTTGATCAAAGATTGAACCAAGTCCTCATGGACATCTGTGAAGAGAGCGCTCAATGGAAGAGTGATTCAAGAGGGAAGCCGGTTCAACTAAGAAGGCATAACCTCAAGCCCGTGGCTAGGGGATGGTTGGAGTTCATCCAACGCTCAATCATTCCTACTAGCAACCGATCTGAAGTTACTATAGACCGGGCTATCATGATTCATAGCATCATGATTAGAGAGGAAGTAGAAGTTCATGAGGTTATAGCCCAAGAACTCTACAAGGTGGCGGACAAGTCCTCTACTATGGCAAGGTTAGCCTTCCCTCATCTCATTTGTCACCTCTGCAATTCAGCTGGAATTGACGTAGAGGAAGACATCCTCATTGATGAGGACAAGCCCGTCACTAAGAAAAGGATGGAGCAAGTGAGAGAACCTCACCAAGAGCATGAGGAAACTCCTCATCATGAAATCCCTGAGATGCCTCAAGGGATGCATTTTCATCCACAAAACTATTGGGAGCAAATCAACACCTCCCTAGGAGAATTAATTTCTAACATGGGACAACTAAAGGTGGATCACCAAGAGCATTCCATCCTCCTCCATGAAATTAGAGAAGACCAAAGAACCATGAGAGAGGAGCAACAAAGGCAAGGAAGAGACATTGAGGAGCTCAAGCACTCCATAAGATCTTCAAGAGGAAGAACAAGCCGCCATCACTAAGGTGGACCCGTTCTTTAATCTCCTTGTTCTTTATTTTCTGTTTTTCAAAAATTGTGCTTTATGTTTATTTATGTTTGTATCTTTATTACATGATCATTAGTGTCCAAGTGTCTATGCCTTAAAGCTATGAAAATGAATCCATCACCTTTCCTAAAATGAAAAATGTTTTTAATTAAGAAAAAGAAGTGCATGAATTTCAAATTTTAAAACAGTTTAATTATTTTGATGTGGTGGCAATACTATTATTTTTCTGAATGAATGCTTGAACAGTGCATATTTTTGAATTTGATTGTTTATGAATGTTAAAATTGTTGGCTCTTGAAAGAATGATGGGAAAAGGAGAAATGTTATCTGATGATCTGAAAATTCATAAAATTGATTCTTGAAGCAAGAAAAAGCAGTGAAAAGCTTGCAGAAAAAAAAAAGAGGCAAAAAAAAGAAGAAGAAGAGAAAAGAAAAAAAAAGAAAAGCAAGCAGAAAAAGCCAATACCCCTTTAAACCAAAAGGCAAGGGTGATAAAAAGGATCCAAGGCTTTGAGCATCAGTGGATAGGAGGGCCCACAGGAATAAAATCCTGGCCTAAGCGGCTAAACCAAGCTGTCCCTAACCATGTGCTTGTGGCGTGAAGGTGTCAAGTGAAAACTTGAGATTGAGCGGTTAAAGTCATGGTCCAAAGCAAAAAAAGTGTGCTTAAGAGCTCTGGACACCTCTAATTGGGGACTCTAGGAAAGCTGAGTCACAATCTGAAAAGGTTCACCCAGTTATGTGTTTGTGGCATTTATGTATCCGGTGGTAATACTGGAAAAAAAAGTGCTTAGGGTCACGGCCAAGACTCATAAAGTAGCTGTGTTCAAGAATCAACATACTTAACTAGGAGAATCAATAACACTATCTAGATTCTGAGTTCCTATAGATGCCAATCATTCTGAACTTCAAGGAATAAAGTGAGATGCCAAAACTGTTCAGAAGCAAAAAGCTAAAAGCCCCGCTCATCTAATTAATACCGATCTTCATAGATGTTTTTGGAATTCATTGTGTATTCTCTTCTTTTTATCCTATTTAATTTTCAGTTGCTTGGGGACAAGCAAAAATTTAAGTTTGGTGTTGTGATGAGCGGATAATTTATACGCTTTTTGCATTATTTTTAGTATGCTTTTAGTACATTTTAATTAGTTTTTATTATATTTTTATTATTTTTTAAATAAAAATCACTCTTCTGGACTTTACTATGAGTTTGTGTGTTTTTCTGTGATTTCAGGTATTTTCTGGCTGAAATTGAGGGACCTGAGAAACAATCTGATTCAGAGGCTGAAAAAGGACTGCAAATGTTGTTGGATTCTGACCTCCCTGCATTCTAAGTGGATTTTCTGGAGCCATAGAAGCCCAATTAGCGTGCTCTCAATTGCGTTGGAAAGTAGACATCCTAGGCTTTCCAGCAATATATAATAGTCCATACTTTGCCCGAGATTTGATGGCCCAAACAGGCGTTCCAAGTCAGCTCAAGAATTCTGGCGTTTAACGTCGGAACTGGCACAAAAACTGGAGTTAAACGCCCAAACTGGCACAAAAGCTGGCGTTTAATTCCAAGAAAAGTCTCTACACATGGAAGCTTCAATGCTCAGCCCAAGCACACACCAAGTGGGCCTGAAAGAAGATTTCTGCATTAATTTCATATTTCTGTAAACCCTAGGCTACTAGTTCTCTATAAATAGGACCTTTTGCTATTGTATTCATACTTTTTGATAGAGCTTTTCACGTTTCGGAGGCTAGCCATTCGGCCATGCCTAGACCTTGTTCTTATGTATTTTCAATGGTGGAGTTTGATAAACCACTATTTTATGGTTTATCTTGTGCTTAATTGAGTGGATTTTATCAACTCTTTACCCACTTATTCATACTATTTGCATGGTTTTATGTTTTCCTTCCGGATTTTGTGCTATGATTGAAAACATGCTTCTTTGATCTTATATTTGCTTATTATTAATCCTCTCTTATTACCATTAGATGCCTTGATATGTGTGTTAAGTGTTTTTAGAGATTACAGGGCAGGAATGACTTAGAGAATGGAAAGGAAGCATGCAAAAATGGAAGGAATACAAGAAGTTGGAGAAATTGCTAAGCTGTCCAGCCTGACCTCTTTGCACTCAAACGGCTATAACTTTAGCTACAGAGATTCAAACGATACGGTTCTAGTTGCGTTGGAAAGCTAACGTCTGGGGCTTCGATTTGATATATAATATGCTATAGTTGCCCTGAAGCTAGGCGACGTGATCGCGTGCTCCATGCGACCGCGTCGCAGTGACGAAAATCAGCGTGTTTGAATTCGCAACCAGCGAATTTTGGGCTGTTTCTGACCCAGTTTGCGGCCCAGAAAACACAGATTAGAGGCTATAAAATGGGGGAATGCACCCATTCATAAGGAAGCTTTCACATTCACAATTTTAGGAGTAGATGTAGTTTTTAGAGAGAGAGGTTCTCTCCTCTCTCTTAGGATTAGGATTAGGATTTCTCTTAGTTTTATGAGTGACTCTCGATCCCAGGTTCAATGTTCTTTTTATTTATTTTCTCAATTTAATTTATGAACATCTATGCCAGATTTAATTTCTTTTGTTAATGCAATTCGAGGTATTTTCAGATTTAAGATTGTTTTGCTTTATTTATATTGATGCTTTTAATTTAATTTAGATATTTTTCCCCCTTTTGGCTTTGGTCAAGTGATTGGTAGTACTTGAGTTATCAAACTCAGCAAGTGATTGAAATTGGCAGATTCTGCTTTAGCTAGGATTGCTCTAACACTAGTCTCTCCACAGGAGTTGACTAGGACTTGAGAATCAAGCTAATTAGTCCACTTGACTTAACTTTGTTTAATAAAGGATGACCAAGTGGGATTAAAACCCAATTCTCTTCACACCTGATAAGGATAACTAGGATAGGAATTCCAATTCTTATACCTTGCCAAGAGATTTTATTATTATTATTTTATTTTACTTGTCATATAACATATTCCC
>NC_029794.2:43444540-43448894 GCF_000816755.2 Arachis ipaensis
AGGACTTGAGAATCAAGCTAATCAGTCCACTTAACCTTCCTTTGTTTAATAAAGGCTGACCAAGTGGGATTAAAACCCAATTCTCTTCACACTTGATAAGGATAACTAGGATAGGAATTCCAATTCTTATACCTTGCCAAGAGATTTTATTATTATTATTTTATTTTACTTGTCATATAACATATTCCCTCCTTACTTCCAAAACCCCAATTTACAAACTCATAACCAATAATAAGAACATACCTCCCTGCAATTCCTTGAGAAGACGACCCGAGATTTGAATACTCGGTTATCAATTTCAAAGGGGTTTGTTACTTGTGACAACCAAAATGTTTGTACGAAGGGATTTCTGTTGGTTTAGAGACTATATCTACAACGCAACTGTTTTTATAAAATTCTTTACTAGCAAAAATCCTAATGTCAAAATGGCGCCGTTGCCGGGGAATTGCAAACGCGTGCCTTATTATTGGTTATTGTAAAAATTTAAAAAAAAATCAATTTTCAATTTTCAATTTTAAAAATTCAAAATTCAAATTTTTATTTTCAAATTCAAAAATTTGAATTTCAAATTTGTTTTTATTTTTTTTTTTAAATTTTTATTAACTAACTATGAGTTCTCACCCCTCTCGCTTCAAGTTTGATTCTAATGTTGTTGTTAGGAATGGAAACTATAATGAGAACAGGCATCAAGGTTAGAACAATAAAAGATGGGAGGAGCCACAAGGATTTGATCAACCCTCATGGTAACGACCACCTCCAATAGACTATCAACAACTACCACCATATGCCTATGAATCCTCTCCTCAACATGACTTTGGACCACCATATTCACAAGCCCCTTCCTGCCATTCACCTCCATTTGACCCTAACCCTCAACCACCATACCAACCACCTTATGAGCCATATGAACCATATATAGAACCACCCCAATTCCAACCCAATTACTCACAAGAACCACCACTTCAATATTCACCATCTCCATATCCATCAATCCAAGAGCACTATGATCCTATTTATGAAAGCCAAGTGCATCAAGAGACAAAGGATCGTTTCAAGGAAACAGTGGATCGATTTCAGGCAACCATTCGTCAATTGGAGAAAGCAATAAATCAATTAGCTTCCCAACGTTCGGACACTCAAGGAACCCCCATGGCTTCATGTGGACAATCTAATGAAGAACGTAGCATGAAGGAGATATTAGAAACTCCAGTGAACAGTATGGAGCATGACTTTGTACTGGAACAAGTGGAGGAAGACGGAATTATTGAAGAAAAAGTGGTTGAAGACTTAGGAGATGCAGAACCTCCATGGGAAAGTCCAGTCATAGAACCCCCTTCCAAGATGTTTGAAATTGATGCTGAGGAGGGTGTACAACCTCCAAGGCATATCACAGTTGAAGACTTGGAAGAGGTTGATCAAGAGATGGAGATTCAAGAAGAAGAAGCACAACCTCCCATGCCCTTGGAAAGCAATGAAGAGGTGATTGAATTGGAATAAAGCTACCAAGAAGAAGAGGTTGAAATTGAAGAAGCTTGCAAAGAGGTGGTAATTATCAGAGAAGAGCACAAGGGAGTGGAGCTTGCAATTTCATTAAAAACACCTCCCCCTAAGTTGCCATCATCCTTCACAACATTCAAGTGGGTAAAATTCATATCCCTTAGCTTTCTAATTCCACTTGAATATGGGCTACTGGAGACGGATGGTCAACTTAGAACTCTTTGTGGCATTAAGAATAAGAGGAAGATGGTCAGTGGTAAGAACTGTCCTGCAAAGTTTATTATGGTTGGAAGCTTTAAGTTTAAACGCAAAGGTTGGTGTAGAGCTCAATTGAATGGGTCTAGGAAGTTGTTTGGATGCTTCAGTGAGAATTCTAAAGCTGAATCACCCGGATGGAATCATGATAATCAACTTAAAGACGGGTACAAAAGTAAGATTTGGGACCCCGAAATTCATTCTGGCAATCAACACTCTTGGGGTCTTGTAACTTGCTTTAACTTACTTGAAGGCTTTCTGCGCCTAGTTTGGGACCCCGGAGGTTACTGGAATCACAAACATTGGTGGAGATTCCTGGATGAATACAAGCACAAGCCACCATAACAGGGAGCTCACCAGTTGTCCAACTTAAGGACTTTAACTAAAAGTCCTAGGTGGGAGACAACCTACCATGGTATGATCGTTTCTTTTTCAATTTTATTTCATGTTGTTTGTTTTTATTTTATTTTAATTTTCATTCAACCTGGAAGTTTTCATAGCATTCACATTAAGCATTGCATTCTGCATATTGCATTTAAAAAAAAAAGGAAGCACGCACGCGACGCGGTAGCGTCGCTGACGCGTACGCATCACTAGTGCAATGGGAAGAAAAGAAAACAAATAGAAAGTCACGCGAGAGCGTGGCTGAAGGTGTGCCAATGGCACAAATCGTCCCACGCGACCGCGTGCCCCACGCGGCCGCATGACCAAGATTTCGACGTCAAAGTGGTGCACACCCGAAAGTTGTGTGAGAGTGGTGCTGGATTGGTGCTGAACGCATAATCCTTCCCACGCGGCCGCGTGACCCACGCGACCGCGTCATATTCCTTTAAAGCCCACTCACACGATCGCATGCCCCATGCGATCGCGTCACTTAAAATTTGGCACTAACATGATTTTGAACAGAGAGTTGTGCGAGTGCGAGGCTGCCCTCGCGCCAGCAGCATAAACTGGGTCATGCGACCGCGTGACCGACACTACCGCGTCAATCAGTTTAAGCGCAAGCCGCGCGACCGCGTGCCCCACGCGACCGCTTCCCTTGCGCCTCACAACTTATCCTAATTTGCCAAATATCATATCTTTTCTCCCCCAATCCTAATTTTCCTCCCTCCTTTCTTACTTACTTCTTCTTCCCTTCTTTCCCTTCTCATTCTTCTTATCTTTTATTTTATTTTACTTAATTTATTTGCATATTTCATTCATTGCATCTTAATTTTGTGCATATTTTTGTTTCTTTTCTAAATTCATTATTTTTCCTTTGGTGTTAAAATTTTCTTATTTAACTGTTGCATCTTCTCTTGAATTATTTTGGGTGCTTAGTGACTTGTTTTATTCTGGATAGGTAATATTATTTATATCAATGCCAATCTTTTATACCTGTATTACTTTTACATTGACATGAATTTTTATTATCTCTCCTTACCCACATTCTCTTCCCTATTTTTGCAAATTTTTGCATTCCTGATTTGCCATGTACTTCTACTGTTTTCTCATTTGCATGTTGTAGCTACCATGTAATTGAGACCCTTATCATTTGGCATTAACCCACCCATACTTCATTTATTTTCTTATCTTTACTTCTGGGTATGACTGTTCTTCTTTTTCTCTTCTTTCAGGCTGGCCACCGAAGACGGAAAAAGGGAGAAACTTCTAAAAAGAGAGACAAACAAGTCCATCTGCACAATCCTTGAAGGAAAGCATCAGTTGGAACAACCCGTCCACCTGCACATCTCAGCATGCACCGAGGATGGTGCAATCTCTAAGTGTGGGGAGGTCGATACCGATCTCCATGGGTTAGTATTTCCTTCTCAAACACCAATGTTTTATTTTCCTTGTTAGTTGTTGCATTTGCATGTTTAATTGCATATTTGTTTGTTTGATTTTATGCATACTTTACCACTTGGTCGAAGTAATATTTTCTTTTTCAAGAAACCTTTTAAGAGTATTTCACTAATTTGAATAAAATTTAATGTTACACTTGTTTGAAGAGATATTATACTGGAACATTGTTTACAGCTCGAACACACAAAACCTGTGAGATTTTGAGCCTATTTGAATTGGTTGCATTTTTCAACCAATATTTTATTTTTGATGTGTATTTTTCTCTCTAAATTTGTGATCTTTGTCTTGCTTAATTCTATATTTCCATTATTTGATGTATGCATAGACTTACATGATTGAGGCCTTTGTTTCACAGAGCTTACAAACCCATATGGCTGATGAGAGAACTTTTGCGTGGTCTAGAAATTTGCGGATAAATCCTCGTTGCAAGTATAGTTTCTAAACCTTCAAAAGTCCTTTCATACAAACGTTTTGGTTGTCACAAGTAACAATCCCCTTAAAAATTGTTAACCGAGTATTCAAACCTCGGGTCGTCTTCGCAAGGAACTGCAGGGAAGTATGTTCTTATTATTGGTTATGGAGGTTGTAAAATCGGGGTTGAGAGTGAAGAGTAGATATGACAAATAATTTAAATGGCAATTAAAATAAATAAATACTGTAAAGCAATCTTTTGGCAAGGTAAGAGAAATTGGAAGTCCAACTTAGTTATCTCTCTCAACAATAATGAAAGTTGAATCTAAATTCCACTTAGTTAACCTTT
>NC_029794.2:43450890-43455287 GCF_000816755.2 Arachis ipaensis
AATCTTTTGGCAAGGTAAGAGAAATTGGAAGTCCAACTTAATTATCTCTTTCAATAATAATGAAAGTTGAATCTAAATTCCACTTAGTTAACCTTTACTAAGGTAAAGGAAAGTCAAGGGACTAATTAGTTTGACCTTCGAATCCTATTTATTTCCTAAGAAAAAGTTGGGATTATTGAAGTTCAGTTCAATTAGCAAGATAACGATTATCAATTATGCTGAGTTTAATAATGTTGAGTTACTGATTTCTTAACCAAGACCAAAAGGGGAAAAGTAGAATTATTGGAATAAAAATGTCCTTAGATGGAAAACAATGGTAACACAAATCAAGGAGAAAGCAATCAATAACTGAAATACCTCAATTAATCATTAATTCAAATCATAACATGGAAAGGGTTCATAAGTCAAGTTGGCAACATTTATAGATACGAATAAAAGCATTAAAGTAAATATTAAACCTGGATTGAGAGTCACTCTTACTAACTAAGAGAAGTCCTAAATCCTAATCCTAATCCTAAGAGAGAGTGGAGAGAAGCTCTCTCAAACTAAATCTAAATCATGGAAAGTGAAAATTGGCGAGCTCTCTCAGAATGGATGCGTTCCCTCACTTTATAACCTCTGGTCTATGCCTTCTGGACTTGGATTTGGGCCAAAAAGGGCTTCAGAATTTGCTATGAGCGTTTTCTGCAATTTCTGGTGTGTGGTCTCTGTCACGCGTCTGCGTGGGTCACGCGGTCGCGTCATTCGGAGCATTTTCTTGCCACGCGGTCGCGTCAGTCATGCGACCGCGTCATGTGCGTTCTGCTTAAGGCGCGCGGTCACGTTAGTCATGCGGCCGCGTCGCTGCTGATTCGCGCTTGGCACGCGATCGCTTCGTCCATGCGATCGCGTGGATGCCAGTTTCTTTAGGAGCTCCGTTTTGTGCTTTCCTTCCATTTTTGAATGTTTCCTTTCCATCCTTTAAGTCATTCCTACCTTAGAAGATCTGAAACTACTCAACACACTAATCACGGCATCGAATGGAAATAAAGGTAATTAAAATAGTTAATATTAAAGCATAGGAAACATGTTTTTTACATACATCACATAATAAGGAAGGGAAAGTAAAACCATACAATTAATATGAATAAGTGGGTGAAGGATTGAATAAATCACTTAAATTAAGCACAAAATAGATCATAAAATATGGGTTTATAAACCTCCCCACACTTAAACAATAGCATGTCCTCATGCTAAATCCAAAGTAAAAAGTAAGGTTAAAGTGGTGGAATGTTATGCAATGCAACCTATCCTAAATGCATCTACCTAAATGAGTCATGCAATCCCAATTTATCCACTCATATATAAAGCTTACATCTAGTCAAATTAATTTACATCCTCAAGGAGTCATATATATATATATATAGCCAACCCTTAAATAATAAAGCATTTTAGCAAATGAGATGGGAAATAAAAATATTGTACAAACTTGCAAAACAATTAGTAAATTAAGCACAGATATATGTTTATGAGTTATTGAACCCTCACTGGATTTTTTGTTTACCCTCTAGTCACTCAGTGTTTATTGGGTTTATTCACTCTACTTTTCTTTTTATTCTTACTTTCTATAACTTTGTTCTTCATCTAACCAATCAACAATTATAGAGTACAGTTGATGTGTATTTTCGGAAAACGAATTCCAAACACACAAATCTAACCGGCAAGTGTACCCGGTCGTATCATGTAATAATAAGTCACGTGAGTGAGGTCGATCCCACAGGGATTGAAGGATTGAGCAATTTTAGTTTAGTGGTTGATTTAATCAAGCGAATCAAGATTTGGTTGAGTGATTTGTGATTAACAGAAATTAAATTGCATGGAAAATAAAGGGAATGGGTAATTTGCATGAAATTAAAGAGAACAGAAAATTAAAGTGCTGAATCTTAAAGAACAAGAAATTAAATGACAGAAACATAGAACGCAAGAAATGTAAAATGCAGAATCTTAAAATGCAAGAAATGTAAATTACTTGAATTGTAAAGGGAATTGCATAATTTAAACAAGGAAAAGTAAACTTCAACAAACAGGAAAATAAAAGATGGATTCAATTAAATCGGATCTCAAATGGCAATAACAATAAGCTTGGTATAGCAACGAAACAAGGAAATTGAAATTGAAAGATGTAGATCTCAGGACCCAAGAGACTAGATAACCAAGTCTAGATCTCAATGCCTTCCTAGATCCAAATTTAGAATTCAATTGCAAAAAAAGTAAAGATCAAGCAGTAGAAGAAAGGAATTCAAATATTGATTTCTCAAAAGTGCAGTAAAGAAAACAGAGAGATCTCAGGGTGAGATTGAAACAGAATTCCTTCAATTCTCCAACACCCAAGATTCAAACAAAGTGTAAATGAAATTGAAAACAAGAAAACTAAGAGGAAGAGAATTCAATTCTCCTTCCCCAAGACTCAGAACCTCCAAATACTCTCAACCGAAAACTCTCCCGAAATCACTCTTGCCAAACTAAAACGGAAAAAGCTCTAAAAAGAAAAGCCCTCTAAAAACTTAAATTCTAAGCTATTTATACACTTTCTTCAATTGATCTTCAAGCCTTGAATTGGGCCTTTGATCTTGATGGAATTGGGTTGACAAAATCCTTTGTTGATTGCTCTTGGAGTTGGAGAGAAACCCATTTGTGAATTGGGCCAGAACCGGAAAAGCTTGAGTAAAATCTTGAGTAAAAGTTTGAGGTCAAACTTTTACTCAAACATTTCGCATCAGCTAAGCTTCCTTGCTGCCATCCACGTTTGAGCCAAAGTTTGAGGTCAAACTTTGAGCCAAACGTGGATCCCTTTTGTATGCTTCTTGGGGGCTACTTTGTCCTCTTGTCACGTTGCCAATTTTATGCCCAATATAGACTATTATATATAGTTGGAAAGCTCTGAATGTCAGCTTTCTAACCCACTTGGAATCACCTCAATTGGACATCTACAACTCAAGTTATTCTTGTTGGAAGTATGCCCCAAAAACTTGACGTGGCACCAACGTTTGCCTAAAAGCTTGAGGGCAAACGTTGGCGCAAGCTTTTTGCTCCTCCAGGGTGTGTTTGTTGTGGCGCCAACGTTTGCCTAAAAGCTTGAGGGCAAACGTTGGCGCAAGATTTTGCTCCTCTAGGGTGTATTCAACTTCTTCCAAAAGTTTGAGCTAAAGTTTGAGGTCAAACTTTTGCTCAAGCTTTTTGTTCTCTTTTGCTCCTTGCCATTTCTTCTTTCTTCAACCTTCTTCAAAGCTCTTTTCACCTATCATCAATCAACCAAGCACATCAAAGCTATGCTCAAAATCATGAGATTGTTATTCTTTCATAATATATGACAATTTTAGCACAAAATCTCATGAAATTGCATTAATTTATCCATGGTTAATTGAATCAAAGGAAACATGAAATTCTACCCAATTGGCTTACTTATGGCTCAAGAAAGTGCATAAATTCAATTGAAAACAAAAGAAAAAGACTAGTGAAACTAGGCTAAGATGACTTGTCATCACAACACCAAACTTAAAGCTTGCTTGTCCCCAAGCAAGAAAAGAATTTTTGAGAAGAAAGAATGAAATGGAAGAAGATGTTCCTGCTAGCAGAGTATTATTGGTAGCTCATGGGGTTTCATGTAGATATGTAAATACTCACTTCTTATTGACATTTAGGCCTAGAAAGTCTCCTTTAAGCATCAAGTATCACACTGCTATGACCTCTCATTATTCCTTTGTCCTTGACTATTATTATTTTTTTTATAAGCTTTAGTTCAGTGTCATGTGTAACAAGCTCTTTTCTTTCTTTATGCTTGACACATTATTCACTATAGACACTTGGCTCACATTCCTTCTTAGAACATTGATCCCCAGCACCTCTTTGGGTTACTAAATGCCTTGTAGTTAGGTTGCTCTTGATAGTGGACTTTCAGTTGATGATCCCGGGTTAGTTAACCCAAGTCACCAAGTGTTGATGCACTCCAAAGAACTTAATAATCCAAGCAGATCCTAGTACAAAGACACCACAGGCATATATTCTAAGGTTCAAGCTATTGGTGTCTAGCTTTGTTTCTTTTTATTTTTCTTTTGTTCTGTTGCCACTCTTTGGCTATTTCTTTTCTCTTTTTGTTTTTCTTTTTAACCTAGGACTTTTATTCTATTGAGATTCATAGACAGTGAGCTACCTTCTATTTAAAAGGAGACAGTCTAGTTCTTTTATTCACTAAAAGTGAGCTATCATACAATCACACACACATACCACCACTTACTTTTATTCCACTTCTATCTAACAGAAACCATTTCACTTCACATTCAAACTGTTCTTTTATTGAATTTAAAGATGCAGGGGACAACACATGCTTCTTGTCAAGTGAAAATAAACACACAAGCACA
>NC_029794.2:43457591-43458784 GCF_000816755.2 Arachis ipaensis
TTCTCAAAAGTTGCTTGCTTCTCAAGCCCTTAGGTGACTGGTTAGTATGCATGAATTGAGTGTGGCTTTTGGATTTAATTTGGTGTGGGAACACCAAACTTAATTCCTTGCCACTGTCTCCAATGTAACAGGTTGTCCACTTATGAATTCTTTTGGCCTTGCTAAAGGTTATGGAACCAAAACTAAAAAGCAATTAAATGGTTGAATAATTTGTTTGATTGCTTGGAGCTAGCATTATGCAGGAGGTGAGAGTATACTTTTAAATGAGATTTTGGTGGAACACCAAACTTAGAATCCTTCATTCTCCCTTAAATTATTTTGGTGTGCAACACCAAACTTAGCTCCTTGCAATGCATACCAATTATTCAACATTTTTATTGAAAAGGCTATGAAAACAAAACTACCTCAGGTTGGGTTGCCTCCCAACAAGCGCTTCTTTATTGCCATTAGCTTGACATCGATCCCCTTAGATCATGGGGGTTGAAAATCATAGTGCCTCAACTTTTCTCCTCTTACTGTGAACTTCCTTCCGGTCTCCTTTTTGATGATCTCTAGGTGTTCAAGTGAAAGGACCCGGTTCACAGTGTAGTATTCAGATAATTGTGGGGACACCTTCATTGGTTGGGTGTTTAACACTACTTTATCCCCTGGTGAAAAGCCTTCAGTAGGGATCTTCTTGTTTCTCCACCCTCTTGGCCTCTTCTTCTTTTCTTTCTCAAAAGATACTCCCTGCCTTGGTGGTTCCTTATCTGAGATGTTGAATTTCTCATCTGGAGATTTTGGATCTAGTTCCTCCTTGATTTCTTTGGTCTGTTGCACCATCTCTACTTCTTTCAAGCATGGATTTGGAAGTCTTGGAGCTAACTCATTGACTACCTCCTTCAAACTTTGATCTCTGGCCTTATCCTCTGTACACTCTTCTTCTTGAGTGGGCTCATGTGGGGTTTTAAAAATATGGAATGCTAGGTGCTCATCATGCACTCTCAGCAACAATTCCCATTTTTCAACATCTATCAATGCTCTGCCCGTAGCAAGAAAAGGCCTCCCTAGGATGATGGGAGTGTTAGGATCCTCCTCCATATCCAGGATGACAAAATCAGCTGGGAGAAAGAATTTTCCCACTTTTACCAACACATTCTCCACAACTCCCAGTGCTTGCTTAATGGATTTGTCAGCCATTTGGAGAACTATTC
>NC_029794.2:43460083-43461594 GCF_000816755.2 Arachis ipaensis
TGGATTTCAGCTCGACAATTTGGAGTTTCCTCATTAGAGACAAAGGCATCAAATTTATGCTTGCACCAAGATCACAGAATGACTTCTCAATTGTTATGTTTCCTATGGTGCAAGGTATATAAAAACTCCCAGGATCATCTTTCTTCTCTGGCAACTCTCTTTGGAGAATAGCACTACATTCCATTGTCATCTCAACAATTTGTCCTTCTTTTAGGGACTTTTTCTTTGTCAGCACTTCCTTCATAAATTTGGCATACACTGGCATCTGTTCAAGTGCTTCTAAGAAAGGGATATTGATGCTGAGTGTCTTGAATATGTCCAGGAACTTTGAGTATTGCTTATCCTCATTCTCTTTTTTGAACCTTTGAGGGTATGGAAGTTTGGGGATATATGGCTTCACCCCTTCCTTCTTTTCTTGTAGCTGTGACTTAAGGATGTTCTTGTCTCTCTTTGAGCTTTTTGCATTCTTGGTCTTTCTATCCTTTTCTCTTCTCTCTTCTATCTCTTCTTGTGGAACTTCTCTGTTGTGTTCTTCTTGATTGATGACTTCTTTCCCTCCAGTCTTCTCACTTCCCACTATGATTACCTTGCACTCCTCCCACTTTGTAGCTTTTCCTTTGTCCCTTGAGTGGTCTTAAGTGGCACTAGGGGATGCATTTGATTGCTTCTCACCCATCTCTACAATTTGTTTAGCCATTTGCTCCATATGCCTCTCAAGATTTCTGATTGAAGCTTCTTGGTTTTTGCTTGTTGTGGCTTGATCTTTTCTTGCTGCTTCTTGATCTTTTCTTGCTGCTTCTTGATCTTGTCTTGCCATTTCTTGATTTTTCATGAGTTTCTCTATCATTATCTCTAGGCTAGAGATTCTTTGGGAGTCTGGATTTGGTTGTGGTTGTGTAAAATGAGATGGTTGTTTCTGGAAGTTGTTTGAACTATTTGTGGGATTATTTTGTGGGTGGAATATAGATGTGGAAGGTGGATGATGGTTATTTTGGTGTTTTCTATATGGATTGTGGGTTATGTTTTACTGGTTGTTGTTCTGGTTGTTTCTTGAGTTGTTTTGGTTTGAATTTCTTTGCCATGGTTGTTGGTTTTGAGTGTGGTTATCTCCCCATCTGAGATTTGGATGGTTCTTCCAGGATGGATTGTAGGTGTCACCATAAACTTCATTTTGGCCGCAGCTTTGGTTGTGCACATATTGAGGTTGTTCCTGCTGCTGATCTTCTTGGTTTTCTTCATTTTGCCCCCATTTGGTTGATGATTGGCTTGTGTTGATTGCTGCAACTTAGAGACTATCAATCCTCTTGGCCATTTGATCAAATTGTTATTGAATTTACTGCTGCATCATTTTGTTTTGAGCCAGAATTGAGTCCACTGCTTCCAACTCCATCACTCCTTTCCTTTGTGATGGCTGGCGTTGTCTCTGATGAGCAAAGAAATATTGATTGTTTGCCACCATATCAATGAGGTTTTGGGCCTCTTCAGCTGTCTTCATGAGTTGCATTGAGCCT
>NC_029794.2:43461696-43467992 GCF_000816755.2 Arachis ipaensis
GCAACAATTTGTAACTGTCAGGATGCACACCATTGGTCTTCACTGTGTTACATATCCTCAGGAAGGTGGATAGGTGCTGGTTTGGATCTTCCAAGGGGCCTCCTCCATAGGAACAGTTGTTCTGCACCAAGGTGATGAGTTGGGGTTTCAATTCAAAGTTATTTGCATCGACATTTGGGGTCAGGATACTACTCCCACAATGCCTTGGATTAGCAAATGTATATGAAGCCAATACTCTCCTTTGGGGCTGACCATTGTCGTTGGCCACTCCCACTTGTGGATTTGTTGGATTTTCCTCCATTTCTTGGTTTTCTTCTCAACCTCCAAAATGTTTCAGGATCAAAAGGTGTGGATTCATTGATTTTTCCTCCTGACATAAACACAGAACCAGGAACCAAAATTAAGCACTCTATTGCTAGAGTGAAGTTAGTGTTAACTTAAGCAAAAATTCAAACAGTTAGTATGCTTAGTAAAAAAAATGCTTAATCTAGACCACCACCTCACTTAATCATTGTCAACCTAATCAATCCCCGGCAACGGCGCCAAAAACTTGATGTGTATTTTTGAAAAACGAATTCCAAACACACAAATCTAACCGGCAAGTGTACTGGGTCGCATCAAGTAATAATAACTCACGTGAGTGACGTCGATCCCACAGGGATTGAAGGATTGAGCAATTTTATTTTAGTAGTTGATTTAGTTAAGCGAATCAAGATTTGGTTGAGTGATTTGTGATTAACAGAAATTAAATTGCATGAAAAATAAAGGGAATGGGTAATTTGCATGAAATTAAAGAGAACAGAAAATTAAAGTGCTGAATCTTAAAGAACAAGAAATTAAATGACAGAAACATAGAACGCAAGAAATGTAAAATGTAGAATCTTAAAATGCAAGAAATGTAAATTGCTTGAATTGTAAAGGGAATTGCAGAATTTAAACAAGGAAAAGTAAACTTCAAGAAACAGGAAGATAAAGATCGATTCAATTAAACCGGATCTCAAATGGCAATAACAATAAGCTTGGTATAGCAACGAAACAAGGAAATTGAAATTGAAAGATGTAGATCTCAGGATCCAAGAGACTAGATAACCAAGTCTAGATCTCAATGCCTTCCTAGATCCAAATTTAGAATTCAATTGCAAGAAAAATAAAGATCAAGCAGTAGAAGAAAGGAATTCAAATATTGATTTCTCAAAAGTGCAGTAAAGAAAACAGAGAGATCTCAGGGTGAGATTGAAACAGAATTTCTTCAATTCTCCAACACCCAAGATTCAAACAAAGTGTAAATGAAATTGAAAACAAGAAAACTAAGATGAAGAGAATTCAATTCTCCTTCCCCAAGACTCAGAACCTCCAAATACTCTCAACCGAAAACTCTCCCGAAATCACTCTTGCCAAACTAAAACGAAAAAAGCTCTAAAAAGAAAAGCCCTCTAAAAACTTAAATTCTAAGCTATTTATACACTTTCTTCAATTGATCTTCAAGCCTTGAATTGGGCCTTTGCTCTTGATGGAATTGGGTTGACGAAAGCCTTTGTTGATTGCTCTTGGAGTTGGAGAGAAACCCATTTGTGAATCGGGCCAGAACCGGAAAAGCTTGAGTAAAAGCTTGAGTAAAAGTTTGAGGTCAAACTTTTACTTAAACTTTTCGCATCAGCTAAGCTTCCTTGCTGCCATCCACGTTTGAGCCAAAGTTTGAGGTCAAACTTTGAGCCAAACGTGGATCCCTTTTGTATGCTTCTTGGGGGCTACTTTGTCCTCTTTTCACGTTGCCAATTTT
Source organism: Arachis ipaensis (assembly GCF_000816755.2). NCBI lineage: Eukaryota > Viridiplantae > Streptophyta > Magnoliopsida > Fabales > Fabaceae > Arachis > Arachis ipaensis. Next base: position 43,463,477 of record NC_029794.2, read on the forward strand.
ATGCCCAATATAGACTATTATATATGGTTGGAAAGCTCTGAATGTCATCTTTCTAACCCACTTGGAATCACCTCAATTGGACATCTACAACTCAAGTTATTCTTGTTGGAAGTATGCCCCAAAAACTTGATGTGGCGCCAACGTTTGCCTAAAAGCTTGAGGACAAACGTTGGCGCAAGCTTTTTGCTCCTCCAGGGTGTGTTTGTTGTGGCGCCAACGTTTGCCTAAAAGCTTGAGGGCAAACGTTGGCGCAAGCTTTTGCTCCTCTAGGGTGTATTCAACTTCTTCTAAAAGTTTGAGCTAAAGTTTGAGGTCAAACTTTTGCTCAAGCTTTTTGTTCTCTCTTGCTCCTTGCCATTTCTTCTTTCTTCAACCTTCTTCAAAGCTCTTTTCACATATCATCAATCAACCAAGCACATCAAAGCTATGCTCAAAATTATGAGATTGTTATTCTTTCATAATATATGACAATTTTAGCACAAAATCTCATGAAAATGCATTAATTTATCCATGGTTAATTGAATCAAAGGAAACATGAAATTCTACCCAATTGAAAACAAAAGAAAAAGACTAGTGAAACTAGGCTAAGATGACTTGTCATCAACAGTCATACCAAAAGTCATGAGGTCTTTAACTAAGGTTGTAATGGGGCCATGGTAAAGGTAAGGATATATGTATAAGGCTAAGTGAGCTAATAAGTGAATCCTTAATTAGACTAAGATCTCACCTAACATACATATTTAGTAGAACAAGCTTCTTTACCAATTTTTCCATATTATCCCACTTGTTGTTACATGCTCATGTTTCAATTTTAATTTTATCCCATGTGCATTGCTTTTATTTTGCATTGGAGAATTCTTTTGTATCCCCTTTTATTAAATGCTGAAAAATAACTCTTTTTTTTTAATGCACATGGTAATTGATCACTTTGATTTCTCATGAGCATGCTTCCCAAATTTTCTGAATTATTTTATTTCTTTCAACTTTTCTACCTTTTGTTTCTATCATCCATGTTCCCAATAGGTTTCCCACATTTTAATCTATTCATAATTTTCTATCTTAAGCTAACCAAGGATTCAACTTGGGATTTTATTTTGTTTTTTTGCTTAAGGCTAGTAGTGTGGCTAAATAGAATAAAAGGGATTTTAAAGGCTCAAGGGGGCTAACAAGGGTGATGTGAAAGGTAGGTTATTTTGGGGTAAGTGAGCTAAAATCAAATGATGGCCTTAATCATTCTTTTGGCATGTATCTATATTTTATAATTGGACATATAGATTAAAGCAAAGTAAAGAACATCAGAATAAAAAGAAGCGAAACACACAGGAATGAAATTATGGTTTGAATGCAACCATACAATTAAGCTCAATACTCACAGGCTGTGTGTTCTCTAACTCAAGCATCATATATCATTCATATATGTTATGCAGGTTTAGTTAAAAATTCCCATTATTCTCATAAAAAAATTATTTAGGGGTAGCCTTTAAAGTTTTAATGTTCCTCCTTGATGAAATGTTGTCAACTTAACTATATGATGTAATGCTATATATACAAGGTTTATGGATTTAAATCTGTTATGTTCAATTTCCTAGCTTACTTCCTTTTTATATTTTTCAATTTAACTATGCTATCTTATGCTAAAAAAAGTAAACTATACTAATTAATCCACTAATAAGTCAGAATTGCAAACTAAACTAAATAACTAAAAATATGAACTAAAAATGCAAAATGCAAAAATAGAGTAAAAATACATAAAAGCAGCAATGTATAAGTACTCAGAAAAAAAAGAAAAATACAGAAAAATATCCAAAATAAAAGAAAAAGAGATGTAGTGGTTCACCAAAATAAAGGGGTGAAGGGGTGTCATCACTGGTAGGGATGGTAGCTGGAGGCTCTGTGGTGGTGGTGGGCTGAAGGTCTGGCTGCTGTAGAGGCGGTGCTGACTGGATCGGGATCTCCGGATCTGCAGCCTCGATCTGGTGTGTAACCTCCTGATGTGGTGCAGCCTGCTCTGTGTCTGCCTGCTGATGGGTATCCTCCTGGAAATGAGTCTCCTCCTCGTGCTCATCCTCCTCCTCCTCTGATGGCTCTGATGGTGTGTCGGGCTCAGAGGGGATGTCACCACCCTGTTGGATCATCAGCTTCAGATGCAAATAGCGTCGCTGGCTGCGACGCTCCAATCTCTCATACCGGCGCCGGTTACGGTGCTCTATCTGATCAAGCTGTCGAAATAGGCGGTGCACGAGGTGGTATACGGGCTCAGAGGCAGGTGGAGGTGCAGTAGTGGCAGCAGGGGCAGCAGGGGCAGCCGTGGATGAAGAGGGTCCAGCAGACGGTGGGACTGTCTCATCAGTAGTAGTGAAAGGTGGTGGTCTGTAGCCCAAGGCTAGGAAGTTCCTGCTGTGAGGAATGATCTTCCTGCAGTCCGCCGCTGGTGGTCTCTCATCGGCATCTTCCCATGGCATGTCAGCTCAACAGCCTAGCTGAGTAACCAGATACGGGAAAGGGAGGGTGCCTCGGACGTGGACCCTGGCCATATAATACCGGATAAAGCGTGGTAGATAAAGGTCCTTACCCTCCAGCACACACCATAGGAGGGTGATCATAGCAGCTGGGATCTCTGTCTCATGAGTACTCGGCATGACATAATTGCTCAAGATCTGGTGCCATAACCGAGCCTCATCATTTAAGTACGCCCTTTTGATCCTTCTAGGCATGGTGGTGTCCTGACCCATCTCCCAAGGAACAGTCGGGTCGAGAGCTATCCGTGCCTTTACAGCATCCCAATCAAACTGCATCAGGCGCATGTCCTCCTCAGCCTTTTAATAACCATCAGGCTGATCGGACTTGGAGGGGAGCTGGAGAATGTCCTCTATGGCCTCCTCAGTGACCAGAATCTGCTTTTCTCTCAGGTTCACTGCATCTAGGGTGGTGATGTAGTAGTTACAGTAGAATTCCCAGACCCAAGATGCATTGACCTCTGTCAGTGTTCTCTCTAGAAAGAACCAGCCTCTTTGCTTGATTTTCTCAGTGGTGTACTGCTGGAGTGCTTCTGGAATCTTCAGAGTTCTCTCCAGGTATAGATTCCTGGAGTTTGAAAAAGCCGAGTACTTCAGCTCACAGTACCGGTTTGCAAATTTTATTGGATCATTTGCAGGGAGCAGCTGGTCGGTTTTTTCCTGCTTTGTAAAGTTCTTCTCACGCCATGAGGAATCATGCATGAGGGCAATGATGGACTGGGAGGAATCTCCTCTCTTGCGCTTGCTAGTAGCCTTGCCTTTTCCTTTCCTCTGTGAGGCAGACATCCTGAAAAATGGGAAACCAGGAGATGGATAAAAATAGGGAAGCAAATAGGCAATTTAAACAAAGAAAACTCAAAGCGGCAAAGGAGAATTAGAATGAGGTGAATGAGTCAAGTAAATGTGCATTAAGGATTGTTTAGTAGTTTAAAATTTGGAAAGGAAGAATTGACAATCCAAAATGTATCAGAATCCAAGTTAAATAGAAAAAAAAAGTCATTATGCCATGGTTAGAAAGTTAGAGGAAAGTGAAAAAAAATCAGAAAAGAGATTTTGAAAAGGTTAGTATGGTTAGAATTTGAAAAAGAAGTTAGTAAATTAAAATTAGTGAGTCAGTAAGTGGCATAAAGAAAATAGTCCATGTAACAAGGATTCACAATTATGACTAAAAATAACTCAAAACCTAACAAGGAAAACAGGGTAATGTTGATTCAAAGAGATATAAAGAAAGCAAGAATTGGAATCAGAATATCACAAATGCAGTTTATGAACCAGGAAATCAAAGAGGATAAGAAAGTATGCCATAGCATTCATGAAGTGGTTTGGGTAAGGCAGAGGACAACAGAGTTTAGATTGCCAAACCAAAACATGAATGAAAATAATTCAAAAAATTTGGGCAGCATTCCGGCTAAAATTGGATTGTCCCGGAAAATAAACAGCAAACAAGGCAGTTCATATGAATTAAAAACTTGCTGCAGTTATCTATAATTAATAGAAACATGAAAATTGAGAGTAACAAGCAGCAAATACAGGAAATCACAGCATATGAACATGGTCACAGGAACAGCAGAATTGCAGTTTTGATAAAACAGAAGCATGAACAGTGCAAGTAAACAGACCTAGATCCACTAACCACAGCCTAAGCTACCTAACAATCTAAAAATCCACTACAACATGCATATCTATCTATCCTAATTATGAACAGAAATAGAAAAAATTGTAAAATAACTGCGAAGGACAGGAAGACGGCATTCATCGGAACCTGGTAGGCGTGAGGAGTAGAACGGGGTAAGAAAGCGGCTGGGTGGTGGCTGCGGCGGCGAGCAGCGTCCGGCGCGGTGGAGGGGCACGGCGGCGCGGTGGCGGCTGAGGGGGCAGTGGAGAAGGGGGTAATGGGGATAGGGTTTAGGGTAATTGATAGAGGAAGGGAGGGGGTGCGTGTGGATGGCGGAGGGCCGGCGGTGGTGGGTGGTGGTTCGCGGAGGGCAGTGGCGGAGAGG
>NC_029794.2:43468889-43479212 GCF_000816755.2 Arachis ipaensis
CGTGGTGGGGGTGATAATGGGGGTGACGCGATCGCGTAGGTCGCGCGATCGCGTGAGAGGGGTAGGAGAGGGGGTGACGCGATTGCGTGGGTCGCGCGATCGCATGAAAGGGGTGGAAGAGGGGATGACGCGATCGCGTAGGTCGCGCGATCGCGTCGCTGGACATTGTGCTAAACGCACAACTCCAGCACCGTTTCAGCGCAACTCTCTGTCTCGTCCTAGGGTGTTGTGCAATCCATGCGACGCGATCGCGTCGCTCACGCGGTCGCATGGGATTGGTTTTGTGCAAGTGACGCGATCGCATGGGGCATGCGATCGCGTGAGCAAATTTGTGCAAAACGCACAAGAGCCACACGATTCCAGCCTAACTCTCTGGACGTTGGATTTTTTTGACGCCGATCTTTAAGGCACGCGGCCGCGTGGATGACGCGGTCGCGTGGATAGTGTATTCGCAGTATGACGCGATCGCATGGGGCATGAGGTCGCGTCATGCATCCCCCTTTTTTTTTGGAAAGAATGCAGGATGCAATGCTTAATGTGAATGCTATGCATGATTCCAGGTTTAATAAAATAGAAATAAAATTCAAAAACAAACAAAACTAAATAAAATTAAAATTGCAAAAGGAACGATCATACCATGGTGGGTTGTTTCCCACCTAGCACTTTTAGTTAAAGTCCTTAAGTTGGACATCGGAGGAGCCTCTTGCTATGGCGGCTTATGTTTAAATTCATCCAAAAATCTCCACCAGTGCTTGGAATGCCAATAGCCTCCGGGGTCCCATACTTGGCATGTAAAGCTTCTGAGCAGCTTCAGACAAATTTTCAGGCTCCCGGTGTGATGAATGTCAGAATAGATTCCAGGATCCCAAGCTTTGCTATTAAATCCGCCTCCGTCTTGATCTATATGTTTCCATCCGGGCGGTTTAAAAAGTAGAATCTTACCATGGTGACCAAACGTTCTCTGTGATCCATGCAATGGAGCATGATACCAATCTGTGTACTTCGAGGTGAAGCGTGGAACCTTATTGAACCTTGTGCACCAACTCTGAGTACGAGCCATTTCCCTCTTACTCTTAAAGCCTCAAAGAGCTCTAAGCTGGCCATCTGTTTCAAGTAAACCATATTCAAGTGAATAAGTAAAGTTAAAGGTTAAGGATTGTACCCACTTGAAGCTTGTATTAGGTGGTAATGGCCTTGGGATAGGTGTTTCTGGTGGTTCTGTAAGTTCTACTCCCTTGGGTTCTTCTGTGAATTTCTCCACTTCCTTGCAAGGTTCTACAATTATATCTGTGTCCTGGTCAAAGTCTTCTATGTCTTCCTCATCACTCAAGTCATAGATTGGAGGTTGAGAGAAATCTACCTCCGCATCATCTTCATATTCACTTGGGGAAGATTCTTCGATCTCAGATAATTCACTTGCGGATGCAAGTTCATTACTAAGAGAATTTGACTTGTGACTATCATCATCAAGGGAATTTGTGTCCTAGGTTATTCCGTCTGATTCTTCATAAACAACTTGCCTTGGAGGTTGTACAATATCCTCCTTAGCATCAACTGTAGCGTCCTTGACGGAGTTCTCATCAGTTCTGGATTCCCATGGAGGTTCAGCATCTCCTAGATCTTCAACCAACTCTTCTTCTTGAACAATGACAGCTTCTTCTACCTGTTCCAGTACGAATTCATTCTCTGTCTTGTTAACTGGAGTTTCTGGTATTTCCTTCATGCTACGCTCTTCATTAGATTTTTCACATGGGGCTGTGGCTGATCCTTGTGTATTTGAGCACCTAGAAACCCATTGAATTACTACTTGCTCTAGTTGTCGAATGGTTGTTTGAAATTTATTTACTGTTTCCTTTAGGCGAACCTCTGCTTCTCGGGTTGCCGGACTTGGGCATGATACATAGGAAAGTGGCGGTGATTCGGAGTGATTGGATTGGTACTGGGGTAAAGAAGGATCATATAGTGGCGAATGGTGAAGAGAAGCTTGTGAGTGTGGTGGTTCGAGGTTATGTTGAAAGGATGGTTTATATGCACGGGGTGGGGCGTAAAATCGGGGTTGAGAGTGAAGAGTAGATATGACAAATAATTTAAATGGCAATTAAAATAAATAAATACTGTAAAGTAATCTTTTGGCAAGGTAAGAGAAATTGGAAGTCCAACTTAGTTATCTCTCTCAACAATAATGAAAGTTGAATCTAAATTCCACTTAGTTAACCTTTACTATAGTAAAGGAAAGTCAAGGGACTAATTAGTTTGACCTTCGAATCCTATTTATTTCCTAAGAAAAAGTTGGGATTATTGAAGTTCAGTTCAATTAGCAAGATAACGATTATCAATTATGCTGAGTTTAATAATGTTGAGTTACTGATTTCTTAACCAAGACCAAAAGGGAAAAAGTAGAATTGTTGGAATAAAAATGTCCTTAGATGGAAAGCAATGGTAACACAAATCAAGGAGAAAGCAATCAATAACTGAAATACCTCAATTAATCATTAATTCAAATCATAACATGGAAAGGGTTCATAAGTCAAGTTGGCAACATTTATAGATACAAATAAAAGCATTAAAGTAAATATTAAACCTGAATTGAGAGTCACTCTTACAAACTAAGAGAAGTCCTAAATCCTAATTCTAATCCTAAGAGAGAGAGGAGAGAACCTCTCTCAAACTAATTCTAAATCATGGAAAGTGATAATTGGCGAGCTCTCTCTGAATGGATGTGTTCCCTCACTTTGTAACCTCTGGTCTATGCCTTCTGGACATGGATTTGGGCCAAAAAAGGCTTCAGAATTTGCTATGAGCGTTTTCTGCAATTTCTGGTGCGTGGCCTCTGTCACGCGTCCGCGTGTGTCACGCGGTCGCGTCATTCGGAGCATTTCCTTGCCACGCGGTCGCGTCAGTCATGCGACCGCGTCATGTGCATTCTGCTTAAGGTGCGCGGTCACGTCAGTCATGCGGCCGCGTCGCTGCTGATTCGCGCTTGGCACGCGATCGCTTCGTCCATGCGATCGCGTGGATGCCAGTTTCTTTAGGAGCTCCGTTTTGTGCTTTCCTTCCATTTTTGTATGTTTCCTTTCCATCCTTTAAGTCATTCCTACCTTAGAAGATCTGAAACTACTCAACACACTAATCACGGCATCGAATGGAAATAAAGGTAATTAAAATAGTTAATATTAAAGCATAGGAAACATGTTTTTCACATACATCACATAATAAGGAAAGGAAAGTAAAACCATGCAATTAATATGAATAAGTGGGTGAAGGATTGAATAAATCACTTAAATTAAGCACAAAATATATCATAAAATATGGGTTTATCAATGGTCTTACCTCTCATTATCCTTTGCAAACCAATTTGAGCCTATTTTACCCCTTTGTTCTTTACTTTAGCTCATCACTAACTCTAAGCGGAAAACAATAATGTCCTTAATTTGAATCCTTAGTTAGCTTAGACTAGTAAGAATGCTTATGATTTAAGTGTGGGAAAAGTGGGTTTGGAAACGTTTGGTTTAAGAATTGGGCATTGTATATCTTTATGAAAATTAGAAAAAAAAATTTTTAGGACATGATTCATGCATCCAATAATTTAATCATATGCATTGAGAAAAAAAAAAATATATATATATATATATATATATAAAAAGAAGTGAGAAAAAGAAAAAGAAAAAAAAAAGAGCAAATAAGAAAAAGGGGACAAAATGCCCCAAGGTAAATGATGAAAGCAATGCATATGAACCTTAAACACATGAGTGATTAGAGTGTATACACTACCAGTGAGGGTTCGATGCTCGATTCTTTATTCCCTGCTTTCATGAGCTATCTTCTTACAAGTTTATTTGCTTTTTATTGCATGATTTGAATTAGTGAAATCTGATTTATATTTGTCTTGAAGAACATATTTACTCTTAACCAAGTAGGTAAAAGCATTTAGCATTTAGTTGCATTCATAGGTTGCATTTTGTTACGGCCTGGCCCAAAACTCGCGCGGGTCAGCCCGACCCGAGTCCACGCCGGCCCAATGGTGCGTCCTCCACCCGACCCGGACACGCGTCCCGTACGGCTCGCTCACAGCCGTGGGACAACACCTTTGGGGACGTGGGCCTGCTCATCCGAAGGGCCCACCACTGACATGTATATAAGGGGGAGACTGGCTCTCCCCCCAAGGTACGTCCCATTCACACATCATTCCCTCTCCGCCTGCACATATTCTGACAAGGGCGTCGGAGTGTCTTTGCAGGTGGCACCCCCCTTCTCCATCAGAAGTGCTCGGGACCTCGCTCGCCCGGAACCAGGAGGCCACGACCAGGCGAGCCTCTCCACCCTCCGAAGTATTGACCTCAGGGTCCTGATCCAAACCGTCCGGTACCCGACTTACCGAACATTGGCGCCGTCTGTGGGGAGGACGTTCATGGATTTCGTACTGGTCCAGACTGGGACTGGTTCCGAGGTAGCGCCTCCCATACTCGGGGGAGGCGCCGTCGCAACGGAATCCCGGCAGCAGCAACGGTCGCCCACGAGGGATGCGACGCAGACTCACGAGAGACGCCCCTTCGGGGGGACGGGTGACAACCACGCCAGGATAATGCAAGAACTATGCCACAGAATGCAAGACTTAGAGCGCAGACTAGCAGAAAGGGAGCGCGACCAACGCTCCCCAGAGCGGAGCCCCACCCGTTCCCGTTCAAGAAGCCGCTCGAGGCGCACGCCGAGCCCCCATTGCGAGTCGGAGAGCACTGAGGAACGGATACGCCCCAGAAGAAGAAGTCGCGACCCCATTATCTACGCCCGACACGAAAGGCGGCGCGCGTCGAACAGAGGCAACGAGGAACGTCACCACGAGAACAATGAGTCGAGAAGAGCTGCCCGAGGACCCGTCATAATAGGAGCGACCCCTTTCCACCGCTCTGTACTCGAGGTCCGATTACCAAAACATTTCGACAAACCGACAGACATGAAGTATGACGGAACACAAGACCCCCTGGAACACTTGACGGCCTTCGAGGCCAGGATGAACCTAGAAGGGGTGGGAGACGAGGTCAGATGTCGCGCTTTCCCGGTCACCTTAGCGGGCCCGGCAATACAGTGGTTTAACAACCTCCCGCAAGGCTCGGTGACCCAATTTACCGACATCAGCCGCGCCTTCTTGGCTCAGTTCACAACTAGGATTGTCAAAGCCAAACACCCAATCAATTTGCTGGGGGTGACACAGAGAACCGGAGAACCGACCAGGAAGTACCTGGACCGTTTTAATGACGAGTGCTTGGAAATTGACGGTCTGACGGACTCAGTGGCAAGTTTGTGCTTAACGAACGGGCTGTCGAATGAGGATTTCAGGAAACACCTCACCACGAAGCCCGTCTGGACGATGCAAGAGATCCAGTGCGTGGCCAAAGAATACATTAATGACAGACAGGACGGGAGGAAACAAGAACCTCTACTGCGAGTACCACAAGGGTTACGGGCACAAGACCCAAGACTGCTTTGACCTAAAGGATGCCCTCGAGCAAGCTATCAGGGACGGCAAACTCGCCGACTTCTCCCACCTTATAAGGGAACCAAGGAGACGCAACCGGGACAATGACAGCGAGGACAGATCCCGACCAACAAGACGACGACAGGAGCCAGAGGGTGACGACCACGGTCTCACGGTGGTAAACGTGGTGACGGCCAGGAATACCGCCCCGAGGTCGAAATCGGCGCAGAAGAAAGATGCCAAGGTCCTAGCGATCTCCACCCCACCTCGTAGAGGTCTTAAGGGTCTCCCACCTATCTCTTTCGGCCCGGAGGACCAATGGTTCGATGAATCGCCGGAAAGTCCGCCCATGGTCATCACGGCTAGGGTCGGAACTGGCCTCGTCAAACGAATCCTGGTAGACACGGGGGCAGACTCAAACATCATGTTCCGAAACGTTTTCGATGCCCTGGGATTGAGAGATTCCGACCTGGCGACCCACCAGCACGGTGTGGTAGGGTTAGGAGACCACTTCATAAAGCCAGACGGAATCATCACACTCCCGACCTCTGTGGGACAAGGGCAAAGACGAAGGACAATCATGGCAGACTTTGTAATATTACGAGATTCAACGGCCTATAACATCATCCTGGGGAGAAAGACCATTAACGACCTGGGGGCAGCTATCAGTACGAAACTACTGGTGATGAAGTTCATCGCCGATGACGGATCCGTGGGATCCCTCCGGGGCGACTTGGAAACGGCAGTCGCTTGCGACCATGCCAGCCTCCCCAAGGACTGCTACCCCCTACCTAATATTGATACGCTCGTCGACGCAGCGGCAGGGTACAGATATCTGAGTTTCATGGACGCCTATTCAGGGTACAATCAGATTCCGATGCACCGACCCGATGAGGAAAAAACGGCGTTCATAACGCCAGGGGGCATCTATTGTTACAAAGTAATGCCATTTGGCCTAAAAAACGCAGGAGCCACATACCAAAGGTTGATAAATAAGATATTCAGTGAACTCCTGGGCAAAACGGTGGAAGTCTATGTAGATGACATACTCGCAAAGACCGCCCGACCTGACGATCTCCTGAGTGACCTCAACGACGTTTTCTCGTCCCTACGACAACACGGCATGAGGCTTGTCCAGGAGGTCATTATCCAGCACGTTCCAAGGGAAAAGAACACACGAGCAGACCTTTTGTCGAAACTAGCGAGCACAAAGTCAGGATCGGGTAACCGGTCGCTCATCCAGGGCATGGTGAAGGAACCAACGGTCGCCCTCCACCTGACGGAGGCGAGCCCCTCATGGCTGGACCCCATTACCAACTACCTGGAACTCGGCAAGTTACCTGAAGATGAGAAGGCGGCCAAAGCTTTAAGAAGGGAGGCGGCCAGATACGCAATCATACAGGGACAACTATTCAAAAAGGGACTCAGCCAGCCCCTACTGAAGTGTTTGCACCCCGATCAAACGGACTACGTGCTTAGAGAAGTCCACGAAGGGTGTTGCGGACATCACATCGGGGGCAAAGCCCTAGCAAGGAAGCTCGTCCGAGCAGGATACTACTGGCCAACAATGATGAAGGACTCGAAGGAATTTGTCACAAAATGCACAAAGTGTCAACAAAACGCCAACTTCCACAAGGCACCGGCCTCCGAGCTAAGCTCGCTAACGACTACACGTCCTTTCTCACAATGGGGAGTCGATCTCCTGGGACCCTTCCCGGTCGGCCCAAGACAAGTCAAATACCTCATTGTAGCCATTGACTACTACACCAAATGGGTAGAGGCTGATCCACTAGCCACCATATCGTCCTCCAACTGCCGGAAGTTCATGTGGAGGCAGGTGATAACCCGTTTCGGCATCCCTGAGGTCGTTATCTCGGACAATGGGACTCAGTTCACCGACAAGAAGTTCATGGAATTCTTCTCTGGCCTAGGGATTAAGCAAAAGTTCTCCTCAGTAGAACACCCCCAAACAAACGGGCAGGTAGAGGCCGCAAACAAAGTCATCCTTCTTGGTCTAAAGAAGCGCCTAGACAGTAAAAAAGGAAACTGGGCCAACGAACTCCCCTCTGTCTTATGGTCCTACCAGACAACCGAGCAAAGCGCCACGGGGGAAACCCCCTTTCGCCTAACCTATGGGGTCGACGCGGTAATACCAGTTGAAATCGGCGAACCAAGCCCCCGACTACTCCTCGCGGGCATGAGCGAAGCGGTTGAGAAAGACCTGATCGAAGAAACACGGGAGATGGCTCACCTAACAGAAACGGCGCTGAAACAAAGAATAGCCCTGCGTTACAACGCAAAAGTCCGCAAACGAGACTTCGAAGAAGGGGACCTCGTCCTGCGACGCAACGACATCGGCGTCCCGACCCCAGGAGAAGGCAAGCTGGCGGTAAATTGGGAAGGACCCTACAGGGTAAGGGAAGTACTCGACAAGGGCGCTTACAAACTTGAAAAACTAGATGGCAAGGAAATACCCAGAACATGGAACGTAAGTAACCTAAAGAGGTTCTACTCCTGACCCACCGGCTCATCGACCAGGGAACCTAGCCAGATAGTTAGTATTCGCCCCATCCCCATGTTAATTCAACTTGTTTACTTTGTCAAATACTTACCCAACTAACGAGCAATTTTCACTTGTTCAAATTTTTTATTTGTTTGTTAAAACTCTTACTTGATATCTCTGTTCCTCGTGACCAAATCTAAAACGGCACCCCGGGACTGATCACCCCGGGAGCCAGACGGCTCATATGCCTCAACCAATTCGACGACTACGCGACCGAATCGGTCCGAACCGCTACCAAATGCGAAAACGGCAAGAATGGGCACAAGACATAAGCCCGCCCACTTCGCTTCTGAGATAGCCTGCTCCCGTTCCCTCTCCAACGCGACAACCCGACCCTGAGCGGCGTTCAGTTGACCCTCCAATGTCATCTCACGCTCAAGAAGCCGGGCCACGGTCTCGTCAGACGCCTTCAACCTCTCCGCAACAAACGAGGACTTCTCCTCAGCAGCATTAAGCTTCCCCCCATCTCGGACAGCTGACCTTGGAGGAGTTCAACTTGAGCCTTAAAATCATTGTTCGCCTTAACAGAAGACTCAAGCTTCCTCCGAAGCGCCTCCATACCGGATAACTCAAACTCGGCCTTCCGAGCTATCACGGCCCCACGAACCTATCCCAACACTAGAAAACACTCTTAACAAAAATAAAACCAGCCATGCAGTAGATGCAAACAACAAATTACACAATAACCGAGCATAACACAGACACCAGAAGGGAGAAATCAGAAGATTACCTGGAACGATGAAAGAAATCTGGGCTGGAAGTTGAAGCAGGAAGGAGTTCGCGCAGGAAACTTTGGATGTTAGGGAGAGAAGAAGTTGGAAATGATAAGAATGGGGAGTGGATAGGGAGAAAACTGTTTAAAAACCACCCCCAAAAGCGCGAAAGGAAGCATTAAATGCCCAGCGCGGAGAACGAAACGGCAAACAGATACCACAGCAGATCAAGAGACACGCGCACAAGGGACGCGTCCCTCCCACGATCAGCCGACCCAACGACAACGCACGAGTGTAAACGTCACGCGCCACCAATGACCTCCACGGCCATCACTGACTCGTCGGGGGCACTATTACGGCCTGGCCCAAAACTCGCGCGGGTCAGCCCGACCCGAGTCCACGCCGGCCCAATGGTGCGTCCTCCACCCGACCCGGACACGCGTCCCGTACGGCTCGCTCACAGCCGTGGGACAACACCTTTGGGGACGTGGGCCTGCTCATCCGAAGGGCCCACCACTAACATGTATATAAGGGGGAGACTGGCTCTCCCCCCAAGGTACGTCCCATTCACACATCATTCCCTCTCCGCCTGCACATATTCTGACAAGGGCGTCGGAGTGTCTTTGCAGGTGGCACCCCCCTTCTCCATCAGAAGTGCTCGGGACCTCGCTCGCCCGGAACCAGGAAGCCACGACCAGGCGAGCCTCTCCACCCTCCGAAGTATTGACCTCAGGGTCCTGATCCAAACCGTCCGGTACCTGACTTACCGAACACATTTCATACATTCTACCATCCCTCTTCATCTTTATAGTTTCTCTTGAGCTTAGCATGAGGACATGCTATTGTTTAAGTATGGGGAGGTTGATAAACCACTATTTTATGGTTTATCTTGTGCTTAATTGAGTGGATTTTATCAACTCTTTACCCACTTATTCATACTATTTGCATGGTTTTACGTTTTCCTTCCGGATTTTGTGCTATGATTGAAAACATGCTTCTTTGATCTTATATTTGCTTATTATTAATCCTCTCTTATTACCATTAGATGCCTTGATATGTGTGTTAAGTGTTTTCAGAGATTATAGGGCAGGAATGGCTCAGAGGATGGAAAGGAAGCATGCAAAAATGGAAGGAATACAAGAAGTTAGAGAAATTGCTAAGCTGTCCAGCCTGACCTCTTTGCACTCAAACAGCTATAACTTTAGCGACAGAGGTCCAAACGACGCGGTTCCAGTTGCGTTGGAAAGCTATCATCCAGGGCTTCGATTTGATATATAATATGCTATAGTTGCTCTCACGCTAGGTGACGCGACCGCGTGCTCCATGCGGCCGCGTCGCAGTGACGGAAATCAGCGTGTTCGAATTCTTCTCCAGCGATTTCTGGGCTGTTTTCGACCCAGTTCTCGGCCCAGAAAACACAGATTAGAGGCTATAAAGTGAGAGAATATATCTATTCATGGGAAGCTTTCATAATTCACAATTTTAGGAGTAGATGTAGTTTTTAGAGAGAGAGGTTCTCTCCTCTCTCTTAGGATTTAGTTTTAGGATTTAGGATTATTTCTTCTTCATCACAG
>NC_029794.2:43497584-43501055 GCF_000816755.2 Arachis ipaensis
TAGGTGACACGACCGCGTGATCCATGCGGCCGCATCGCAGTGACGGAAATCCAGCGTGGCAAAATTCGAAACCAGCGAATTCTAGACTGTTTTTGATCCAGTTTGCGGCACACAGATTACAGATTAGAGGATATAAAGTGGGGGAATGCATCCATTCATAATGAAGCTTTCACATTCACAATTTTAGGAGTAGATGTAGAGAGAGAGGTGCTTCAATGCTTGTATTAGATATGTTGCCCAATTGGCTTATGAACTTTTCATGTTAAGATCTGCATATTTTATTTAATATTATTCGAGGTATTTTCAGATTTAAGATTGCTTTGCTTTATTTATATTGATGCTTTTAATTTAATTTAGATATTTTTCCCCCTTTTGGCTTTGTTCAAGTGATTGGTAGTACTTGAGTTATCAAACTCAGCAAGTGATTGAAATTGGCAGATCCTGCTTTAGCTAGGATTGCTCTAACACTAGTCTCTCCACAGGAGTTGACTAGGACTTGAGAATCAAGCTAATCAGTCCACTTAACCTTCCTTTGTTTAGTAAAGGCTGATCAAGTGGGATTAAAATCCAATTCTCTTCACACTTGATAAGGATAACTAGGATAAGAATTCCAATTCTTATACCTTGCCAAGAGATTTTATTATTATTATTTTATTTTACTTGTCATATAACATATTCCCTCCTTACTTCCAAAACCCCAATTTACAAACTCATAACCAATAATAAGAACATACCTCCCTGCAATTTCTTGAGAAGACGACCCGAGGTTTGAATACTCGGTTATCAATTTCAAAGGGGTTTGTTACTTGTGACAACCAAAACGTTTGTACGAAGGGATTTCTGTTGGTTTAGAGACTATATCTACAATGCGACTGTTTTTATAAAATTCTTTACTAGCAAAAATCCTAACGTCAGAGTTTCTACACACCATAGATTAAGGTGTGGAGCTCTGCTGTTCTTCATGAATTAATACAAGTACTACTGTTTTTCTATTCAATTCACGCCTACTTCTTCTCTAAGATATACACTCGTTCTTCAACTTGATGAATGTGATGATCCGTTGCACTCATTATCATTCTCACCTATGAACACGTGCCTGACAACCACCTCTGTTCTACTTGCAATAGCTTGAATGTGTATCTCTCGAGTTTCTAATCTAAGATTGGAACCTTCGTCGTATAGGCTAGAATTATTGGCGGCCATTCCTGAGATCCGGAACGTCTAAACCTTGTCTGTAGTATTCTGAGTAGGATCTGGGAAGGGATGACTGTGACGAGCTTCAAACTCGCGATTGTTGGGCGTGTGACAGACGCAAAAGGATCAATGGATCCTATTCCAACATGATCGAGAACCGACAGATGATTAGCCGTGTGGTGACAGCGCATTTAGAACGTTTTCACTGAGAGGACGGGAAGTAGCCATTGACAACGGTGATGCCTAGCATAAAGCTTACCATGGAAAGGAGTATGAATGATTGGAAGAAGGCAATAGGAAAGCAGAGGTTCAGGAGGAACAAAGCATCTTCATACACTTATCTGAAAGTCCAACCAAAGAATTACATAAGTATCTCTATCTTTATTTTATGTTTTATTTATCTTTTAATTATCAATTCTCCATCACCATCTAAATTCGCCTTATTGAGATTTACAAGGTGACCACAGCTTGCTTCAAGCCGACAATCTCCGTGGGATCGACCCCTTACTCACGTAAGGTATTACTTGGACGACCCAGTGCACTTGCTGGTTAGTTGTGCGAAATTGTGACAAAGTGTGATACACGTTTGAGAGCTCCAAGTCCTTTGGCGCCATTGTTGATGATCACAATTTCGTGCACCAGCGACGTCTCCATGGAGATGTGTCAGGTTGGTAGTTGAACCGACAATGTGATATCATAGCCAGTAGGACAGGCATTCATCATATGCATTTTCTATCTGTTTGTATGCTTTGACTACTTGAAATGGCTTGCCTATTTGTATAACATGCCTAATTGCTATTTGAATTATTTGCCTTATATGTTTCTACTTGTGATATACTTGCATTGTATATTATCTGTGTTTTCTACTGGGATTGAGGAGGTTCGGAAGGCGGTGGCGATGGGATCGCATGGAGGATAGGTTGGTGAAGGCTGTGGGACAGCGGTGTTTGGTTAGAATAGAAATTCCCTTAGATAGATGATGAATCCATATTTGATGATGATTTTTTGTTAGAATTGAATGGATTTTCATCATATAAACTTGCACCCTTGAATAGCATGCTTTTGAACTTTCCTTCCAAATTGCGCTTGATTATGAAATTATACTCTTTTGTGCCTAATTTAATCTATTTTATTCTATTTGCCTTCCATTCGATGCCTTCATGTTGTTTGTGAGTGATTCCAGGTGTATAAGCTAGGAATGGGTTGTATAAAATGGAAGAAGAGCATGCAAAGTGGAGGAAACATGAAGAATCAAAGGAGATGATCTCAGAGACGTGTGCGTGCACACGGCTGCTTGTGCGTACGCACAGCTGCCCAAACAGAGCGCGTGGATTGCTTCGAGTGCGTCGCGTGTCCATTCAAGCATCGCCTAGTGTGCGTGCGCACGGCTACTTGTGCGTACGCACAGGACGGGATTTTTCGCAAGGTGTGCGGACACACGCATCTGTGCGTCCGCACAGGTGTTTGCACATGGATTTATTTAAAGAGCACGTGACTCGCGATTTGGGGGCTTTGGAGGCCCATTTCTGAAGTCTTTTAGCTCATATTGGAAGGGAAATGAGGGACATAACATAGCATATCATTAGGAGAGTTTTTAGGAGTAGTTTTAGGGTAGTTTAGTTTTAGGCTTTCTCTCTTAGGGTTTTAATTAGGGTTTGTAGCATTTTATACTTCAATTTTGGCTTTGGATTTTTGCTATATCATTGTAAGTATTTCTTTAATTTCTCTTTTAATTACTACACTTGTTCTACACTTTCATCTATTTCAATTTCTCTTGTCCATATTTACATAGCTTTGCAATTTTGGATTTCCAATTGTTGAATTTGATGTTTGATGCTTATTTTATGATTGTTGAGTTACCTTGCTTGCTTGTTATCATTTATGGTTTATAGCTTTCATTAATTTACCAATTTTGCCATGTTTTATGTTTATGCCCTCTATGTGTTTGATGAAATGCCAATTTTGATTATGGGGTAATTTCCACCCCTTGGCTTGGGGGAAATGAGTGTCTGGATTACTAGAGCCATAATGTCCAATATTTAGTGATAATTCTTGGGTTGTTAATTGTTCATGTTCCCACTAACACTAATTTGTTGCTAAGGTAATTAGCAAGCAAGCTAGGATTTGTGGGTTAAGAACACTTATGCTCATTTAACTTACTCTCCGATGTGAGGGTTGACTTAGTGAGATTAATCCATCATAATTATCATAGTTGTGGTTATGGTAAGGAAGGGATTCCATAACTCATCCCAAGTCAAGGTTTCATTTATGTTTTAA
>NC_029794.2:43502098-43508974 GCF_000816755.2 Arachis ipaensis
ATGAATGATTGGAAGAAGGCAATAGGAAAGCAGAGGTTCAGGAGGAACAAAGCATCTTCATACACTTATCTGAAAGTCCAACCAAAGAATTACATAAGTATCTCTATCTTTATTTTATGTTTTATTTATCTTTTAATTATCAATTCTCCATCACCATCTAAATTCGCCTTATTGAGATTTACAAGGTGACCACAGCTTGCTTCAAGCCGACAATCTCCGTGGGATCGACCCCTTACTCACGTAAGGTATTACTTGGACGACCCAGTGCACTTGCTGGTTAGTTGTGCGAAATTGTGACAAAGTGTGATTCACGTTTGAGAGCTCCAAGTCCTTTGGCGCCATTGTTGATGATCACAATTTCGTGCACCAGCGACGTCTCCATGGAGATGTGTCAGGTTGGTAGTTGAACCGACAATGTGATATCATAGCCAGTAGGACAGGCATTCATCATATGCATTTTCTATCTGTTTGTATGCTTTGACTACTTGAAATGGCTTGCCTATTTGTATAACATGCCTAATTGCTATTTGAATTATTTGCCTTATATGTTTCTACTTGTGATATACTTGCATTGTATATTATCTGTGTTTTCTACTGGGATTGAGGAGGTTCGGAAGGCGGTGGCGATGGGATCGCATGGAGGATAGGTTGGTGAAGGCTGTGGGACAGCGGTGTTTGGTTAGAATAGAAATTCCCTTAGATAGATGATGAATCCATATTTGATGATGATTTTTTGTTAGAATTGAATGGATTTTCATCATATAAACTTGCACCCTTGAATAGCATGCTTTTGAACTTTCCTTCCAAATTGCGCTTGATTATGAAATTATACTCTTTTGTGCCTAATTTAATCTATTTTATTCTATTTGCCTTCCATTCGATGCCTTCATGTTGTTTGTGAGTGATTCCAGGTGTATAAGCTAGGAATGGGTTGTATAAAATGGAAGAAGAGCATGCAAAGTGGAGGAAACATGAAGAATCAAAGGAGATGATCTCAGAGACGTGTGCGTGCGCACGGCTGCTTGTGCGTACGCACAGCTGCCCAAACAGAGCGCGTGGATTGCTTCGAGTGCGTCGCGTGTCCATTCAAGCATCGCCTAGTGTGCGTGCGCACGGCTACTTGTGCGTACGCACAGGACGGGATTTTTCGCAAGGTGTGCGGACACACGCATCTGTGCGTCCGCACAGGTGTTTGCACATGGATTTATTTAAAGAGCACGTGACTCGCGATTTGGGGGCTTTGGAGGCCCATTTCTGAAGTCTTTTAGCTCATATTGGAAGGGAAATGAGGGACATAACATAGCATATCATTAGGAGAGTTTTTAGGAGTAGTTTTAGGGTAGTTTAGTTTTAGGCTTTCTCTCTTAGGGTTTTAATTAGGGTTTGTAGCATTTTATACTTCAATTTTGGCTTTGGATTTTTGCTATATCATTGTAAGTATTTCTTTAATTTCTCTTTTAATTACTACACTTGTTCTACACTTTCATCTATTTCAATTTCTCTTGTCCATATTTACATAGCTTTGCAATTTTGGATTTCCAATTGTTGAATTTGATGTTTGATGCTTATTTTATGATTGTTGAGTTACCTTGCTTGCTTGTTATCATTTATGGTTTATAGCTTTCATTAATTTACCAATTTTGCCATGTTTTATGTTTATGCCCTCTATGTGTTTGATGAAATGCCAATTTTGATTATGGGGTAATTTCCACCCCTTGGCTTGGGGGAAATGAGTGTCTGGATTACTAGAGCCATAATGTCCAATATTTAGTGATAATTCTTGGGTTGTTAATTGTTCATGTTCCCACTAACATTCTTGGACAATAAGTAAGTGATTGGAGTGGATTTTCATGATTATGTAAATCAATCAAACATCATTTATTTTACACAAAATCATAAGGTTTATGACAGAATCAATTGATTTTTTATATGATGCAAAGATCTTGTGATTTTGGTAAGACTTTGATTGGTTGTTTGATTACTTGTAGGTGAAGAAATGATGAAGAAAGGAAAAAACCATGAAAGCGTTGCATTACCAAATGTGGCGTTCATTAAGGCAGCGCTAGGCAAGGAAACCAGCACACCAAGGCGCACACTAAGGATGAGGGTTCAAATGAGTGAACGCCACGTTCACTAAAGTGAACGTTTTCGTGACTTTTGGGAAAGGAAGCAAGGCGCAACACTCAAACAAGGCCCAGTCCTCAAATAATGAACTGAGCGTTCAAAGAGTGAACGCTGGAGGAAGCATGCGCACCAAAGCGCTAGCCAAGGAGGCAGCGTTTGGAAAAAGTGAACGTTCACTAAAGTGAACATTTTCGAAGAGAGAGAGCCAAGGAAAGAATAGCGCACACTAAGGAGAGCTACCCACAAGGAACAACGTTCAAAAAGTGAACATGAAGTTCACTAAGTGAACGCTAGGAACCAAATGCTCACCAAGGAAGCACATGAAGAAGCATGCCTAGAAAGTGAACGGGGCGTTCACTAATTGAACTGAACGCTCCACTGGAGCTACACCCCTGACCCATCTTCAAACAATTGCCAATTCGGATCCATTTCTTCACAAACCCAAAAGCCCATTCCAAGTGCTTAGTGACTAGAATAGAAAGTGTATAAATAGGAGCAAATTTGATTTGAAGAGGACGGACCTTTTGCTCATTTTTAATTTTCTCACTTTTTAAATTTTCATTTGTTTTGAATTTGGGAATTGGGGATTAGATCTAAGTTCTCTTGGTTCATTTTCTTTCTTCTACAACTTCTATTTTTTTGTTTTGAGTTTTGAATTCAGATTGAAGAATTCCATTGAAATCCTTCATCTGAGAGTCATCTTCTACTTTTCTTTTGATAGTTCTAAGAGTTGGAAAGTTGGATCTGAACTTCCTTTCTTTTGTTTTCATTTTCATTTCTTCTGCAAATTTCTTTTCTGTTTTGTCAAAAGAGTAATTAAAATCTAGATCTATTTTCTGTTCTCATTACTCTTCTTCGATTGTCAATTTCTCTTTAGGATTTCATAATTGAATTAAGTTTTCCTGCTGTTTTATTTCTTAATGAAATCTTCCACTCCTGTTTTGCTACTGAGATCTAGATCTGAACCTCTACATCTCATAGTTCTCTGGTTTACTTCAATTTACATTTTCTAGTTGAATTTGAATCCCAATACCCAATTCCCTATACTTTTGATGCAATTTAAGTTCCATGTCAATTTAGATTCAGCAATTTACATTTCTTGCATTTTAAGTTTCAGTTATTTACATTTCTCACAATTTAAGTTTCTGTAATTTTACTTTCTTACATTTTAAGTTTCTGCAATTTAATTCTTCTACACTTTAAGATTCTGCCAATTTACCCTCTCCCTTTTATTTACTTGAAATTTAGCTTCTGTTAATCAAGTTTCACTCAAATCATCAAATATTCGCTTAACTAAATTCTTCACCTAACTAAAATTACTCAATCCATCAATTCCTGTGGGATCGACCTCACTCTTGTGAGTTATTACTACTTGATGCGACCCGGTACACTTGCCGGTGAGTTTGTGTGGAATCATTTTTCCCTCATCAAGTTTTTGGCACCATTGCTGGGGATTGATTTAGATTGACAATGATTAAGTAGGGTGATAATCTAGATTAAACATTTTCTTTTTATTTTTGCTAAGCACACTAACTGTTTAAGTTTTTATTTAAGCTAACATTAACATCACTCTAGCAGTAGAGTAAATTATCTATGGTTTCTTGTTTTGTGTGTATGACAAAAGAAAGGAGAGAGGTCTCCACCTCTTGTAACCTTGACGAGAGAACTCTGTGAAGAATAAGAAGAGAAGTAAGAGGAAAGGGAATTGTTGGAGAAGAATTATCAGAAGAAGAGGATCAAGAGATGGAGGATAACATCTGAAATCAACATGAGGAAGTAGCTAACAACAATGGCCAGCCTCAAAGGAGAGTTCTAGCCTCCTACACCTTCCCAAATCCAAAGCACTGTGGGAGTATGATACTTACCCCCATCATTTACTTATCTCTGTAACCCTAGTAACTAGTTTTAGCATAAATAGGACTTTTTACTATTGTATTTACATATTTTAGAACATCTTTGGACGTTTAGTTCTGAGATCATGGAGGCTAGCCTCTCGGCCATGCCTAGACCTTGTTCTTATGTATTTTCAACGGTAGAGTTTCTACACACCATAGATTAAGGTGTGGAGCTCTGCTGTTCCTCGAGTATTAATGCAAAGTTCTATTGTTTTTCTATTCAATTCAACCTTATTCCTATTCTAAGATATTCATTCGTACCCAAGAACATGATGAATGTGATGATTATGTGATGCTCATCACGATTCTCACTTATGAACACGTGCTTGACAACCACTTCCGTTCTACATGAAGATGAGATAGAATGAGTATCTCTTAGATATCTAATACAGGGGACCGAGTCCAAGATATTAGAGTCTTCGTGGTATAAGTTAGAACCCATGGACGGCCATTCCTGAGATCTGGAAAGTCTAAACTTTGTATGTGGTATTCCGATAAGGATCCG
The DNA here is from genome assembly GCF_000816755.2 of Arachis ipaensis. Lineage (NCBI taxonomy): Eukaryota > Viridiplantae > Streptophyta > Magnoliopsida > Fabales > Fabaceae > Arachis > Arachis ipaensis. The sequence goes on from NC_029794.2 coordinate 43,506,623, forward strand.
GGAAGGGATGGCTGTGATGAGCTTTAAACTCGCGAGTACTGGGCGTAGTGACAGACGCAAAAGGATAGTAAATCCTATTCCAGTATGATCGAGAACCGACAGATGATTAGCCATGCAATGACAACGCATTGGACCATTTTCACAAAGAGGACGGGATGTAGCCATTGACAACGGTGATGCCCAACATACAGCTTGCCATGGAAAGGAGTAGGAATGATTGGATGAAGACAGCAGGAAAGCAGAGGTTCAGGAGGAACGAAAGCATCTCTATACGCTTATCTGAAATTCTCACTAATGAATTACATAAGTATCTCTATCCCAGTTTATATTTTAATTATGTTTTAATTATCAATTCCCTATAACCATTTGACGACCTAGTGCACTTGCTGGTTAGTTGTGCGAAGTTGTGACAAAGTGTGATTCACGTTTGAGAGCACCAAGTCTTTGGCGCCATTGTTGATGATCATAATTACGTGCACCATTATCCTTATCAATTGTGATGAGAATTGTTCATTGCTCCCACTTAGTTAACCCTTACTAAATAAAGGAAAGTCAAGTGGACTAATCAACTTGATTCCTCAAGTCCTAGTCAACTCCTAAGGAAGGACTAGCTTTAGAGAGATCCAAATCAACCAGCAACTTCCAATTATCAATCAACAAAGAGTTTAATAACTCAAGTGTCTCCAGTTAATCAATTCAAGCTAAGAATGTAAAAAGAAAAATTAAAATCATAAATATAAAATACCTCAAATTGCATTAAATAAGAAAATCAATTCTAACATGGAGAGTTCATAAATTCAATTGTCAACATAAAGTAATCAACACGGAAAGTAAATAAACTAGAAAGCAAGAACAATTAAAAGTAGAAGAGAAATTAAATTAAAGGAACATTGAACCTGGAATGGAGAAGAAGTATTCCTAAAACTAAGAGAAATCCTAAATCCTAAAACTTAGAGAGAGAGGAGAGAGACTCTCTCTCTAGAATCTACATCTAAAACCTAAATTGTGAATAATGAGAAGTTCTCTGAATGTCTCCTTGATTCCCCCACTTTGTAGCCTCTAATCTGTGTTTTCTGGGCCGAGAACTGGGTCAAAAACAGCCCAGAAATCGCTGGGGGCGAATTCTGCTACACTGGATTTTCTGCAGAACGACGCGTGCGCGTGATGCACGCGTGTGCGTTGTTTTTCTGTATGGCCACTATGACGAATTATATATCATTTCGAAGCCCCGGATGTTAGCTTTCCAACGCAATTGGAACCGCTTGATTTGGACCTCTGTAGCTCAAGTTATGGTCAGTTAAGTATGAAGAGGTCAGGCTGGATAGCTTAGCAATTCCTTCAATTTCTTGTATTTCTTCCACTTTTGCATGCTTCCTTTCTATCTTCCAAGCCATTCCTGTCCTGTAAATCTTGAAATCACTTGACACACATATCAAGGCATTGAATGCTAATAAGAGAGGATTAAACATAGCAAATTTAAGGCCAAAGAAGCATGTTTTCAATCATAGCACAAAAATAGAAAGGAAAATGTAAACCCATGCAATTAGTATGAATAAGTGTGCAAAGACTTGATAAAAACCACTCAATTGAGCACAAGATAAACCATAAAATAGCGGTTTATCAATCTTCCCATACTTAAACATTAGCATGTCCTCATGCTAAGCTCAAGAGAAGCTATAAGAGAGTGAAGAGGAATGGTAAAACTTATGAAATGCAACCTATCTATATGAATGCAACTAAATGCAGAATGCTTTTTCCTACCTAGTTAAAATTAAACAAATTTTCCAAGACAAACATAAATCAGATTCCACTAATTCAAATCATACAGTAAAGAGAAGTAGACTTGTAAGAAGACAGCTCATGAAAGCAGGGAACATAGAATCAAGCATTGAACCCTCACTAGTAGTGTATATGCACTCTAATCGCTCAAGTGTCTAGGGTTAATCCTCTCTACTCTTCTCTAGTCATGCTCTCTAAAACTTGTTCTTCATCTAACCAATCAACAAATATTTAGTGTACAAATGCAAACATCATGAGGTCTTTTCAAGGTTGTAATGGGGCTAAGGTAAAGGTGAGGGTATATATATGGCTAAGTGAGCTATAAATTGAATCTTTGAATAGCCTAAGCTCTCACCTATACACACACTCCATATACTTTTAAATTCATGCCTAGCTACCCAAAATTCCCACTTTTGCATTACATACTCATGTATCAACTTTTCTTTTAATTTTATCACATATGCATTGATCTTTTATTAACTTAACATTGGGGTAATTTTGTCCCCTTATTCATTTATTTATTTATTTTTTTTATATATAGAAGCAAAAATAAACATAGCTTATCAATGCACA
>NC_029794.2:43510939-43537735 GCF_000816755.2 Arachis ipaensis
CTTAAACACTAGCATGTCCTCATGCTAAGCTCAAGAGAAGCTATAAAGATGAAGAGGAATGGTAGATTAATATGAAATGCAACCTATCTATATGAATGCAACTAAATGCAGAATGCTTTTTCCTACCTAGTTAAAATTAAACAAATTTTCCAAGACAAACATAAATCAGATTCCACTAATTCAAATCATACAGTAAAGAGAAGTAGACTTGTAAGAAGACAGCTCATGAAAGCAGGGAACATAGAATCAAGCATTGAACCCTCACTAGTAGTGTATATGCACTCTAATCGCTCAAGTGTCTAGGGTTAATTCACTCTACTCTTCTCTAGTCATGCTTTCTAAACTTTGTTCTTCACCTAACCAATCAACAAGTATCTAATGTACCAATGCAAACATCATGAGGTCTTTTCAAGGTTGTAATGGGGCTAAGGTAAAGGTGAGGGTATATATATGGCTAAGTGAGCTATAAATTGAATCTTTGAATAGCCTAAGCTCTCACCTATACACACACTCCATATACTTTTAAATTCATGCCTAGCTACCCAAAATTCCCACTTTTGCATTACATACTCATGTATCAACTTTTCTTTTAATTTTATCACATATGCATTGATCTTTTATTAACTTAACATTGGGGTAATTTTGTCCCCTTATTCATTTATTTATTTATTTAGTTGAATATTTTTGGTTTTTCTTTATATAGAAAAGTAAACACAACTTATCAATGCACCTGGATTTTCAATTTTTCTGGTCTTACATGAGTAGGTACCCAAATTCCCAATATTTTATCATAACACATTCTCTATTAACCCAGGTTCCCACAGTTTTCCCATACTTAATTGACACAAAATCTCTATCTTAAGCTAACCAAAGATTCAATTGGGGTATTTAATTATTTTTCTGCTTAAGGTTAGTGATGTGGTAAAATATAGAACAAATGAGGATTAAAAGGCTCAAAGTGGCTAACAAAGATTTAAATTAGTGAAAATTTTCAAAATTAGGGTCTTAAAAAGAAACTTATTATTTTTCAACCCATTAGAACATGCATGCAAACACCTATTACTATGCAATTTATCCTTTGCTAACAAAAGAAAAATAACTTATTGGTGTTAAGAAAGAGCAAATACCTCCGAAAGTCAGGTACTGACCGACCTCCCCACACTTAAAGTTTGGCACCATCCTCGGTGCCATTAGTCAGGAACAAAGGGGGCTGGCAGCAGCATTTCCACAGTCGGGATTGTCATGGCTCCCTGTGCTAGTAGATGAAGTAGAGTCCGGAGTGTCTGGGTCTTCTTCAGGTGGGTGGTTGCCAACAATCAGCTGCTTGAGGTATGTAAATTGGCGCTTATTACAGTGCTCCTTTTGCTGTACCTGCCAGTCAAGCCGGTCCAACCTCTCAAGTATCTGACGGAGCAGTTGATTTGTTGAAGGTCTACGGCCGGGTCTGCGGTCTGGCTGGTAGTGGCTGCTGGGGGTCTGATGTATTTCCCGTTAGGGACGTACTGATCATCCCGTGGAATCATGGCCTTAGTGTCTCCAGCTCTATAGGAGACTCCGGCTGCCGAGACTAGATCTAAAACCAAGGTGGAAAAAGGTAGGTTGCCCGCAATCTGTACGTGTCCCATGGCATGCCGGAGGTGTCTTGGTAAATTGAGAGGCTGGTCTGTAAGGATACACCAGAGTAGAACAGCCATATTTGCAGTGAAGGAGGACTCGTGAGTGCTCGGGAAGACGTAATGGGACATAATCTGTGTCCACACTCGAGCCTCCAAGGTAAGTGCTGAAGCCAATATGCTCTTAGGTCAGGATCGATAGTATCCATAGATCCATCTGTTGCCAAGTTGTGCTATAACTCTGAGGACGGCGTCCTAGTCAAATTGGTATGTCTGGCATTTGAAAGAGGCTTCTTGGTATGCGTCCAATCCTTCTGGAGCAGGGGAAAGATCTAAAGCTCGCTGAATGGCCTCCTCAGTTATGGAGACTTTCTTCTGACGGACATAGACAGACTGCAGGGTTGGCATGTGAAAATTGGAGTAGAATTTGACTACCCAAGAGAGATTAACCTGCTGTGGCTGTCTCCGTAAGAATCCCTATTGTCTACGCTCAATTCGGGGCTCAACAAAATCAATAATATAGGTCGGGAGGATGAGTAGGTGCTCATTATTATAGTTCCGCTCAGCCAAGATAGGGAACATCTGCTCGCAGTAGCGGTTAGTGAACCGCGCAGTGTCCATTGCTGGAAAGGCTTTCTCTGTTTCATTGACCTTAATGATCCTATTGACTCACTTTGTTGAGGGCTTTACTGATGTTGAAGATGGTTCTGCGGCTAGTGCTCTTTTTGTTCCTCTCTTTGCCAGTGGCTTGGGAGTAGCTTTCTCTTTACCCTTTGATGAGAGGACTTTTGTGTGGTCTAGAATTCACAAATGAAGTCTCGTTGTAAAGTATAGTTTCTAAACCAACACTAATCCTTTCATACAAAAAATTGTTTGTCACTACAATAAACCCTAAATTTATAAACCAAAGTATTGAAACCTCGGGTCGTTCTCCCTAGGAATTGTAACAAAGTGTTCTTGTTATTGGTTATGAGGTATGTTTTGGAGTTTTTGAGATAATAGGCATGACACGTAAATGGCAATGAAAATAAACTAACAACTAACAAAGCTCTTGACAAGGAATGAGAATTAGAAGTCCTATCCTAGTTATCCTCCTTAATTGTGACCACTATTATCCATTGCTACCACTTAGTTAACCTCTAACCATGGAGGAAAGTCAAGTGGATGAATTAACTTGATTCCACAAGTCCTAGCCAGCTCCCAAGGGAAAGACTAGCTTTTGTGGTATCCAAATCAATTAGCAACTTCTAATTATCAATCAACAAAGGAATTAGATAACTCAAGCATCACTAATTACTCTACCAAAGACAAGAGGAGAAAATTCTATACTAAAATCCAACCAAGCATTTCATCAAACACTTGGAAGGCAAAAAAGGAAGCATAGTAAATTAATAACAAAAATAGAATCTAACAACAATAGAATATAAGAAATCAACAACAACAATCAAAGGAAATACAATTATTTTGAATTACCTCATATTGAATTGAAAGAAAATGGAAGGGAACAAGAGTAGATCTACATCAAACCAAGAGAACAAAATAGAAGAAATTACAACAAAAGAATAGGGGAATCATGAATATAACAACAAAGAATTAAGAAGAAAGAGTAGAAGAAATCATGAATGAAAACCTAGATCTAAGATTATTGAACTAAATCTAATCCTAATTCTAGAGAGAAGTTCTCTAGAAACTAACTAAAACTACTTCTAAAGCCTAAACTATGACTAATGATCAAAAGTATGTAAAGTATGTTAATTCTCTTTTATCCTTGGCTTAAATAGCATCAGAAATGAGTTGGATTGGGCCCACAAGGCTTCTAAAATCGCTGGCCACGAGTTGCATTAAGTGAAGCATGTACACCCATCGGCGCGTCCGTGTACTGTGCGCGTGCACACTTCTATACGCGATGCAACTATCGCAAATCTTATATCATTTCGAAGCCCCAGATGTTAGCTTTCCAACGCAACTGAAACCGCATCATTTGGACCTCTGTAGCTCAAGTTATGGCTGATTAAGTGCAAAGAGGTCGGCTTGATAGCTTTTACGATTCCTTCATTTCTTCATGAGTTCTCCATTTTTACATGCTTTTCCTTCATTCCCTTGATCCAATCTTTGCCTCCTAAATCTGAAATCACTTAACAAACATATCAAGGCATCTAATGGAATCAAGGTGAATTAAATTTAGCTATTTTGAGTCCTAAAGGCATGTTTTCACTCTTAATCACAATTAAAGGAGAAGTTATAAAACCATGCTATTTCATTGAATAAATGTGAGGAAAGGTTATCAAAATGCTCTAAATTCATCACAAAATAAACCCTACAAATGGGGTTTATCAACCTCCCCACACTTAAACCAAGCATGTCCTCATGCTTAAACTAAGAGAAAGCAAAGGGTGTCAATATTTATTCAATGAGGTCTAACTAAATGCACCCTACCTATATGCAACTATCTACATGAATGCAACTAAATGCAAAATGATTCTACCTACTTGGTTAAAAATAAATCAATCTCCAAGACATACATGCACAAGTAGGGCTAAGGTCCCATGACGACTCATGAATCCTACCAATTTAAATATCAAAATAAAGTTCAAGTAGACTTGCAAGAAGAACGCTCATGAAAGCCGGGAATCAAGGAATTGAGCATCGAACCCTCACCGGAAGTATTTGCACTCTAGTCGCTCAAGTGTGTAGGGTCGATTCTCTCAATTCTCCCCTAATCATGCTTTCTAAGATTTGTTTTTCTTCTAACAATCAACATATATTTCATGCATGCCTACAAGTATCATGAGGTCTTTTCTTTAGGTTGTAATGGGGCTAGGGTCAAGGTAAGGATGCATATTTGGTCAAGTGAGCTTGAAATTTGAATCTTTGATAAGCTTAAACTTCCCACCTATCGTATGACACCCTATACAATTTAAAAGCTAACCTAACTACCCATTTTTCTCACTTTTTTAGATACTCATGTATTTCTTTTCATTTCACAACACTTATGCATTGACCCTTATTGAGCTTTACATTCGGGCATTTTGTCCCCTTTTATTTCTTTCTTTTTTCTTTGTTTCTTTCTTTTTCTATTTTTTTTCTTTTCTTTTCCATATTATTTTTTTTCTTTTCTTTTTTCTTTTTCTCATTTTTCTTTCTATATACAAGATCATCAATGCATAAGGTTTTACATTCATTACACATGGCATGTACCCAATTCCCAATATTTACAATAAAAATACAAAATTACCCTTTTATTCACCCAATGTCCCAAGATTTTCCACACTTAAATGACACACACACACACTAGCCTAAGCTAATCAAAGATCCAAATTAAGGACTTTTATTGTTTTCCACTTTAAGGCTTGTAATGTGCTAAAATTATGAACAAAGTGGGTTAAGCATAGGCTCAAATTGGCTAACAATGGAAGATAAAAGTTAAGGCCATTTGGGTAAGTGAGATAAATGAAATGATGGCCTCAATCATATAAATGTATGAATACACAAAATGATGGACATAAAGAATCAAACAAATCAAAGAGGAATGAAGAGATCAAGCTAGAAATTCACAAGCTTGTGTTCTTAGCTCAAAAACCATGTTCCAAAATAAATTCTTTCAAGCAAGTTCAACAAAAAGTTTTCAAATTGGTAGGTTTCCCTAACCACAATTTCTTGGAAAAGAAATCATCACCCTAACCAAGTAGTCCTAGCATAAAAAGAAGTGGTAAAAATATGTACAAATTCTAACTAACATGCAACCTATCATGCAATGCAAAAACTATCTAACGAAGAAACTAAAAAATTGGTGTTGAAAAGGAAATTGTTACCCACGGAGATCGGTCGAATGACCTCCCCACACTTGAAGATTGCACCGTCCTCAGTGCATGCAAAGAAGAGCAAGGTGGATAGGTTACTACAATTGATGAGCTTCTTTGAAAGGTTTTGTGGATGACTTGTTCGTTGCCCCATTTCGAAGCTTTTCCTTTTTCTCCTTTCTTCGTGGCCAACCTAAAGGAAGAGAAAAATAAAGAAAATTAAGCCTATAACAAAGATATCGAAACAAAGAGAACATAGGCGGGGGCTAATGCCAAATAAGGGTAAGGTTCTCACTACATGGTAGCTACAACATGTAAGTGAGAAAACAATATAGGCAAAGGGCATATGAACTAACACTTGATGCAAGAGTAAAATCAAAGCATGAAGAACATATTGAGCATCAAGTTCAAATAAGAAAAAGTGGATCATAAAAGACATAAAAGATGAAGTATTGATTTAAAAGTTTTCATCACCCATCAATATCAAACAAGTCACGAAGCACCAAAATAATGCAAGAAATTCTCAACAATTGAGTAAGAGAATTCAACACCTTTATTAAAATAAAAAAATCAAAAAAAATAAAATAAAAACAGGCTATAAAAACAAAATGAAAATGCAAAGAAGGGAAGTATGCGAATGCGATAAAAAAATGGAAGATGAGGAAAAAAAACTCTTTTTTTTTTACCGGCGCGGACGCGTCATGCATGCTTACGCGCCGATGTGCATTTTGGACGAAGGGCGCGTATGCGCCAGGTGCGCGCACGCGCGGGTTAGGTTGGGCCACAAGCTTAATACTAGCCCAGGATTAGCACAACTCTCAGGTTATAGGTCTGGGAACTGCGTCAGCGCATTGGCGCGCGCGCGGCATGTGCGCGTCCGTGCGCTTTGCGTGATTAAGGATATCGACGTGTATGTGCGCAGTGCGCATACGCGTGCATGTGGTTATGCCATTAGCCTAGTGTTGGCGCGAGAGTGGCCCAACTCTCTGGAAAATGTATGGGCCTGTATCCATGATGCCAGGGCATCTTGGCCAGTTTCACTGACCTTTTCTTTACTGTTTTTAGGTTAGTTTCATGCATTTCTTTAGGAAATAAGCTAGTTTTGGGTAGATATTCACCTATGCCTTGATTCAAGCATACATTGTGCATTTTACATAATTTCATGAGGATTTTGCATAAGTTTAGTGACAAATATTATGTTGCATTACTCATGACTTGGACTAGAGCTTTGATGCACTTTATTGCTTGATTTCAGGACCAAAAGGAAGCAAGAAAAGGGGAGGTAACTTGCAAGGTTAATGAGAAAAGTGATTGCCAATAACACTCTCAAAAAGCCATCAATGCCCACGTTAGAGAGTCATGTTAACTAAGTTAACGTGAACTCTAACGTGGAGAAGAGAAGTTGAGCCAACGTTAATGACACTTAACATTGTCACTAACATTCCAGTGTGCCCCTTCTTGCTTCACGTTAAAGCCCACGTTAACCAGGTTAACGTGGCCCTTGCCATACTGTGAGAACGTTAGTGACATTCAACATTGTCACTAACGTTGGGACGGCTAAAGATGGCCACGTTAGAAGCCACGTTAACCTAGTTATCGTGGACTCTAACGTGAGACCTAGGGGCACATTGGAACGTTAGTGACAATGTTGAATGTCACTAACGTTCTCAAAGTATGGCAAGGGCCACGTTAACCTGGTTAACGTGGGCTTTAACGTGAAGCAAGAAGGGGCACACTGGAATGTTAGTGACAATGTTGAGTGTCACTAACGTTCTCGAAGGTTAACAAGGCAACGTTAAAAGCCATGTTAACCTAGTTAACGTGGGTTTTAACGTGAGGCAAAGGGGTGCATTGGAACGTTAGTGACAATGTTGAGTGTCACTAACGTTCTCGAACTTATATTCTCACTAAAGATTAACACCCCTAACTTATATTCTCGCCCACTTCGCACTTTCTCTCTGCAAGTAAAGCCAAGCCCAAATAAAGAAAGGAACTGCTTCAAACTCAAGATCCAAAGGCCCAAGACTTGAAGAATCACACTAGAAGCTGAGAAGAGTAGTATATATAGGAGTAGCTTTGAATTGAGAAAGAGTTCTGGAGGCTGGAAAAAAGGGAACTACTCTCTGTATTTTACTTTCTTTGCAATTTCTAGTTTTAGGATGTATTCTCCATCTTTGTTTTCATTTTCAAGAGCTATGAACAACTAAACCCCTTTCATTGTGTTAGGGAGGTCTGTTGTAATTTGATGTTCAAGAAGACCCCAATCAACACTTGACCACCTTCCTGAGAATATGTGACACAGTGAAGTCTAATGGTGTTCATCCTGATGCCTATAGACTGCTCTTATTTCCTTTCTCACTCAGGGACAAGGCAGCCAAGTGGCTGGAATCTTTCCCAAGGGAGAGCTTGACAACTTGGGAGGATGTGGTGAACAAATTCTTAGCAAGATTATACCCTCCTCAATGAATCAATAGGCTGAGAGCTGAGGTTCAAACTTTCAGGCAACAAGATGGTGAGACTCTGTATGAAGCATGGGAGAGGTTCAAGGACTTAACAAGGAGATGTCCACCTGACATGTTCAAAGAATGGGTGCTACTGCATATTTTCTATGAAGGGCTATCCTATGAGTCAAAGAAGGCCGTGGACCATTCATCTGGAGGATTCTTGAACAAGAAGAAGACCATTGAGGAAGCCATAGTTGTTATTGAAACAGTAGCAGAAAACGACTACTTCTCTGCTTCCGAAAGAGGGAACACAAAAGGAGTGATGGCGCTAAACAATGTAGATGCTCTGTTGGCCCAAAACAAGCTCATTACCCAGCAGCTAGCTGACCTCACCAAGAAGATGGAGAGGAACCAAGTAGCAGCAATCTCATCTTCATCAACAATCTAAGAAGGAGTGAATGAAGAAGCAGAGGGGAGTCAGGAGCAAGCCAACTACATTGGGAATTCACCAAGGAAAAACTATGATCCATACTCCAAGACTTACAACCCTGGATAGAGAAACCACCCAAACTTTGGGTGGGGAAGTAAGCAAGATCAAAACCAAGACCAGAGGACATCTCAACACCCCCACAACAACACTTCTCCACACGCTTATCAAAACCAAAACAGCACATCTGCTCTGAACCACTCATCAATTGATGACAAGCTCTCTAAGATCGAAACCTTCATTGAAGGAATATGCAGAGACATTCAAGACAGTAAAGCATTCAGAGAGGAAGTGCAGTCAAACATGCAGAATCAAAATGCTGCCATCACAAAACTGGAAACACAAATTAGCTACCTATTTAAGCAGCTTCCAAACCACAATTTTTGCTATGATGCCCATTCAAGCAAAAGGGAGGAGTGTCAAGCTATCACACTTAGGAGTGGGAAGGAACTGAAGGAACATCCCCAAAAACCACAAGAAGAAGGCTCAAATGAAAAGGGAGAAGAGCAAGATGGAATGCAAACCCCTACGCCAAGTCTGCAGAAAGAAAAAAAGATACCCCAACTGAACATCTCAAGAGCTCCATACCCCCAGCTATTGAAGAAAAAGGAAGATGACAACCAGTTCTTGAGATTTTTGGAAATCTTCAAGAAGCTACAAATCAACATACCATTTGCTGAAGCCATAGAACAAATGCCACTTTATGCCAAGTTTTTGAAGGAGCTAATGACTAAGAAGAGAAGCTGGAAGAACAATGAGACTGTGATACTAACTGAAGAGTGCAGTGCTATCATTCAGCATAAACTACCTCAGAAACTGAAGGATCCTGGGAGTTTTCAGATCCCTTGCATCATAGGAGAAATCACAGTAGAAAAGGATCTTTGTGACTTAGGGGCCAGCATCAATTTGATGTCAGTAGCTATGATGAGAAAGATGAAAATTGAGGGGGCTAAACCAACAAAAATGGCGCTACAACTGGTAGACCGGTCGTTCAAATTCCCTCACGGGATAGTAGAGGATTTGCTAGTAAAAGTAGGAGATTTCATATTCCCAGCAGATTTTGTGGTGCTGGACATGCAGGAAGACGCCAAGACCTCCATCATCTTGGGAAGGCCATTCTTGGCCACTGCTGGAGCTGTCATTGATGTTCAGAAGGGTGACCTCACCCTAAGATTACACAATGAAAAGATAACATTCAATGTGTTCAAGGCCATGAGTTATCCACCGGAACAATTGGGGGAATGCATGAGGTTAGATGCACTTGAGGATGAAGTGGAGGAGAATTTTGAAGAAGATGAACCTGAAGAGAACGAGAGATTGGTGGAGGAAGAATCTGAATCAAGTGAAGAGGTAGCTACAGCAGAAATACATATACCAGATGCACCAAAGGAAGGGAACGAAAAATCAGAAGCACCCAAACTTGAACTCAAAGCATTGCCACCCACTATCGATTTGGTCTTGAACTGGGAAAAATGCCACTTCATGGTGACAGGAGGAATAGTCCTTAGTCACAAGGTCTCTCACCAAGGCATTGAGGTTGATAGAGCTAAAGTAGAACTTATTGAAAAACTACCCCCACCCAGTGATGTCAAGGCAATTAGAAGTTTTTTAGCGCATGCTGGTTTTTACAGAAGGTTCACCAAAGATTTTTCAAAGATAGCCAAGCCCTTAAGCAATCTCCTTGTATCTGATACACCATTCATCTTTGATGAAACATGCATGCTAGCATTTGCACATTTGAAAATGAGGTTATCCTCTGCTCCTATCATTTCCCCACCTGATTGGAACCTACCATTTGAATTGATGTGCAATGCATCTGATTTTGCAGTTGGGGCAGTGTTAGGACAAAGAAAAGATAACCTAGTTCGCGTGATATACTATGCTAGCAAAGTCCTTAATGAAACTCAAAGAAATTATACCACTACTGAAAAGGAGTTGCTAGCAATAGTTTTTGCATTTGACAAATTTAGATCATACCTCATTGGTGCTAAAGTGATTGTTTTTACAGATCACACAGCACTTAAATATTTGTTTGCCAAGCAAGAATCAAAGCCAAGACTAATAAGGTGGATCTTACTGTTGCAGGAATTCGATATTGAAATCAGAGACAAGAAAGGAGTGGAGAACAAGGTAGCAGATCACCTATCCAGAATCCCTCATGATCAAGGTAGAGAGAATGATACAAATGTGAATGAGCTCTTCCCTGATGAGCATTTGATGACAGTTCACAAAGCACCATGGTTCAGTAAGGAGCTAAGTTTGGTGTTCCACACCAGAACAATCCAAGAGTGGTAGTGTAGTTCTAAGTTTGGTGTTCCACTAAAAGACATTGGTTAGAATTACACTCCACTCCAAAAATACATTGCTAGCTCCATCCAATCAAGAGAAACCACTTAGATGTAGTTAGACTATAGGTGATCATTGCTTTGCTGATAACAAGATATGGGGGTCTCTGCATATATGCAATGTTTTATACTGGGCAAAGAACTAAGTTTGGTGTTCACACACCAAATTGAGTTCGAGAGGCACAAGCATACATGTAAGCTAACTATGTCTCAAGTGCTTTGGGAACAAGCAACTTCCAGTAACCTTGCAGGATGAGAGAACTTTTGCGTGGTCTAGAAATTTACGGATAAATCCTCGTTGCAAGTATAGTTTCTAAACCTTCAAAAGTCCTTTCATACAAACGTTTTGGTTGTCACAAGTAACAAACCCCTTAAAAATTGTTAACCGAGTATTCAAACCTCGGGTCGTCTTCTCAAGGAACTGCAGGGAAGTATGTTCTTATTATTGGTTATGGAGGTTGTAAAATCGGGGTTGAGAGTGAAGAGTAGATATGACAAATAATTTAAATGGCAGTTAAAATAAATAAATACTGTAAAGTAATCTTTTGGCAAGGTAAGAGAAATTGGAAGTCCAACTTAGTTATCTCTCTCAACAATAATGAAAGTTGAATCTAAATTCCACTTAGTTAACCTTTATTATAGTAAAGGAAAGTCAAGGGACTAATTAGTTTGACCTTCGAATCCTATTTATTTCCTAAGAAAAAGTTGGGATTATTGAAGTTCAGTTCAATTAGCAAGATAACGATTATCAATTATGCTGAGTTTAATAATGTTGAGTTACTGATTTCTTAACCAAGACCAAAAAGGAAAAAGTAGAATTGTTGGAATAAAAATGTCCTTAGATGGAAAGCATTGGTAACACAAATCAAGGAGAAAGCAATCAATAACTGAAATACCTCAATTAATCATTAATTCAAATCATAACATGGAAAGGGTTCATAAGTCAAGTTGGCAACATTTATAGATACGAATAAAAGCATTAAAGTAAATATTAAACCTGGATTGAGAGTCACTCTTACAAACTAAGAGAAGTCCTAAATCCTAATCCTAATCCTAAGAGAGAGAGGAGAGAACCTCTCTCAAACTAATTCTAAATCATGGAAAGTGAAAATTGGCGAGCTCTCTCTGAATGGATATGTTCCCTCACTTTGTAACCTCTGGTCTATGCCTTCTGGACTTGGATTTGGGCCAAAAAAGGCTTCAGAATTTGCTATGAGCGTTTTCTGCAATTTCTGGTGCGTGGCCTCTGTCACGCGTCCGCGTGTGTCACACGGTCGCGTCATTCGGAGCATTTCCTTGCCACGCGGTCGCGTCAGTCATGTGACCGCGTCATGTGCTTTCTGCTTAAGGCGCGCGGTCACGTCAGTCATGCGGCCGCGTCGCTGCTGATTCGCGCTTGGCACGCGATCGCTTCGTCCATGCGATCGTGTGGATGCCAGTTTCTTTAGGAGCTCCGTTTTGTGCTTTCCTTCCATTTTTGTATGTTTCCTTTCCATCCTTTAAGTCATTCCTACCTTAGAAGATCTGAAACTACTCAACACACTAATCACGGCATCGAATGGAAATAAAGGTAATTAAAATAGTTAATATTAAAGCATAGGAAACATGTTTTTCACATACATCACATAATAAGGAAAGGAAAGTAAAACCATGCAATTAATATGAATAAGTGGGTGAAGGATTGAATAAATCACTTAAATTAAGCACAAAATATATCATAAAATATGGGTTTATCAATGGCCTTACCTCTCATTATCCTTTGCAAACCAATTTGAGCCTATTTTACCCCTTTGTTCTTTACTTTAGCTCATCACTAACTCTAAGTGGAAAACAATAATGTCCTTAATTTGAATCCTTAGTTAACTTAGACTAGTAAGAATGCTTATGATTTAAGTGTGGGAAAAGTGGGTTTGGAAACGTTTGGTTTAAGAATTGGGCATTGTATATCTTTATAAAAATTAGAAAAAAAAATGTTTAGGACATGATTCATGCATCCAATAATTTAATCATATGCATTGAGAAAAAAAATATATATATATATAAAAAAATAAGTGAGAAAAAGAAAAAGAAAAAAAAAGAGCAAATAAGAAAAAGGGGACAAAATGCCCCAAGGTAAATGATGAAAGCAATGCATATGTACTGTACTCAAAATCGGATGCATGAATATGTGGAAAAACATAGTTAATGGGTAGTTAGATTTTGCATTGTAATTACATTGATTGTCTTAAAGTTAGGTGGGAAAAGTTTAAGTTAATTACGGATTCAGATTTTAGTCCACTTAGCCAAATACAATCCTACCTTGACCCTAACCCCATTACAACCCTTAAAAGACCTCTTGATATGTGTATCTGTACATTAAATTTATGTTGATTGTTAGATGAAAAGCAAGCCTTAGAAAGCAAGGTTAGTAGAGGATTGAGAGAATCGAACCTTAAACACATGAGTGATTAGAGTGTATACACTACCAGTGAGGGTTCGATGCTCGATTCTTTATTCCCTGCTTTCATGAGCTATCTTCTTACAAGTTTACTTGCTTTTTATTGCATGATTTGAATTAGTGAAATCTGATTTATATTTGTCTTGAAGAACTTATTTACTCTTAACCAAGTAGGTAAAAGCATTTAGCATTTAGTTGCATTCATAGATTGCATTTCATACATTCTACCATCCCTCTTCATCTTTATAGTTTCTCTTGAGCTTAGCATGAGGACATGCTATTGTTTAAGTGTGGGGAGGTTGATAAACCACTATTTTATGGTTTATCTTGTGCTTAATTGAGTGGATTTTATCAACTCTTTACCCACTTATTCATACTATTTGCATGGTTTTACGTTTTCCTTCCGGATTTTGTGCTATGATTGAAAACATGCTTCTTTGATCTTATATTTGCTTATTATTAATCCTCTCTTATTACCATTAGATGCCTTGATATGTGTGTTAAGTGTTTTTAGAGATTACAGGGCAGGAATGACTCAGAGGATGGAAAGGAAGCATGCAAAAATGGAAGGAATACAAGAAGTTGGAGAAATTGCTAAGCTGTCCAGCCTGATCTCTTTGCACTCAAACGGCTATAACTTTAGCTACAGAGGTCCAAACGATACGGCTCTAGTTGCGTTGGAAAGCTAACGTCCAGGGCTTCGATTTGATATATAATATGCTATAGTTGCTCTCACGCTAGGTGACGCGACCGCGTGCTCCATGCGGCTGCGTCGCAGTGACGGAAATCAGTGTGTTTGAATTCGCAACCAGCGAATTCTGGGCTGTTTCTGACCCAGTTTGCGGCCCAGAAAACACAGATTAGAGGCTATAAAGTGGGGGAATGCATCCATTCATAAGGAAGCTTTCACATTCACAATTTTAGGAGTAGATGTAGTTTTTAGAGAGAGAGGTTCTCTCCTCTCTCTTAGGATTATGATTAGGATTTCTCTTAGTTTTATGAGTGACTCTCGATCCCAGGTTCAATGTTCTTTTTATTTATTTTCTCAATTTAATTTATGAACATCTATGCCAGATTTAATTTCTTTTGTTAATGCAATTCGAGGTATTTTCAGATTTAAGATTGCTTTACTTTATTTATATTGATGCTTTTAATTTAATTTAGATATTTTTCCCCCTTTTGGCTTTGTTCAAGTGATTGGTAGTACTTGAGTTATCAAACTCAGCAAGTGATTAAAATTGGCAGATCCTGCTTTAGCTAGGATTGCTCTAACACTAGTCTCTCCCCAGGAGTTGACTAGGACTTAAGAATCAAGCTAATCAGTCCACTTAACCTTCCTTTGTTTAGTAAAGGCTGATCAAGTGGGATTAAAACCCAATTCTCTTCACACTTGATAAGGATAACTAGGATAAGAATTCCAATTCTTATACCTTGCCAAGAGATTTTATTATTATTATTTTATTTTACTTGTCATATAACATATTCCCTCCTTACTTCCAAAACCCCAATTTACAAACTCATAACCAATAATAAGAACATACCTCCCTGCAATTTCTTGAGAAGACGACCCGAGGTTTGAATACTCGGTTATCAATTTCAAAGGGGTTTGTTACTTGTGACAACCAAAACGTTTGTATGAAGGGATTTCTGTTGGTTTAGAGACTATATCTACAACGCGACTGTTTTTATAAAATTCTTTACTAGCAAAAATCCTAACGTCAGAGTTTCTACACACCATAGATTAAGGTGTGGAGCTCTGCTGTTCTTCATGAATTAATACAAGTACTACTATTTTTCTATTCAATTCACGCCTACTTCTTCTCTAAGATATACACTCATTCTTCAACTTGATGAATGTGATGATCCGTGACACTCATTATCATTCTCACCTACGAACACGTGCCTGACAACCACCTCTGTTCTACTTGCAATAGCTTGAATGTGTATCTCTTGAGTTTCTAATCTAAGATTGGAACCTTCGTGGTATAGGCTAGAATTATTGGCGGCCATTCCTGAGATCCGGAACGTCTAAACCTTGTCTGTAGTATTCTGAGTAGGATCTGGGAAGGGATGACTGTGACGAGCTTCAAACTCGCGATTGTTGGGCGTGTGACAGACGCAAAAGGATCAATGGATCCTATTCCAACATGATCGAGAACTGACAGATGATTAGCTGTGTGGTGACAGCGCATTTAGAACGTTTTCACTGAGAGGACGGAAAGTAGCCACTGACAACGGTGATGCCTAGCATAAAGCTTGCCATGGAAAGGAGTATGAATGATTGGAAGAAGGCAATAGGAAAGCAGAGGTTCAGGGGGAACAAAGCATCTTCATACACTTATCTGAAATTCCAACCAAAGAATTACATAAGTATCTCTATCTTTATTTTATGTTTTATTTATCTTTTAATTATCAATTCTCCATCACCATCTGAATTCGCCTGACTGAGATTTACAAGGTGACCACAGCTTGCTTCAAGCCGACAATCTCCGTGGGATCGACCCCTTACTCACGTAAGGTATTACTTGGACGACCCAGTGCACTTGCTGGTTAGTTGTGCGAAATTGTGACAAAGTGTGATACACGTTTGAGAGCTCCAAGTCCTTTGGCGCCATTGTTGATGATCACAATTTCGTGCACCAGCGACGTCTCCATGGAGATGTGTCGGGTTGGTAGTTGAACCGACAATGTGATATCATAGCCAGTAGGACAGGCATTCATCATATGCATTTTCTATCTGTTTGTATGCTTTGACTACTTGAAATGGCTTGCCTATTTGTATAACATGTCTAATTGCTATTTGAATTATTTGCCTTATATGTTTCTACTTGTGATATACTTGCATTGTATATTATCTGTGTTTTCTACTGGGATTGAGGAGGTTCGGAAGGCGGTGGCGATGGGATCGCATGGAGGATAGGTTGGTGAAGGCTGTGGGACAGCGGTGTTTGGTTAGAATAGAAATTCCCTTAGATAGATGATGAATCCATATTTGATGATGATTTTTTGTTAGAATTGAATGGATTTTCATCATATAAACTTGCACCCTTGAATAGCATGCTTTTGAACTTTCCTTCCAAATTGCGCTTGATTATGAAATTATACTCTTTTATGCCTAATTTAATCTATTTTATTCTATTTGCCTTCCATTCGATGCCTTCATGTTGTTTGTGAGTGATTCCAGGTGTATAAGCTAGGAATGGGTTGTATAAAATGGAAGAAGAGCATGCAAAGTGGAGGAAACATGAAGAATCAAAGGAGATGATCTCAGAGACGTGTGCGTGCACACGGCTGCTTGTGCGTACGCACAGCTGCCCAAACAGAGCGCGTGGATTGCTTCGAGTGCGTCGCGTGTCCATTCAAGCATCGCCTAGTGTGCGTGCGCACGGCTACTTGTGCGTACGCACAGGACGGGATTTTTCGCAAGGTGTGCGGACGAACGCATCTGTGCGTCCGCACAGGTGTTTGCACATGGATTTATTTAAAGAGCACGTGACTCGCGATTTGGGGGCTTTGGAGGCCCATTTCTGAAGTCTTTTAGCTCATATTGGAAGGGAAATGGGGGACATAACATAGCATATCATTAGGAGAGTTTTTAGGAGTAGTTTTAGGGTAGTTTAGTTTTAGGCTTTCTCTCTTAGGGTTTTAATTAGGGTTTGTAGCATTTTATACTTCAATTTTGGCTTTGGATTTTTGCTATATCATTGTAAGTATTTCTTTAATTTCTCTTTTAATTACTACACTTGTTCTACACTTTCATCTATTTCAATTTCTCTTGTCCATATTTACATAGCTTTGCAATTTTGGATTTCCAATTGTTGAATTTGATGTTTGATGCTTATTTTATGATTGTTGAGTTACCTTGCTTGCTTGTTATCATTTATGGTTTATAGCTTTCATTAATTTACCAATTTTGCCATGTTTTATGTTTATGCCCTCTATGTGTTTGATGAAATGCCAATTTTGATTATGGGGTAATTTCCACCCCTTGGCTTGGGGGAAATGAGTGTCTGGATTACTAGAGCCATAATGTCCAATATTTAGTGATAATTCTTGGGTTGTTAATTGTTCTTGTTCCCACTAACGCTAATTTGTTGCTAAGGTAATTAGCAAGCAAGCTAGGATTTGTCGGTTAAGAACACTTATGCTCATTTAACTTACTCTCCGATGTGAGGGTTGACTTAGTGAGATTAATCAATCATAATTATCATAGTTGTGGTTATGGCAAGGAAGGGATTCCATGACTCACCCCAAGTCAAGGTTTCATTTATGTTTTGAACCACTTTTCAATCAATTTATAGTTTTACTTGTTCATATTACATACATAGTTCTTTTATTCCTTTATTAGTTTATTAATTGCAATTTTGTCTAGTTCTTTTATCTCTTTATTTGTTTGCTTCCTTATGATGACAAGTCATCTTATGCTAGTTTTACAAGCATTTTTCAATAGTTTTATTAGGTTTTATGCACTTTCTTGGACAATAAGTAAGTGATTGGAGTGGATTTTCATGATTATGTAAATCAATCAAACATCATTTATTTTACACAAAATCATAAGGTTTATGACAGAATCAATTAATTTTTTATATGATGCAAAGATCTTGTGATTTTGGTAAGACTTTGATTGGTTGTTTGATTACTTGTAGGTGAAGAAATGATGAAGAAAGGAAAAAACCATGAAAGCGTTGCATTACCAAATGTGGCGTTCATTAAGGCAATGCTAGGCAAGGAAACCAGCACACAAAGGCGCACACTAAGGATGAGGGTTCAAATGAGTGAACTCCACGTTCACTAAAGTGAACGTTTTCGTGACTTTTGGGCAAGGAAGCAAGGCGCAACACTCAAACAAGGCCCAGTGCTCAAATAATGAACTGAGCGTTCAAAGAGTGAATGATGGAGGAAGCATGCGCACCAAAGCGCTAGCCAAGGAGGCAGCGTTTGGAAAAAGTGAACGTTCACTAAAGTGAACATTTTCGAAGAGAGAGAGCCAAGGAAAGAATAGCGCACACTAAGGAGAGCTACCCACAAGGAACAACGTTCAAAAAGTGAACATGAAGTTCACTAAGTGAACGCTAGGAACCAAATGCTCACCAAGGAAGCACATGAAGAAGCATGCCTAGAAAGTGAACGGGGCGTTCACTAATTGAACTGAACGCTCCACTGGAGCTACACCCCTGACCCATCTTCAAACAATTGCCAATTCGGATCCATTTCTTCACAAACCCGAAAGCCCATTCCAAGTGCTTAGTGACTAGAATAGAAAGTGTATAAATAGGAGCAAATTTGATTTGAAGAGGACAGACCTTTTGCTCATTTTTAATTTTCTCACTTTTTAAATTTTCATTTGTTTTGAATTTGGGAATTGGGGATTAGATCTAAGTTCTCTTGGTTCATTTTCTTTCTTCTACAACTTCTATTTTTTTGTTTTGAGTTTTGAATTCAGATTGAAGAATTCCATTGAAATCCTTCATCTGAGAGTCATCTTCTACTTTTCTTTTGATAGTTCTAAGAGTTGGAAAGTTGGATCTGAACTTCCTTTCTTTTGTTTTCATTTTCATTTCTTCTGCAAATTTCTTTTCTGTTTTGTCAAAAGAGTAATTAAAATCTAGATCTATTTTCTGTTCCCATTACTCTTCTTCGATTGTCAATTTCTCTTTAGGATTTCATAATTGAATTAAGTTTTCCTGCTGTTTTGTTTCTTAACGAAATCTTCCACTCCTGTTTTGCTACTGAGATCTAGATCTGAACTTCTACATCTCATAGTTCTCTGGTTTACTTCAATTTACATTTTCTAGTTGAATTTGAATCCCAATACCCAATTCCCTATACTTTTGATGCAATTTAAGTTCCGTGTCAATTTAGATTCAGCAATTTACATTTCTTGCATTTTAAGTTTTAGTTATTTATGTTTCTCACAATTTAAGTTTCTACAATTTTACTTTCTTACATTTTAAGTTTCTGCAATTTAATTCTTCTGCACTTTAAGATTCTGCCAATTTACCCTCTCCCTTTTATTTACTTGCAATTTAGCTTCTGTTAATCAAGTTTCACTCAAATCATCAAATATTCGCTTAACTAAATTCTTCACCTAACTAAAATTACTCAATCCATCAATCCCTGTGGGATCGACCTCACTCTTGTGAGTTATTACTACTTGATGCGACCCGGTACACTTGCCGGTGAGTTTGTGTGGAATCATTTTTCCCTCATCAAGTTTTTGGCGCCATTGCTGGGGATTGATTTAGATTGATAATGATTAAGTAGGGTGATAATCTAGATTAAACATTTTTTTTTTATTTTTGCTAAGCACACTAACTGTTTAAGTTTTTATTTAAGCTAACGTTAACATCACTCTAGCAGTAAAGTAAATTATCTCTGGTTTCTTGTTTTGTGTGTATGACAGAAGCAAGGAGAGAGGTCTCCACCTCTTGTAACCTTGACGAGAGAACTCTGTGAAGAATAAGAAGAGAAGCAAGAGGAAAGGGAATTGTTGGAGAAGAATTATCAGAAGAAGAGGATTAAGAGATGGAGGATAACATCTGAAATCAACATGAGGAAGTAGCTAACAACAATGGCTAGCCTCAAAGGAGAGTTCTAGCCTCCTACACCTTCCCTAATCCAAAGCACTATGGGAGTAGCATACTTACTCCAAATGTCAATGCAAACAACTTTGAATTGAAGCCTCAACTCATTACTTTAGTGTAGAACAACTGTTCTTATGGAGGAGGCCCCTTGGAAGATCCAAACCAACATCTATCCACCTTCCTAAGGATATGTGACACAGTGAAGACCAATGTTGTGCATCCAGACATTTACAAGCTGTTGCTATTTCCATTTTCCCTGAGAGACAAAGCTTCCCAATGGTTGGAGGCATTTTCAAGAGAAAGCATTAACAGTTGGGAGGATCTAATGAACAAGTTCCTAGCCAAGTTCTATCCTCCCCAAAGGATCATTAGACTGAAGACAGAGGTTCAAACATTCACTCAGATGGATGGAGAGTCATTGTATGATGCCTGGGAGAGATACAAAGCTTTAATCAGGAAGTGTCCACCAGAGATGTTCAATGAATGGGATAGACTTCAAAATTTCTATGAAGGATTGACACTGAGAGCTTAAGAAGCCCTTGATTATTCAGTAGGAGGTTTATTACAACTCATGAAGACAGCTGAGAAAGCTCAGAACCTCATAAAAACTATGACAAACAACCAATACTTCTATGGTCATCAAAGGCAACGCCAACTGTCGAACGGGTTTTCTGTCGGTAAAGAAATTTCACAATTAAGTTCTCGTTGCAAGTATAGTTTCTAAACTAACAATAATCCTTTTGTACAAAAACTTGTTTGTCACTAAAGCAAACCCAATAAAATTAAACCGAAGTATTTAAACCTCGGGTCGTCTCTCAAGGAACTACAGGGAGGTATGATTTATTATTGGTTATGGAAGAGTATCTTTTTGGGTTTCTTGAATAATAATTAAGAAAAATAATTGCAAGAAATTAAATTAATAACTAATAAAGCTCTTAGCAAGGTATGAGAACTGGACGTCCTATCCTAGTTATCTGATGAGCAGATAATTTATACGCTTTTTGGCATTATTTTTACACAGTTTTTAGTATGATTTAGTTAGTTTTTAGTATATTTTTATTAGTTTTTAAATAAAATTCACATTTCTGGACTTTACTATGAGTTTGTGTGTTTTTCTATGATTTCAGGTATTATCTGGCTGAAATTGAGGGACTATCATGGAGGCTAGCCTCTCGGCCATGCCTAGACCTTGTTCTTATGTATTTTCAACGGTAGAGTTTCTACACACCATAGATTAAGGTGTGGAGCTCTGCTGTTCCTCGAGTATTAATGCAAAGTACTATTGTTTTTCTATTCAATTCAACCTTATTCCTATTCTAAGATATTCATTCGTACCCAAGAACATGATGAATGTGATGATTATGTGATGCTCATCACCATTCTCACTTATGAACACGTGCTTGACAACTACTTCCGTTCTACATGAAGATGAGATAGAATGAGTATCTCTTAGATATCTAATACAGGGGACCGAGTCCAAGATATTAGAGTCTTCGTGGTATAAGTTAGAACCCATGGACGGCCATTCCTGAGATCTGGAAAGTCTAAACTTTGTCTGTGGTATTCCGATAAGGATCCGGGAAGGGATGGCTGTGATGAGCTTTAAACTCGCGAGTACTGGGCGTAGTGACAGACGCAAAAGGATAGTAAATCCTATTCCAGTATGATCGAGAACCGACAGATGATTAGCCATGCAATGACAACGCATTGGACCATTTTCACAAAGAGGACGGGATGTAGCCATTGACAACGGTGATGCCCAACATACAGCTTGCCATGGAAAGGAGTAGGAATGATTGGATGAAGACAGCAGGAAAGCAGAGGTTCAGGAGGAACGAAAGCATCTTTATACGCTTATCTGAAATTCTCACTAATGAATTACATAAGTATCTCTATCCCAGTTTATATTTTAATTATGTTTTAATTATCAATTCACGTTTGAGAGCACCAAGTCTTTGGCGCCATTGTTGATGATCATAATTACGTGCACCATTATCCTTATCAATTGTGATGAGAATTGTTCATTGCTCCCACTTAGTTAACCCTTACTAAATAAAGGAAAGTCAAGTGGACTAATCAACTTGATTTCTCAAGTCCTAGTCAACTCCTAAGGAAGGACTAGCTTTAGAGAGATCCAAATCAACCAGCAACTTCCAATTATCAATCAACAAAGAGTTTAATAACTCAAGTGTCTCCAGTTAATCAATTCAAGCTAAGAATGTAAAAAGAAAAATTAAAATCATAAATATAAAATACCTCAAATTGCATTAAATAAGAAAATCAATTCTAACATGGAGAGTTCATAAATTCAATTGTCAACATAAAGTAATCAACACGGAAAGTAAATAAACTAGAAAGCAAGAAAAATTAAAAGTAGAAGAGAAATTAAATTAAAGGAACATTGAACCTGGAATGGAGAAGAAGTATTCCTAAAACTAAGAGAAATCCTAAATCCTAAAACTTAGAGAGAGAGGAGAGAGACTCTCTCTCTAGAATCTACATCTAAAACCTAAATTGTGAATAATGAAAAGTTCTCTGAATGTCTCCTTGATTCCCCCACTTTGTAGCCTCTAATCTGTGTTTTCTGGGCCGAGAACTGGGTCAAAAACAGCCCAGAAATCGCTGGGGGCGAATTCTGCTACACTGGATTTTCTGCAGAACGACGCGTGCGCGTGATGCACGCGTCTGCGTTGTTTTTCTGTATGGCCACTATGACGAATTATATATCATTTCGAAGCCCCGGATGTTAGCTTTCCAACGCAATTGGAACCGCCTGATTTGGACCTCTGTAGCTCAAGTTATGGTCAGTTAAGTATGAAGAGGTCAGGCTGGATAGCTTAGCAATTCCTTCAATTTCTTGTATTTCTTCCACTTTTGCATGCTTCCTTTCTATCTTCCAAGCCATTCCTGTCCTGTAAATCCTGAAATCACTTGACACACATATCAAGGCATTGAATGCTAATAAGAGAGGATTAAACATAGCAAATTTAAGTCCAAAGAAGCATGTTTTCAATCATAGCACAAAAATAGAAAGGAAAATGTAAACAGGTTCCCACAGTTTTCCCATACTTAATTGACACAAAATCTCTATCTTAAGCTAACCAAAGATTCAATTGGGGTATTTAATTATTTTTCCGCTTAAGGTTAGTGATGTGGTAAAATATAGAACAAATGAGGATTAAAAGGCTCAAAGTGGCTAACAAATGTAATTCAGAGGCTAGGCTATTTGGGATAAGTGAGCTAATAATCAAATAATGGCCTCAATCATATGCATGCATATAAATACATTAAACATTGGACATATAGGATGGAACAAAATAAAAATTACAATCATAGAGAAGAAAACACACAAGAATAAAATATTATGGTTAAATAATGTAACCATATAATTAAGCTCAATTCTCACAGGTTGTGTGTTCTAGCTCTAAACCATGTTCCAAATTACAATCTTTAAAAAAGTTTTAACTCAAAAGTTTTGATTTAAATTAGTGAAAATTTTCAAAATTAGGGTCTTAAAAAGAAACTTATTATTTTTCAACCCATTAGAACATGCATGCAAACACCTATTACTATGCAATTTATCCTATCCTAACAAAAGAAAAATAACTTATTGGTGTTAAGAAAGAGCAAATACCTCCGAAAGTCAGGTACTGACTGACCTCCCCACACTTAAAGTTTGGCACCATCCTCGGTGCCATTAGTCAGGAACAAAGGGGGTTGGCAGCAGCATTTCCACAGTCGGGATTGTCATGGCTCCCTGTGCTAGTAGATGAAGTAGAGTCCGGAGTGTCTGGGTCTTCTTCAGGTGGGTGGTTGCCAACAATCAGCTGCTTGAGGTATGTAAATTGGCGCTTATTACAGTGCTCCTTTTGCTGTACCTGCCAGTCAAGCCGGTCCAACCTCTCAAGTATCTGACGGAGCAGTTGATTTGTTGAAGGTCTACGGCCGGGTCTGCGGTCTGGCTGGTAGTGGCTGCTAGGGGTCTGATGTATTTCCCGTTAGGGACGTACTGATCATCCCGTGGAATCATGGCCTTAGTGTCTCCAGCTCTGCAGGCAACAAGATGGTGAGACTCTGTATGAAGCATGGGAGAGGTTCAAGGACTTAACAAGGAGATGTCCACCTGACATGTTCAAAGAATGGGTGCAGCTGCATATTTTCTATGAAGGGCTATCCTATGAGTCAAAGAAGGCCGTGGACCATTCATCTGGAGGATTCTTGAACAAGAAGAAGACCATTGAGGAAGCCATAGATGTTATTGAAACAGTAGCAGAAAACGACTACTTCTATGCTTCCGAAAGAGGGAACACAAAAGGAGTGATGGAGCTAAACAATGTAGATGCTCTGTTGGCCCAAAACAAGCTCATTACCCAGCAGCTAGCTGACCTCACCAAGAAGATGGAGAGGAACCAAGTAGCAGCAATCTCATCTTCATCAACAATCTAAGAAGGAGTGAATGAAGAAGCAGAGGGGAGTCAGGAGCAAGCCAACTACATTGGGAATTCACCAAGAAAAACTATGATCCATACCCCAAGACTTACAACCCTGGATAGAGAAACCACCCAAACTTTGGGTGGGGAAGTAAGCAAGATCAAAACCAAGACCAGAGGACCTCTCAACACCCCCATAACAACACTTCTCCACATGCTTATCAAAACCAAAACAGCACATCTGCTCCGAACCACTCATCAATTGATGACAAGCTCTCTAAGATCGAAACCTTCATTGAAGGAATATGCAGAGACATTCAAGACAGTAAAGCATTCAGAGAGGAAGTGCAGTCAAACATGCAGAATCAAAATGCTGCCATCACAAAACTGGAAACACAAATTAGCTACCTATTTAAGCAGCTTCCTAACCACAATTTTTGCTATGATGCCCATTCAAGCAAAAGGGAACACTTAGGAGTGGGAAGGAACTGAAGGAACATCCCCAAAAACCACAAGAAGAAGGCTTAAATGAAAAGGGAGAAGAGCAAGATGGAATGCAAACCCCCACGCCAAGTCTGCAGAAAGAAAAAAAGATACCCCAACTGAACATCTCAAGAGCTCCATACCCCCAGCTATTGAAGAAAAAGGAAGATGACAACCAGTTCTTGAGATTTTTGGAAATCTTCAAGAAGCTACAAATCAACATACCATTTGCTGAAGCCATAGAACAAATGCCACTTTATGCCAAGTTTTTGAAGGAGCTAATGACTAAGAAGAGAAGCTGGAAGAACAATGAGACTGTGATACTAACTGAAGAGTGCAGTGCTATCATTCAGCATAAACTACCTCAGAAACTGAAGGATCCTGGGAGTTTTCTGATCCCTTGCATCATAGGAGAAATCACAGTAGAAAAGGCTCTTTGTGACTTAGGGGCCAGCATCAATTTGATGTCAGTAGCTATGATGAGAAAGATGAAAATTGAGGGGGCTAAACCAACAAAAATGGCGCTACAACTGGCAGACCGGTCGTTCAAATTCCCTCACGGGATAGTAGAGGATTTGCTAGTAAAAGTAGGAGATTTCATATTCCCAGCAAATTTTGTGGTGCTGGACATGCAGGAAGACGCCAAGACCTCCATCACCTTGGGAAGGCCATTCTTGGCTACTGCTGGAGCTGTCATTGATGTTCAGAAGGGTGACCTCACCTTGAGATTACACAATGAAAAGATGACATTCAATGTGTTCAAGGCCATGAGTTATCCACCGGAACAATTGGGGGAATGCATGAGGTTAGATGCACTTAAGGATGAAGTGGAGGAGAATTTTGAAGAAGATGAACCTGAAGAGAATGAGAGATTGGTGGAGGAAGAATCTGAATTAAGTGAAGAGGTAGCTACAGCAGAAATACATATACCAGATGCACCAAAGGAAGGGAACGAAAAATCAGAAGCACCCAAACTTGAACTCAAAGCATTGCCACCCACTCTCGAATATGCATATCTAGGAGAAAATGAAAACTACCCAGTGATCATAAATTCATCCCTCAGTCAAGATCAAGAGGACAAACTACTCAAGGTGCTGCGGGAGCATAAGGATGCCATTGGATGGACCCTTGCTGACTTGAAGGGAATCAGTTCAGCCATATGCATGCATAAAATACTGTTGGAAGATGATGCCAAGCCATCAATTCAATCCCAAAGAAGGCTGAACCCAATCATGAAGGAAGTGGTACAGAAAGAGGTTATGAAGCTTTGGCAAGGAGGGGTCATATACCCAATTTCGGACAACCCTTGGGTTAGCCCCATACATGTTGTGCCAAAGAAGGGAGGGATCACTGTGGTTACCAATGAGAAGAACGAGCTCATACCTACAAGGACCGTCACAGGATGGCGGATGTGCATAGACTACAGGAAACTCAATGAGGCTACACGAAAGGACCATTTTCCCCATCCATTCATGGATCAGATGTTGGAAAGACTTGCAGGGCACGCATATTATTATTTTCTCGACGGTTATTCAGGATATAACCAAATAGTGGTTGATCCAAGAGACCAAGAGAAAACCTCATTTACCTGTCCGTATGGAGTGTTTGCCTATAGGCGCATGCCATTTGGATTATGTAATGCCCCTGCAACTTTCCAACGCTGCATGCTTTCTATCTTTTCAGATATGATAGAAAAATTCATTGAAGTTTTTATGGATGATTTCTCGGTATTCGGAGATTCTTTTCCTAGTCGCCTACATCACCTTGCCTTGCTATTGAAAAGATGCCAAGAGACCAATTTGGTCTTGAACTGGGAAAAATGCCACTTCATGGTGACAGGAGGAATAGTCCTTGGTCACAAGGTCTCTCACCAAGGCATTGAGGTTGATAGAGCTAAAGTAGAACTTATTGAAAAACTACCCCCACCCAGTGATGTCAAGGCAATTAGAAGTTTTTTAGGGCATGCTGGTTTTTACAGAAGGTTCATCAAAGATTTTTCAAAGATAACCAAGCCCTTAAGCAATCTCCTTGTATCTGATACACCATTCATCTTTGATGAAACATGCATGCTAGCATTTGCACATTTGAAAATGAGGTTATCCTCTGCTCCTATCATTTCCCCACCTGATTGGAACCTACCATTTGAATTGATGTGCAATGAATCTGATTTTGT
>NC_029794.2:43537970-43566081 GCF_000816755.2 Arachis ipaensis
AGGAATTCGATATTGAAATCAGAGACAAGAAAGGAGTGGAGAACAAGGTGGCAGATCATCTATCCAGAATCCCTCATGATCAAGGTAGAGAGAATGATACAAATGTGAACGAGCTCTTCCCTGATGAGCAATTGATGACAGTTCACAAAGCACCATGGTTCACAGATATTGCAAATTTCAAGGCAACTGGGGCATTACCCCTAGGGATCAATAAACATCAAAAGAGGAAGCTCATGAATAATGCAAAATACTTTGTCTGGGACGAGCCATATCTCTTCAAGAAATGTTCAGATGGAATTCTTAGAAGATGTGTTTCGGAAGAGGAAGGGAGAGAAGTCCTGTGGAACTGCCACGGTTCATGCTATGGCGAGCACTTTGGAGGGGACAGAACTGCAGCAAAGGTGTTACAAAGCGGATTCTTTTGGCCCACCCTTTTCAAGGATGCCAAGGAACTAGTAAAAAGCTGCAATGAATGCCAAAGATCTGGAAACCTGCCCAAAAGAAACGCCATGCCACAAAATTTCATCTGGGAACTGGAACTGTTTGATGTGTGGGGAATTGATTTCATGGGACCATTCCCAACCTCATATGCAAACAAGTACATCCTGGTAGCAGTGGATTATGTTTCCAAATGGGTAGAGGCTATTCCAACCCCAACTAATGATAACAAGGTGGTCATGGACTTTCTTGGTAGTTTCACTTTCATCTTTATTTCAATAAAAATCACAAGTTGTTTCCCCTGTATTGTAAGGAGCTAAGTTTGGTGTTCCACACCAGAACAATCCAAGAGTGGTAGTGTAGTTCTAAGTTTGGTGTTCCACTAAAGGACATTGGTTAGAATTACACTCCACTCCAAAAGAACATTGCTAGCTCCATCCAATCAAGAGAAACCACTTAGATGTAGTTAGACTATAGGTGATCATTGCTTTGCTGATAACAAGATATGGGGGTCTCTGCATATATGCAATGTTTTGTACTGGGCAAAGAACTAAGTTTGGTGTTCACACACCAAATTGAGTTCGAGAGGCACAAGCATACATGTAAGCTAAGTATGTCTCAAGTGCTTTGGGAACAAGCAACTTCCAGTAACCTTGCAGGAATCTTATAAGGAAATGGTGCAAGCAAAAAAAACTAGGATGATGACAAAGAGAGAGAGGGACCAGAGATCATCACCCGAAGGTTGTATTGTTACCTAATTCCATTGTACTCAGAATTGTTGAAAGTTGGAAGTTCGAATGCACTTTTGATTTGTAGTCACTCGTAGTTGAACCTTTTTTAAATTCTGTCTTTTAAGTTCTGAATAGGTCTATGTACACTAGTCTTTATGTTACTGCACCATCACTTAACTTACTTGTATGCTGTCCCTTTAAATCAAATAAAAAGAGAATGATTGTTTTTAAAAGACCAGAAGTAGAGTTCATAATGTGGAAGTGCATTCATGAATCTTTGGGGTAGTCATAAGTTAGCTAAGTTGGTTCAACCACAAGGCTGGGATGACAATTGTCTGGCTTGAATACTTTGCTTTGGATACACTCATGAGACTAAGTTAATAACAAGATCCTAAGAAGAGAAAAAGGAAAGAACAATGGAAGTGAAAAATAAAAGAAAAAGAGTAAGTAATAAGGCTAGGCATCAATGGTTTTAATCTTGAGGCAAGTGTCTGTGGTGCTCCTGTGTGAGGGATCTACTTAGATGAATAAGCTCTTAGGGGTGCCTTATCACCTGGTAACTTGGGTTAACTAACTCGGGATTATCAGCTGAAAGTCCACTATCAAGAGTAACCTTCACTATAGAGCATTTAGTAACCCAAAGAGGTGCTGGACACCAAGGTCTCAAGAAAAGAAAATAAACAAACTATATACCTGTGGTGTGTATGTATGGGGGATAGGCTTGAGGGAGTAAGTCCTTAGGGGTGTCTCAACACCTAGCACCTTGAACCAATTGGTTCGGGAGTGTTGGCTGAAAGCTTATCTTAAAGAGTTGCCCTCTTACAGAGCATGTGGGCTTTAACGTGAAGCAAGAAGGGGCACACTGGAACGTTAGTGACAATGTTGAGTGTCACTAACATTCTCGAAGGTTAACAAGGCAACGTTAAAAGCCACGTTAACCTAGTTAACGTGGGTTTTAACGTGAGGCAAAGGGGTGCATTGGAACGTTAGTGACAATGTTGAGTATCACTAACGTTCTCGAACTTATATTCTCACTAAAGATTAACACCCCTAACATTCTGAACTAAAGTCTCCGCCCACTTCGCACTTTCTCTCTGCAAGTAAAGCCAAGCCCAAATAAAGAAAGGAACTGCTTCAAACTTAAGATCCAAAGGCCCAAGACTTGAAGAATCACACTAGAAGCTGAGAAGAGTAGTATATATAGGAGTAGCTTTGAATTGAGAAAGAGTTCTAGTGCGTGCACACTGTGCGTATGCGTCCCTGCCCCCCTCTTTTTTTTCAGAAATAGCAAAAATAGCTCAAAATCCTCCTAACACTACCCACAACTCAAAATTAGCTAAAAAAAAATACAAGATGACAAAAATCTTTTTGGCTTTTTGAAAATCTTCAAATACAAGCAAAAGAGTTTGCTCCACAAGCAACCTACAACCAATTTATTGAAACAAATATATGGAAAGAAAGCTATCTACAATGGTAACTCAAATCACTTATTAATCAAAACTACAAGAGAATGGAAAGAGTTTACCATGGTGGGGTGTCTTCCACCTAGCACTTTTGTTTATTGTCCTTAAGTTGGACATTTGGGAAGCTCTTTGTCATGGTGGCTTGTGCTTGAAGCTATCTTTGAACATCCACCAATGCTTGATCCTCCATTGTGCTCCAAGATTCCTTATTTGTTGCACCAAGTATTGATGGAGTTCTTCACAAGCTTGGGGCTCCCAAAATTGATTCTCCTTGTGCGATCCGGGATCCCACACTTTATTTTCACACCCGTCTTGAAGTCGAATCTCATTAATTCGTCCGGGTGGCAAGCAAGATGAATTCTCAAAGAAGCTTCCAAACAACTTCCTAGACCCATGCAATTTGGTTCTCCACCAATCATTACTATACAACTTAGAGTATGCAACCATTATGAACTTAGAGTGATGTTTCCAACCACTACACAACTCTCTTCTACGTTTATCTCCGCAAAGAGCTCTAAGTTGACCATCATTTTCAATTAAACCATATTCAAGTGAGAAAGCAAAGCTTAGGGATAAGAATTTTACCCACTTGAATGTTGTGTTAGATGGTGACTTGGGGAGGGAGACCTCCCCACCTTAGACAATGCGAGGTCTACTTCTTTAGGCTCTTCTTTAGTTTTTTCCACCTCTTCGCAAGCTTCTTCAATTTCAGCCTTTTCCCCTTTATCACTTGGCTTGGTGTTGTCTTTAAGAACTTTGATTTCTTGCTCAATGGGAGGTGATTCAATTTTTGATAGGAATTCATTGATGAATGAGTCCATCTCTTGATCAACCTCTTCATACTCTTCAATTTCGATATACACCATGCCAACTTTTTCCTCTTGGTGGCTCTCTTTCAATTCACTCTCTTCTTTTCCGATTCACTCTCTTTCTCATTTCTCACCAAGGGTATGGGAGATTGTGCACATTCTTTTATAATTTCAACTTCATGTCCAATGGGAAGGGATTCAATTGTAGATAGAAATTCCCCCATGATTGAATCTATCTCTTGATAAGTCTCTTTCAAGTCTCCAACTATGCTATGCCTTGGAGGTTGCGCACCCTCCTCAACATTCACATCAAGTTTCTTGGAAGAGTGCTCCATGATGCTACATTCCCATGGACTTTCAACAACTACTAAATCTTCGACCACTTCTTCCTTTTCTTTAATAACTATAGGCTCCTCTAATTGCTCTAATACAAAATAACATCCCTCCTTTTCCACCGGAGTTTCCAATCTCTCCTTCATGCTATGCTCTTCAATTGATTCTTCACATGTGGCTATGGAAGCACCTTGAGTGTTCAAGTATTGGTAGGCTAAAGTATGCACTACCTTGGTCAAGTTAGTCAAAAACTCTAGGGTGTTCCTTTGCATATCCGCTTGTCCTTGAAGTAGCAAGGTAAGAGAATCATCTATTGGGGCTTGGGATGGATAAGAGAGTTTATCATTTTGGAAAGAGGGTTCATAGTAGGAAGGTGGTTCTTCTTGGCAAGGGTATGGAGATGATGAGTATTGAGGTGGTTCATGGTAGTAATCTTGATAGGGTTGTGGTGGTTCTAAAGGTTCTTGCTCATAATAGTCATAAGAATATGGTATAGGTGATTGGTCATATGATGGATATGGGTCACAAGAGGGTGCTTGGTATGGAAAGGCTTGTGAGTATGGTTGAGGTTCATGTTGAGGATAAGAGTCATAGGCATATAATGGTGGTAATTGATTGTCATAAAAAGATTCATCATAGCCATTGAATTGACATGCACTAGGATGTGAATTATACCTATAAGTATCCGGAGGTTGTTGCCAATAGGAGTGATCAATTCCTTGAGGCTCCTCCCATTTTTGTTGGTTCCATCCTTGATGCATGTTGTCATTGAAGTCCACATTTCCTACAACATAGTGAGAACCAAACTCATAGTCAAAGTGAGAATTCATAGTGAAGAAACAAAACAAAACTAACTAAACTAGTAAACAAGCAAAAGATGGACCTATTCACACTATTCACATATATACAATAACCAATAACATAACACCATTGCAATTTCCCCGCAACGGCGCCATTTTGATTATTGGACTTTTGACGGTTTAAAATTCATAAATGAATCCTCGTTGCAAGTATAGTTCCTAAACCAATCAATAATCCTTTCATACAAAAATTTTGTTTGTCACAAAAACAAACCCCTAAATATATAAACCGAAATATTGGAACCTCGGGTCGTTCTCCTTAGGAATTGCAAACAAATGTTCTTGTTATTGGTTATGAAATAGGTTTTGGGGGTTTTTCGGATAGGAAACAAGAAATGTAAAATGTAAAATTCAATGAAAATAAACTAACAACTATGAAAAGCTCTTGGCAAAGTTATGAGAATTGTCCATTGCTACCACTTAGTTAACCTCTAACCATGGAGGAAAGTCAAGTGGATGAATCAACTTGATTTCACAAGTCCTAGCCAACTCCCAAGGGAAAAACTAGTGTTAGTGGTATCCAAGTCAATTAGCAATCTCTAATTATCAATCAACAAAGGAATTAGATAATTCAAGCGTCACTAATTACTCTACCTAAGCCAAGAGGAACAAAATCTACACTAAAATACAAGCAAGCATTTTATCAAACACTTGGAAGGCACAAAAGAAAAGCATAGTAAATTGACAACTAGAATGAAATCTAACAACTATTATTGCAAAGAATTAATAACAACAATCAAAAGAAGCACAATTATGATGAATTACCTCATATTGAATTGAAAGAAAATGGAAGGAACAAGAGTAGATCTACATCAAACCATGAGAACAAAATAGAAGAAATTACAACAAAAGAATAGAGGAATCATGAATATAACAACAAAGAATTAAGAAGAGTAGAAGAAAGCATGAATGAAAACCTAGATCTAAGATTATTGAACTAAATCTAATCCTAATTCTAGAGAGAAGAGAGAACTTCTCTCTCTAGACACTAACTAAAACTACTTCTAAAGCCTAAACTATGACTAATGATCAAAAGTATGTAAAGTATGTTAATTTCCCTTCAATCCTTGGCTTAAATAGCATCAGAAATGAGTTGGATTGGGCCCACAAGGCTTCTAAAATAGCTGACCACGAGTTGCATTAAGAGAAGCATGTGCACCCATCGGCGCGTCCGCGTACCATGCACATGCGTGCCCCTATGCACGATGCAACTATGGCAAATCTTATATCATTTCGAAGCCCCCGGATGTTAGCTTTTGAACACAACTGGAACCGCATCATTTGGACCTTTGTAGCTCAAGTTATGGCCGATTAAGTGCGAAGAGGTCGGCTTGATAGCTTTTGCGATTCCTTCATTTCTTCATGAGTTCTCCATTTTTACATGCTTTTCCTTCATTCCCTTGATCCAATCTTTGCCTCCTAAATCTGAAATTACTTAACTAACATATCAAGGCATCTAATGGAATCAAGGTGAATTAAATTTAGCTATTTTGAGTCCTAAAAGCATGTTTTCACTCTTAAGCACAGTTAAAGGAGAAGTTATAAAACCATGCTATTTCATTGAATAAATGTGAGAAAAGGTTATCAAAATGCTCTAAATTCATCACAAGGTAAACCCTACAAATGGGGTTTATCACCCTTCTTAGTGGCCATCCTGAAAAGGGAAAAGGAAAGTAACATATAAAGCCAAGAGTTAAAGCAAGGAGGAGGACAGTACAAGTGATAATCAATGCCAAGGTAAAGAAGGATGTCGTTAACACATGATCGCGACTACATGTAATCAGGACATCAATGGAAATATAGCATGATAAATTAAGATAATTAGATGCAAGATGTTTATTGGCATGCTGGCAAAGGCATGAGTAGCATAGATCAAGCATTAATTGCTTAATTTGATTATCAAATGTAACAAACTAATAATCACATTTGTATTGACAATTATATTCAATTAATAAAATATTGAAAGGGTGTTGTGAAAAATAGTCATTAGAGTAAAAGGATAGAATAATTAAAAATGCACAATGCCATACGGGCTTTTTCACAAACACTTAGTATGCATGGTTAAGATGTTATTCAAAGTATTAAATTTGAACATGCAAACACCCAAAAAAATTAATATTAATTGTCAAACAACTCCTTAATAATCCACAAGAAATTATGGAAGAAAACCATTACCCAATTAGATTTCTAACACCAAGTAAAATAATGCAAAAAGAAAAAGAAAGACAAAGAAACCATAGATAATGAAATTAAAAAGAAAAAGAAGAAGAAAACATAAATTAAAGTAATAATGGAAAAGTAAAAGGGAAAGAAGAAAAGAACCTTGATGAGGAAGATGAAGAGGGAAAGAAGAAAGTAAGAAAAAAGTAAGATGAAAGAAAGAAGAAAGAAGGTAGAAGAAAGAATTAGGATTGGGGGAGAAAAGATAAGAATTCTGGCGCAGATCTAGTTAAACCGTGCGTTGTATGCGACGCTTGCGTGTGGGAGACGCGAATGCGTAGATTGTGCTAATTTCCAGCGACGCGCGCGCGTTAGGTACGCGTACGCGTGACATGGGTTGTGCGTTTGGCGTGGAGGCAGCCTCGCGCACGCACAACTCTCTGTCCCATACGCACTATTGCCAAAAATTCAACCAACGCGTGCGCGTGAGGGATGCGCACGCATGGATGGTCTGGAGGGGAAAATGATGCGTACGTGTTAGGGACGCGCACGCGTGATGTTGCTTGTGCTCCTAGCACCATTCCAGCATCAAGCCATCACAACTCTCTGCCCAAACCTTGTTTATGCCGATTTGCAGAGTCACGCGTACGCGTGGGCTGGGGTTTTCCCAAGCGATGCGTACGCGTGGGAGTGTTTGTGCCTAAGGCATGCCTGCAGCCATGCTCCCACGTAACTCTCTATTTGGTTCTTCTTTGTTTCGCATTATGACGCGTATGCGTCAGCGACGCTTGCGCATCGTGTGCTTCCTTTTTTTTTATGCAGAATGCAAAATGTAGCATGCAAATGAATATGCAGAAATTATGAATGAACACTAATAAAAATAAAGTAGAATAAAATAACATAAAACTAAGACTAAAAAGGGACGATCATACCATGGTGGGTTGTCTCCCACCTAGCACTTTGCTTTTACGTCCTTACGTTGGACGGTCTTCAGCCTCATTCTGCTTCTGTTGGTGGGTCCTCCAAGAGGAAGACCTCTAGCTCTTTGTGTTCCTTCATCTTCTCACCATGATAAAGCTTTAGGCGATGTCCATTGACCTTGATGAATTTGGAGCTAGACGGATGACGCAGGTGAAAGACTCCGTATGGTTCTACCTTCTCTACTTTGTAGGGACCTTCCCATCTTGATCTCAGCTTGCCTGGCATGAGCCTCAGTCTGGAGTTATAAAGGAGAACCAACTCTCCCGGTCTGAACTCTCTCCTTTTTATGTGCCTGTCATGCACAGCCTTCATCTTCTCTTTGAATCGCCTGGAGTTGTCATATGCTTCTAGGTGAAGGTTCTCTAATTCTGCTAGTTGCAGCTTCCTTTCAGCGCCAGCTTCCTCAAATACCATGTTGCACTCCCTCACAGCCCAGAAAGCCTTATGTTCCACCTCTACTGGAAGGTGGCAAGCCTTTCCGTACACTAGGCAGAAGGGGCTCATCCCAATGGTGTCTTCTACGCTGTCTGATACGCCCAAAGTGCATCAACCAGTCTGGTGCTCCAGTCCTTCCTATGAGGCTTTACTATCTTCTCCAGAATGTGCTTTATTTCTCTATTAGATACCTCTGTTTACCCATTGGTCTTGGGATGGTATGCTATTGCTACTTTGTGAACAATCTCATACTTTTCCAATAATCCTGCTAATCTTCTGTTACAGAAATGGGTGCCTTGATCGCTCACGATTACTCGTGGTGATTCAATGCGACAGATAATATGGTTTCTAACAAAGGAAACAACAGTGTTAGCATCATCAGTACGGGTAGGAATTGTTTTCACCCATTTATAAACATAATCTATAGCTAACAGTATATAAAGGTAACCACTAGAGTTTGGAAATAGACCCATGAAGTCAATGCCCCAAACATAAAAAATTTCACAGAATAGCATAATCTGTTGGGGCATCTCATCCCTCTTGGATATATTACCAAACCTTTGGCATGGGGAACAAGATTTACAAAAGGCAGCAGCATCTTTAAAAAGAGTAAGCCACCAGAATCCACAGTCTAAAATTTTTCTAGCTATTCTTTGAGGGCCAAAATGTCCTCCACTCTCAGAGGAGTGGCGGGCCTCTAAAATGGACTGGAATTCTGATTGAGGCACACACCTTCTAATTATCTGGTCAGCACCATACCTCCACAAATATGGGTCATCCTATATATAATATTTGGACACGCTTTTCAGCCTGTCCCTCTGATGCTTAGTAAAATTGGGAGGGAAAGTATGGTTAACTAGGTAAGTAGCTATAGGTGTATACCTAGGAACTACTTCAGATACTGCATGCAAGCTATCAAATGGAAAAGCATCATTGATAGAAGTGGAGTTAGTCTTAATGTGCTCAAGGCGACTCAAGTGGTCTGCCACTAAATTCTGGTTACCACTCCTGTCCTTAATTTCTAAATCAAATTCTTGCAGCAACAGTATCCAACGTATCAACCTTAGTTTGGACTCTTTTTTAGCTAATAAATATTTTAGAGCTGCATAGTTTGAGTAAACTACCACCGTAGTACAAAGTAAATAGGCTCAGAATTTATCCAGAGCAAAAACAATAGCCAAAAGCTCTTTTTCAGTGGTAGTGTAATTAGACAGAGCAGCATCTAAGGTCTTAGAAGCATAAGAAATTACGAAAGGATCCGTACCTTCGCGCTGAGCCAGCACCGCTCCTACTGCATGGTTGGAGGCATCACACATAATTTCAAAAGGCTGGCTCCAGTCTGGTACTCTCACAATTGGAGCTTGAGTCAAGGCGATTTTTAGCTTATCAAATGCTTGCATGCAATCCTCGCTGAACTCGAACACAACATCTTTCTGCAGCAGTCTGGATAAAGGCAATGCTACCTTACTGAAGTCCTTAATGAATCTCCTGTAGAAACCTGCATGACCAAGGAACGAACGAACTTCCCTCACGGAGGAGGGGTAAGGTAAACTAGAAATGATATCTACCTTTGCTGGATCTACAGAAATAGAAGTATTAGACACAACATGTCCTAGTACAATACCTTGTTTCACCATAAAGTGGCATTTCTCAAAATTTAAAACAAGGTTTGAGCTAACACACCTGTCTAATACTTTATGAGAGGACTTTTGTGTGGTTTAGAATTCACAAATGGATTCTCGTTGCAATATAGTTTCTAAACCAACAATAGTCCTTTCATACAAAAATTTGTTTGTCACTAGTACAAACCCCTAAATTTATAAACCGAAGTATTGGAACCTCGGGTCGTTCTCCCTAGGAATTACAATAAAGTATTCTTGTTATTGGTTATGGAGTATGTTTGGGGTTTTTTTAAGATTTTGGACAAGAAATATAAATGGCAAAGAAAATAAACTAACAACTAACAAAGCTCTTGGCTAGATATGAGAACTAGAAGTCCTATCCTAGTTATCCTCCTTGATGTGCGGAAAACGATCCGACACAAAACTCACCGGCAAGTGCACCGGGTCGCATCAAGTAATAATAACTCACGGGAGTGAGGTCGATCCCACAGGGATTGAAGGATTGAGCAATTTTAGTTTAGTGGTTGATTTAGTCAAGCAAATCAAGATTTGGTTGAGAGATTTGTGATTTGCAGAATTTAAATTGCATGAAATTAAAGAGAACTGAAATTTAAAGTGCTGAATCTTAAAGAGCAAGAAATTAAAGAGCAGAAGCTTAGAACGCAAGAAATGTAAATTGCAGAATCTTAGAGTGCAAGAAATATAAATGGCTTGAATTGTAAAGGGAATTGGGAATTGGATTTGCAGAAATTAAACAAGGAAAAGTAAAATTCAACACACAAAAGAGTAGAAGATGGCTTGGATTGAACCGGATCTAAAACGGAAATGTAAATGAACATGAAAAGCAT
Source organism: Arachis ipaensis (assembly GCF_000816755.2). Taxonomy (NCBI): domain Eukaryota; kingdom Viridiplantae; phylum Streptophyta; class Magnoliopsida; order Fabales; family Fabaceae; genus Arachis; species Arachis ipaensis. The sequence continues at coordinate 43,548,651 of NC_029794.2, forward strand.
TAAACAGAGAAAGTAAAATGATAATTCAGATCTCAGGACCCAAGAGACTAGATAACCAAGTCTAGATCTCAATGCCTTCTTAGATCCAACAAGAGCAATTGCAAAGGAAATGTAAATTGCAGAGAAAGTAGATGAAAAAGCAAGTAACAGAAATGGAAATTCAATTATGCAGTAAAATTAAACAGAGAGATCTCAGGATGAGATTGAAACAGAATTCCTTCAATTCTCCAACCCAAGAACCAAGAAAAGAAAAGTAAAGAGTGCTGGGCAAGAACAAGGAAGAAGAGAGATCAATTCTCCTCCCAAATTCTCTTGAATTAAAACAACAATGCTAAATGTAAAGTTGAGCTCTCTACTAAGTGCACTCAATCAAAACCGAAAAGAAAGCTCCCGAAAAACTTAAATCCTATGCTATTTATACACTTTCTTCAAATGGTCTTCAAGCCTTCAATTGGGCCTTTGCTCTTGATGGAATTGGGTTGATAGAGGCCTTAGTTGATTGCTTTTGGAGTTTGGAGAAGAACCGAAGTGAACTGGGTTTGAAATCATGTAAGCTTGAGTAAAAGTTTGAGTAAAAGTTTGAGGCAAACTTTTACTCAAACTTTTCATATCAGCCACCCCATCCTTGCTGCTACCAACATTTGAGCCAAAGTTTGGGGTCAAACTTTTGCTCAAACGTTGGCTCCCCGTTGCACACTCATGGCGCCAACGTTTGCCAAAAAGTTTGAGGCAAACGTTGGTGCAAACTTTTGCTCTCCAGGGTGTGTTGTTCATGGCGCCAACGTTTGCCAAAAAGTTTGAGGCAAACTTTTGGTCAAGTTTTTTGCTCCCTGGTTCGTTTTCACTTATTCTAAAAGTTTGAGTTAAAGTTTGAGGCAAACTTTTGCTCAAACGTTGGCTCCCCGTTGCACACTCATGGCGCCAACGTTTGCCAAAAAGTTTGAGGCAAACATTGGCTCAAGCTTTTCTCCCAAAAGTTTGCCAAAAAGTTTGAGGCAAACTTTTGCTCAAGCTTTTTGCCCAAAAGTTTGTGCAAAAGTTTGAGGCAAACTTTTGCTCAAGCTTTTTGCCCAAAAGTTTGTGCAAAAGTTTGAGGCAAACTTTTGGTCAAGTTTTTTGCTCCCTGGTTCGTTTTCACTTATTCTAAAAGTTTGAGTTAAAGTTTGAGGCAAACTTTTGCTCAAACTTTTTGTCCTCTCTTCCTCCTAGCCATTCCTTCTTGCTTCAACCTTTCTCCAAGCTTTCTTCACCTATCATTAATCAACCAAACACATCAAAGCTATGCTCAAAATCATGAGTTTGTCATTCTTTCATAATATGTGGCAATTATAGCATAAATCCTCATGAAATTGCATTAATTCATCTATGGTTGATTAAATCAAAGGAAACATGGAAATCTACCCAATTGGCTTGCTTATGGCTCAAGAAAGTGCATAAATCAATTGAAAACAAAAGAAAAAGGCTAGTGAAACTAGGCTAAGATGACTTGTCATCACTCCTCAATTGTGACCACAAATTATCCATTGCTACCACTTAGTTAACCTCTAACTATGGAGGAAAGTCAAGTGGATGAATCAACTTGATTCCACAAGTCCTAGCCAACTCCCAAGGGAAAGACTAGCTTTAGTGGTATCCAAATCAATTAGTAACTTCTAATTATCAATCAACAAAGGAATTAGATAACTCAAGCATCACTAATTACTCCACCTAGGCCAAGAGGAACAAAATCTACACTAAAGCTAAAAGAGGCATTTTATCAAACACATAAGAGGCATAAAAGGAATCATATGAAATCTACAACAAGAATAAAATCTAACAACAATTATTGCAAGAAATTAACAACAACAATCAAAAGAAACACAACTATTATGAATTGCCTCAACTTGAATTGAAAGAAAAGAGAAGGAGCAAGAGTAGATCTACAACAAAGTATAGAAGCAACATAAAGGAAATTACAACAAAAGAATAGAAGAAGATGATTGCAACAACAAGGAATTGAGAAGTAAAAGTAGAAGAAAGCATGAATTGAAATCTAGATCTAAGAACTAATCCTAATCCTAATTCCTAATCCTAGAGAGAAGTGAGAGCTTCTCTCTCTAACTCTAAACTAATCCTAATGTGTGTGAATGAACAGAAGAATGAAAAGTTGTTAATTCCCTTCAACCCTTGGTCTTTTAAAGCACTTCTGGCGCCAAAGTTGGTTGCAACTGGGCCCCACAGCTCCTCAGAAATCTCTGAGCACGTTTTCTATTTAAAAATCACGTGCGGCCACCGACGCGTACGCACACAGCACGCGTGCGCGTCCCTTGAATTTTCGTGATCCACGCGTGCACGTACAGTGCGCGTGCGCGTGGATGATGTTTCTCAAATCTTTGGCTTTTCCATGATTTCTCCACTTTGCATGCTTTCCTCTCCATTCCTTTCATCCATTCCCAGCCTTTTCAACCTGAAATCATTTAACAAACAAATCAAGGCATCTAGTGGAATCAAAGGTGAGTTAAAATTTAGCTAATTAAAGACTTAGAAAGTATGTTTTCACACTTAGGCACACTTTAAGGAAGAATCACAAAACCATGCTATTTCATTGAATAAATGTGGGAAAAGGTTGATAAAATGCCCTAGATGAAGCATAAGATAAACCCTAAATATGGGGTTTATCAACCTCCCCACACTTAAACCAAGCATGTCCTCATGCTTAAACCAAGAAGGAACAAAGGGTATGGCATTTATTCAATGAAAACTAACTAAATGCAATCTACCTATATGCAACTATCTACATGAATGCAATTTCATGGTCAAAATAAATCAATTCCCAAGAAGCATATATGCACAAGGGCTAAGGACTAGCAAGTCTAATCCACAATTGAAGTGAGTTATTAAATATTTTATAAGCTTGCAAGAAAAGTGATGATTGTGGGTAGAAACATGTAATTGAGCATCAAACCCTCACCGGATGTGTTTGCACTCTATTCGCTCAAGTGTTTAGGGTTGATTCACTCAATTCTCCCCTAATCATGCTTTCCGAGATATATTTTTCTTCTAACAATCAACATTTATTTCATGCAAGCATACAAGTATCATGAGGTCTTTTCTTTAGGTTATAATGAGGCTAGGGTCAAGGTAAGGATGCATATTTGGTCAAGTGAGTTTGAAATTTGAATCTTTGATAAGCTTAAACTTCCCACCTAACCTATGACATCCTATACAATTCAAAGCTAACCTAACTACCCATTTTTCACTTTTTAACATACTCATGCATTTTTTTTTTCATTTCACCACACTTATGCATTTATTCTTATTGAGCTTTACTTTGCTTTGGGGTATTTTGTCCCCTTTTTATTTCTTTCTTTTTCTTTCTTTTTCTTTCTTTTTCTATATTATTTTTTTTTCTTTTTCTTTTGTTTTTCTCATTTTTCTTTTCTTTCAAGATATATACAAGATCATCAATGCATAAGGTCTATACATTTAATCACTATATGAGCATGTACCCAATTCCCAATATTTACAACAAAACTACAAAACTACCCTTTTATTCAACCAATGTCCCAAGATTTTCCACACTTGAATAATACACACACATACTAGCCTAAGCCAATCAAAGATCCAAATTAAGGACTTTTATTGTTTTCCGCTTTAAGGCTTGTAATGTGCTAAAATTATGAACAAAGTGGGTTAAGCATAGGCTCAAATTGGCTAACAATGGAAGATAAAAGGTAAGGCCATTTGGGTAAGTGAGCTAAATGAAATGATGGCCTCAATCATATAAATGCATGAATACACAAAATAATGGACATAAAGAATCAAACAAATCAAAGCTTACAATCATAGAAAGAGAACAATACACACAAGAAGGAAAAATAAGTGGTTATAAGATGTAACCACACCATTAGGCTCAAATCTCACAAGCTTGTGTTCTTAGCTCAAAGACATGATCCACAATATATATATAATTCAAGCAAGTTTTATGAAAAGTTTTCACTCAAATCAATTGGTGCCCTATAGATAGAGTTCTTGAAAAATTAATCTCATTATTTTGACTATGCTTATTGTGTATATGTATGCAAAATAAAGAAAATGCAAGTAAAAATCCTAAAAACCTAAAATTAAATGAAATGCAAAAGTGTTGAGATTAGAAACTTGTCACCCAAAATTACCGAACGGTCGGACGACCTCCCCACACTTAAAAGTTTGCACCATCTAGATTGCTACCTTCAGCTGGTAGATCAACCGATTTGCTGCATGTTCTTTCTTCCGCTTCCATTTTTGCTTGTGGTGTGCCATTCATGAAAAATAGAAAACAACACCATAAGATGAGAAAATACATAAGCAAGGAAGCATACATTGTTGGAATGAGGTACTAATCACTAGAATTGAGTGAGTGAATTAGTGTGACATTAATGACAAATAAGTGTGTGAATTCCAAATTATGCGGTTTAGAACACACACTAGCATAAAAAGCGATGTCACAAAAGAAGCGTGTATTTCACTTATCCTAGTGTGCTTGAGATGCTTTAAGTAAACTTGTAAGGTAAAACAAGCATTAAAGAAGCATGAGAGCATTCAAGCTATAAACATATGGATGCATATGATCATTAAGCACAATGCATTAAGATAAATGCTCAACATCCAATGTCAAAAGATTGCCTAATCAAAGAATAAGGTTCAAATCACATGGTTTCCAAATCATGCAATTCAAGAAGAGTTGCAAGCTCAAAGGCAATTCTCATCACTTGGTATTCTTAAAAGGTAAGCATGAAAAACTCAAAACCAAGTAGCAAAATATAACCTCAACAATAGAATCCAACAAAGATTATAAACATAATGATGTTAGGATAACATTCCTTTTTTAATACTCAGCAACAATTAATGGTAAACAAGAATAACAATCCAACACTTACAATGAAAAAGAGAAAATGAAATGAAAAGTAACTAAAACTAACCAATCAACTAACTAACTAACTAATTAGTTAACTAAAAAAATGGTTATTAATGGTGTTTGGAAGTGTTGGATGAGAGGTAGGAAAAGGGAAGAAGAAAGGAGGAGGAAAGAAATGGAAGGAGGAGAAGAAAAGAAATGTGTTGAAAGAAGGACATCCACGCGTATGCAGGCAAGGCGCGCGCGCACGGATGGTGGTGCAATGGACGCGACGCGTACGTGTACATGGCGCGTGCGCGCGGATGGCTTATTTTGAGAGTGACGTGTACACGTCATGTGCGCGTACGCGCGAGTTGGTTTGTGCGAAAGGCACAGTGCGCGCTCAACACTCGCACAACTCTCGGGTCAATGTATGGAGGAGTGAAAATTTGGTATCCACGCGTAAGGTTAAAGGAATCACCATATACGCTAAAATCATCCATAGAAACTTCCATACAGCTTTCGATAACATCTGAAAAGATCCTCATCATGCATCTTTGGAAATTAGCCGGTGCATTACATAAGCCAAAAGGCATCCTCTTATATGCATACGTTCCAAAGGGGCATGTAAAAGTAGTCTTTTCCTGATCTTCAGGAGCTATATAAATTTAAAATAGCCTGTATAACCATCTAAAAAGCAGTAATGGGATTTACCTGACAGGCGATCAAGCATCTGATCAATAAATGGCAAGCGGTAATGATCCTTGCGAGTAGCTTGGTTGAGACGCCTGTAATCAATTCAAACTCTCCATGAATTCTGCACTCTAGTTGTCAAGAGCTCTCCATGCTCATTCTTTACCATTGTGACTCCAGACTTTTTGGGCACTACTTGTACTGGACTGACCCATTCGCTGTCTGAGATGGGGTAGATGATATCAGCCTCCAACAGTCTAGTCACTTCTTTCTTGACAACTTCTAAGATGGTGGGATTTAATCTTCTTTGGGGTTGACGGACAGGCCTTGATCCCTCTTCTAAGAATATTCTGTGCTCACAAACTTGAGGGCTGATGCCTACTATATCCGCCAAGCTCCACCCAATTGCTTTCTTGTGTATTCTCAGCACACTGAGTAGCTGCTCCTCCTGTTGGGAAGTGAGTTCCTTGCAATGATAATTGGGAGCTTCTGATTATCCTCAAGGTAAGCATACTTGAGGTAGGGTGGAAGGGGGGTTTTAATTCCAATTTTTGCTCATGGCTAGGCTCTGGATCATTTGGAGGTAGTGAAAATGGCAAAGTGTCCTCATTGTTTTCAGAGGGTGTCCCCACACTTGGACCTTGCTCCATGTGCCTCTCTTCTACTTCTTCTTGATGAACTGCAGCTACAGTTTCATGAATGATGTCGCACTGGAAGATGGAATGATCTTTTGGAGGGTGCTTCATAGCTTCATTCAAATTGAAACTCACTGCTCTGCCATCTATCTCAAAGGAGTAAGTTCTTGAGAAAGCATCTAGCTTGAACTTTGAAGTCTTCAGGAAAGGCATTCCAAGCAGGATTGATGATGGTCTTCCTGAGTCATTAGGGGGCATTTCCAAGATAGAGAAGTCAATGGAAAATGTGAGCCCCTTAACGCTCACCAGCACGTCTTCAGCAATTCCAACCAATGTGATGATGCTTTTATCTGCTAAAACAAAATGAGCTGCCGATCTTTTTAAGGGAGGGAGCCTCAAAGCATCATATATAGATAATGGCATAATACTCACGCACACTCCTAAATCACTCATACAGTCAGAAAATATTACACCCCCAATGGTACAGTTAACCATGCATGGACCTGGATCACTACATTTTTCAGGTATACCTCCCATTAAAGCAGATATAGAACTACCTAAAGGAATAGTTTCTAATTCATTAATTTTATCTTTATGTATGGATAAATTTTTCAGAAACTTTGTATATTTAGGTACCTGCTGAATAACATAAAAAAGGCGAACAATTACCTCAACCTTTTTAAAAATTTCTACCATTTTGGGATCAAGTTCCATCTGCTTCCTGGACTTCCTTGCAAGGTGTGGAAATGGAATAGGAATGGCGCCACCTGCAGCTTCTGCGTCCTTTGGTGCTCCATTCCTTGGCTTAGCTACTTCTTCTTCAACCTTGTCTTGTACTTCCTCTTCCTCTTCAACATCTTCTACTTCAACCAAGTCTTCAACTAGGGCGTGTTCTTGTGGGCTTGGCTCCTCCTGGTTCCTCTCTTGCAGTGTGGTTCCAGACCTCAAAGTGATGGCATTGATGCCACCTTTGGGGTTAGGTAAGGGTTGAGAAGGAATTCCACTGGAGCTTGAAGGCTGGTTGGTGGGAGTTGGTAATGAATCTATCCGGGAGACGAGAGCTTGTAAAGTGGCATTCAGAATATTTAAAGTAGAGTTCAGTGTAGTCTGCATGTCTTGTTGTCCTTGTGCAAGAGAACAAAGCATCTCGTCATTCGATGAGGAAGAATGATAAGTGATCTTAAGGACCTGTTGTTGGTTGTGCTGGGGTCCTTGGGACTGTCTTAGGTGAGGTGCTATGTAAGGCTGGTTCGGATTCTGCTGTTGATAGGAATGGTTCTGTTGATTCCGATTCTACTGATTGTTATTGTTATTCCATCTTTGATTTCCCTGGTTGTCTCTGCCTCCTCTTTTATTGTTGTCCCTCCAGCCATGGTTGGAATTATCTCTCCAGCCCTGGTTGGAGTTGTCTTGCCACCCTTGGTTATAGTTCCCACCTTGGTTGTAGTTGCCGCCTTGTTGATTGTATCCTTGATTCAGGCGGTCATAGAAGTTATGAGTAGCTGCCAAGGTGTTGTCTTCTTGTTGGAGCTGCGGGCATTCATCAGTGTAATGACTATAATCAGCACAAATTCCGCATACTCTTTGGGGGACCAACTGTTGGCTTTGTTGTGGTGGGGGAGGCTGAGGCTGTTGTTGATTCAACTGCATCTGCTTCAGTAGGTTGGTCATTTCACATATAGCTTGTGTAACGGTAGTAGTCTCACTGTTAGAGAAAACCTCTGCAACAGCCTTTGAGTGGCTATTCCTGTGCCTGTGATTCCGAGTGGACTCAGCTAGGTCACTGATTAGTTGCCATGCTTCATCTGCGGTCTTGTACTTTTTTAGAGAACCATTACTAGCACCATCCAATGTAGTCTTATCCCGAGGCTTCATGCCTTGAGTGAAGTAGCTGATCAATACCAACTTGTCAATCATATGATGGGGGCATGCATTCAAAAGGTTCTTGAAGCGCTCCCAGTACTCATAGAAAGTCTCTGATTCACCTTGAATAATGTAGGAGATCTCCTTCCTCAATCTATCTATAACTTCAGCTAGAAAGTATTTTTCCAAGAATTCTCTCCTGAGCGTATCCCAGTTGGTAACAGTTGCTTCAGGTTGGGAGTAGTACCACTCCCTCGCCTTTCCCTCAAGAGAAAATGGGAAGGCAGTTAGCAGAATAGAAGTTTCATTTGCCCCATGATGCCTAACAGTAGAACAGGCTGTCTGGAAATCCCTGAGGTGCTTGATAGGCTCCTGAGCAGGTAAGCCATGAAACTTGGGCATCAAGTTGATTAGTGTAGTCTTCAGTTCAAAATCTGCAGCCAGATTTGGATGACGCACTTGATACGGTTGTAGTGTAAAATATAGGGCTCCTACCTCCTGGAGAGTAATCCTCCTAGATGCTGCCATGTTATCTGCACGTGAATCAACTGAATCAGTAGTAGAGGAGCTTGTTTCTCCCTCAGATGGCAGTTTAGATTCGACCTCAGATGAGACTGGTGAATCGATAACAATCACTTCACCACCCTCAGAGGCTAACCAATGCCTAGCTCGCCTAATACGTGAAAGAGTTCTTTCAATTTCCGGATCAAATGCGGCTAAGCTCGGATCAGGCAGTGAACGCGTCATTCAATGAGAGAAACATATAGCTCATGGTAATAAAATAAAATAAAATACACAAATAAATAAAATTAAAAATATTTACACCAACTAATAATTTAGCACACAATTGCAACTCCCTGGCAACGGCGCCAAAAATTTGATACAAAGCGGGAATCAGCCAATTAAGAAATCAATATAGGAAATACGTTGCGAGTATAGTTCTTAACCAGCAAAAATCTGCTCATCAATTTAGAAAGGTTGTCACAAAATTTATAATAAAAATACTGGGAGTATGAATCCCAGGTCGTCTCCCAACGAGTTGACAAAAGGGTGCTATCTTATTAATCAGGAGTTTTCCGAGAAATTTTGAGAGTTGAATGATAGAAAATAAATAACTGTAATTTAGTGCAATGAAAATTAAAAGAGGTTTATATTATTCAAATTAAAAATCCTTGACTTGGGGAATGATTAATTGGGAGTTCTATCCTTGTTGGAATTCTCTCAAGTGTAGTATAAAGAGGTTGTTGTTTTCACTTAGTTAACCCTTACTAAATAAAGGAAAGTCAAGTGATTGAGCTAACTGTTATTCGCAAATCCTAGTCCTCTCCCTTGGAAAGGACTAACGTTAGTAAATAGAGAATTAGCCAACAACTTCCAATTTAACTAATCACTTGAGCATTCCAACTCAAGTGTCTCCTTTCAATCAACCCCCAAGTCAAGCTGGAAGTCTACTCTATCAACACGGATACTGACGTTAGGATTTTTGCCAGTAAAGAATTTCATAAAAACAGTCGCGTTGTAGATATAGTCTCTAAACCGACAGAATCCCTTTGTACAAACGTTTTGGTTGTCACAAGTAACAAATCCCTTTAAAATTGATAACTGAGTATTTAAACCTCGGGTCGTCTTCTCAAGGAATTGCAGGGAGGTATGTTCTTATTATTGGTTATGAGTTTGTAAATTGGGGTTTTAGAAGTAAGGAGGAAATATGTTATATAACAAGTAAAATAAAATAATAATAATAAAATCTCTTGGCAAGGTATAATAATTGGAATTCCTATCCTAGTTATCCTTATCAGGTGTGAAGAGAATTGGGTTTTAATCCCACTTGGTCAGCCTTTATTAAACAAAGGAAGGTTAAGTGGACTGATTAGCTTGATTCTCAAGTCCTAGTCAACTCTTGTGGAGAGACTAGTGTTAGAGCAATCCTAGCTCAAGCAGAATCTGCCAATTTCAATCACTTGCTGAGTTTGATAACTCAAGTACTACCAATCACTTGACCAAAGCCAAAAGGGAGAAAAATATCTAAATTAAATTAAAAGCATCAATATAAATAAAGCAAAATAATCTTAAATCTGAAAATACCTCGAATTGCATTAACAAAAGAAATTAAATCTCGCATAGATGTTCATAAATTAAATTGAGAAAATAAATAAAAAGAACATTGAACCTGGGATCGAGAGTCACTCCTAAAACTAAGAGAAATCCTAATCCTAATCCTAAGAGAGAGGAGAGAACCTCTCTCTCTAAAAACTACATCTACTCCTAAAATTGTGAATATGAAAGCTTATTCATCTATGGATGCATTCCTCCACTTTATAGCCTTTAATCTGTGTTTTCTGTGCCGCAAACTGGGTCAGAAACAGCCCAGAATTCGCTGGTTGCGAATTCAAACACGCTGATTTTCGTCACTGCGATGCGGCCGCATGGGTCACGCGGTCGCGTCGCCTAGCATCAGGGCAACTATGGCATATTATATATCAAATCGAAGCCCCGGACGTTAGCTTTCCAACGCAACTAAAGCCGCATCATTTGGACCTCTATGGCTAAAGTTATAGCTGTTTGAGTGCGAAGAGGTCAGGCTAGACAGCTTAGCAATTTCTTCAACTTCTTGAATTCCTTCCACTTTTGCATGCTTCCTTTCCATCCTCTGAGCCATTCCTGCCCTGTAATCTCTGAAAGCACTTAACACACATATCAAGGCATCTAATGGTAATAAGAGAGGATTAATATTAGCAAAGATAAGTCCAAAGAAACATGTTTTCAATTAAAGCACATAATTAGGAAGGCAAATGTAAAACCATGCAAATAGTATGAATAAGTCGGTAAAGAGTAGACAAAAACCACTCAATTAAGCACAAGATAAACCATGAAATAGTGGTTTATCAACCTCCCCACACTTAAACATTAGCATGTCCTCATGTTAAGCTCAAGAGAAACTATAAAGATAAAGAGGAATGTAAGAAAGTATGAAATGCAAACTATGAGTGCAACTACATGCAAAATGTTTCTACCTATTTGGTTAAAAATAAATAAGTTCTCCAAGACAAATATAAATCAGATTCCACTAATTCAAATCATACAAAATAAGGTACAAGTAAACTTGTAAGAAGATAGCTCATGAAAGCAGGGAACATAGAATCAAGCATTGAACCCTCACTAGTAGTGTATATACACTCTAGTCTCTCAAGTGTATAGGGTAATCACTCTACTCTTTTCTAATCATACTTTCTAAACTTTGTTCTTCATCTAACCAATCAACAAAATTTAGTATACCAATGTAAACATCATGAGGTCTTTTTCAAGGTTGTAATGGGGCTAAAGTAAGGGTAAAGGTATATATATGGCTAAGTGAGCTTTATAAATTGAATCTTTAATTAACCTAAGCTTTCACCTAACATACATATACTCTATGTAACTCTAGTTCATGCCTAGCTACCCATAATTCCCACTTTTACATCACATACTCATGTATCAACTTTTTCTTTTTAATTTATCACATGTGCATTGATTTTTCATTAACTTAAAATTGGGGTAATTTTGTCCCCTTATTTATTTATTTATTTATATTATATTATATATATATATATATCTTTTTTTTTCTCTTTTTCTCTCTTTTTTTTGTTTTTTTTTGTTTTTTTTAATCATAAAAGCAAACATAACTTATCAATGCACATGGATTCTCCATTATTTTTCTATTTTGGTTTTTCATGAGTAGGTTCTCAAATTCTCAATATTCAAATAAATTAGAAACATGATACATTCCCTTATTAACCCATGTTCCCACAGTTTTCCCACACTTAATTGTTACACAATCCCTATCTTAAGCTAACCAAAGATTCAATTGGGATATTTAATTATTTTTCTGCTTTAAGGCTAGTGATGTGGTAAAATACAGAATAAATGGGGATTAAAAAGGTTCAAAGTGGCTGACAAAGGTGATTTAAAGGGTTGGCTTATTTGGGATAAGTGAGCTAAAATCAAACAATTGCCTCAATCATATGCAAGCATGTAAATACACTAAATAATGGACATATAGATTGGGACAAAATATAGATTACAATCATAGAGAAGAAAACACACAGGAATAAAATATTTATGGTTAAATAATGTAACCATATAAATAAGCTCAAAATCTCACAGGTTGTGTGTTCTTTGGCTCAAAAACCATGTTCTAAATACAACTTCAAACAAGTTTTATCACAAAAAAATTTAATAATTGATTTAAATTAGTGAAAATTTTCAAAAATAGGGTCTTAAAAAGAAACTTATTATTTTAACCAAGCAGTGGCTAAATGCATAAAATCAAATAAACATGCAATTAAATATGCAAATGCAATAATGAAAAGAAAATAAAACAATGGTGTTGAGATAGAAGAGTGACTAACCCATGGAGATCGATATTGACCTCCCCAAACTTAAAGATTGCACCGTCCTCGGTGCCTGCTAAGATATACAAGTGGACGGGCTGCTCCAACTGATGCCTTTCTCTATAGATTGTGCAGATTGACTTGCTGTGTCTCCCATGTAAACGTCTTCCGGTTCCCTTCCGAGTGGCCATCCTGAAAGAAAAAGGAAAAAAAAAAGGTAACCCAAAAATAAAGATAGAAAATAAATGAAGTATGGGTGGGTTAATTCCAAATAATGAGGGTCTCAATTACATGGTAGCTATAACATGCAAGTGAGAAAACAATAGAAGCCATGGCATGCTGGTGGTGCAAGATTTGAAACATAGGGGGGAGAGTGTGGGTAATGAAAGGCAGTAGAAGCTCATGTCAATGCAAAAAGGAATACAAATATCATAAAAGAATAGCATTGATTTAATATTACCCAACAGTGTAAACAAGTCACTAAGCACCAAATAATACCAGAAAAGTTGCAATAGTTAAATAAGAAAATCAACATCAAAGGAAAAATAATAAATGTAGAAAAGAAAAGAAAAATATGCACTAAATTAAAATGCAATGAATGAAAGTATGCAAATAAATAAAATAAAATAAAAGAGAAGAAGAATGAGAATGAAAAGAAATAAAGTAAGAGAGAAAGAAGAAAGAAGAAAAGATAGAAGAAATTAGGATTGGGGGAGAAAAGATAAGATATTTGGCAAATTAGGATAAGATGTGCGGTGCAATCGACGCGGACGCGTGAGGCACGCGGTCGCGTGACTTGCACTTATAAGGATTGACGCGGTCGCGTCGGTCACGCGGTCGCGTGACACAGTTTATGCTACTGGCGCGAGGACAGCCTCGCTCTCGCACAACTCTCTGTTCAAAAATCTTTAATTGCCAAATATTGGGTGACGCGATCGCATGGGGCATGCGATCGCGCGAGTGGCCACTTAGTAGGATGTGACGCGGCCGCGTGGGGTACGCGGTCGCGTGAGATGGGCTGCGCGTCCTGTGCCAGTCCCGCACCACTCTAGCACAACTTTCAGCTGTGCACCATTGTTACGTCGAAATCCTGGTCACGCGGCCGCGTGGGGCACGCGGTCGCGTGGGAGGCCATTATTCCCATATGACGTAGTCGCGTCAGCGATGCGGTCGCGTGGGGTCAAATTATGCTAAAGGCGCGCCTCCAGCCACGCTTTCGCGTGACTCTCTGTTCAATTCTTTTCTCCCCAACGCACTAGTGACGCGGACACGTCAGCGACGCTGCCGCGTCGCGTGCGTGTTTTTTTTTTATGTAAGATGCAGAATGCAATGCTTAATGTGAATGCTATGCATGATTCTCTCTTGGTCAGAGTAGGGAAATTCATATTTCCAGCAGACTTTGAAATCTTGGACTTAGGAGAAGAGGGAAATGACTCTATGATATTGGGAAGACCTTTCCTGGCCACAGCAAGAGCCATCATTGATGTGGAACAAGGAGAAATGAATTTAAGGGTAAATGATGAAAAGATCACTTTAAATGTCTTCCAAGAAGCACAGCATACTGTTGAAGAGAAAAGCTGCATGAGGGTTGAAGAAGAAGAATTACAGTGGAAAGGAAAACCGAATGAGGCACTCATCAGCTCACCTGTAAAGCAAGAGATGGACAGTGGAAAAGAAAAAGAGGGTAAGGAACATGTGAAGGCTGAGAAGAGAAGGCAGGAAGGGATTGAAGATTTGATTATTGAGAAGGAGGTCCCTGATATAAAACCTGCTGTAAGGAAAGAAAGACAATTGAAGAAAGAAAAGAAGCGTGAGAAAAGGATTCCAAAAAGGTGGAAGAACAAAAGAATACCAACAAAAGGATTCTCAAAAGGGGACAGAGTAAGATTGATCTACTAGCAGTTGGAGACAGATCCACAAACTGATGATTACTACATCGTCAATAAGATACTCTCACTGGAGCATGTAGTGATTGACCATCAACGCACGGGAAGAAGGCTCACAGTGAAAAGGGACAAACTGAGGCACCACAATCATCAGTCACCCTAACAAGGGACCAATGTCAAGCTAGTGACAATAAAAGAGCGCTCCATGGGAGGCGGCCCATGATTTAACATTCTTGCTTTTGTTTTAATTTCAATAATTAAGGGTTTTTCCTGCATAAATTTGAACTCTCATGAGCAGATTTGATAACTGCACACATCATTTTGAAGCATATGTTTGATTCCTAAGTTTGGTGTGCCTAAAGGCACTTTAAAAAGAGCTTTTCAAGCATGATGATCATAAAACCAATTTAGGATATATACTCATTCATTTTGTTTAAGTATATAGCCAAACATTAATTTTGGTGTCTATATATGCTATGAATTTCAAGAAAATCATTTTTACTCAAAGGCTCAAATTTATGAATAGATAAACCATTTTGGCATTGTTTTGATATAGTTTTTAGTATGTTTTAATTACTTTTTATTATATTTTTATTAATTTTTATTTAAAAATCACATTTCTGGACTTTACTCTGAGTTTGTGTGTTTTTCTGTGATTTTAGGTATTTTCTGGCTGAAATTGAGGGACCTGAGCAAAAATCTGATTCAGAGGCTGAAAAAGGACTGCAGATGATGTTGGATTCTGACCTCCCTGCACTCCAAGTGGATTTTCTGGAGCTACATAAGCCCAATTGGCACGCTCTCAATTGCGTTGGTAAGTAGACATCCTGGGCTTACCAGAAATATATAATAGTCTATACTTTTTCCGAGATTTGATGGCCCAAACTGGTGTTCAAAGTTAGCCTAAAACATCTTGGCGTAAAACGCCCAAACTGGCACCAGAATTGAAGTTAAACGCCCAAACTGGCACCAAAGCTAGCGTTTAACTCCAGGAAAAGCCTAAGCATGAAAAAGCTTCAATGCTCAGCCCAAGCACACACCAAGTGGGCCCCGGAAATGGATTTCTACACTATCTGCACCTAGTTACTCATTTTCTGTAACCCTAGGCTACTAGTTTAGTATAAATACTACTTTTAGAGATTTATTTTAGGTCTCTTTTAATCTTTTATCGAGTCTAAGACTTTTGAAGACTAGACCATTGTTCATGTATGGAGGCTAGCCTCACGGCCATGCCTAGACCTTTATTCACTTATGTATTTTCTACGGTGAAGTTTCTACACCCCATATATTAAGGAGTGGAGCTCTGCTGTTCTTCATGAATTAATGCAAGTACTATCGTTTTTCTTTCAATTCACGCCTACTTCTTCTCCAAGATATACTCTCGTTCTTAATTTAGTTAATTCAGAATTAAGGGGTGACCCGTGACAATCACCCAATCTTCGTTACTCGCTTAGCCAAGATCGCGTGCCTGACAACCACAAAGCGATCTACATGATGTTCAACATAGTCATTGGACGACAGCTGGAGTATACTCTCTTGGATATCTAATACACGAATCCGTGAGATTAGTATCTTCATGGTATAGGCTAGAACCATTAGCAGCATTCCTGAGATCCGAAAAGTCTAAACCTTGTCTGTGGTATTCCGAGTAAGATCTGGGAAGGGATGACTGTAAAGAACTTCAAACCTGCGAATGTGGGGCACAAGTGACAGTGTGCAAAAGGACAATGGTCCTATTCCGACGCTAGCGGGAACCGACAGATGATTAGCCGTGCGGTGACAGCACATATGGATTTGTTTTCATCTGAGAGGATCATACAGCTTGCCATGGAAGGAGGTAACGCATGTTTGGAAGAAGGCAATAGGAAAGCAGAGGTTCAGAAGCAACAAAGCATCTCCATACACTTATCTGAAATTCTCATCAAGGAATTACATAAGTATCTCTATCTTATTTTATATTTTATTTATATTTTAATTATCAAAACCTCATAACCATTTGAATCCGCCTGACTGAGATTTACAAGGATGACCATAGCTTGCTTCAGGCCGACAATCTTCGTGGGATTGACCCCTCTTACTCACGTAAGGTGTTACTTGGACGACGCAGTGCACTTGTTGGTCAGTTACACAGAGTTGTGAAGAAGTGTTGAGATTAAGTTATGCGCACCAAGTTTATGGAGCCATAGCCAGAGAACAAACAATTCGTGTACCAAGTTTTTGGCGCCGTTGTCGGGGATTGTTCGAGTTTGGACAACTGAAGGTTCATCTTGTTGTTTAGATTAGGTAATTTTATTTTATGTTTAAGCTTTTTAATTTTTATTTATTATCAAAAAAAATAATTTTCGTTCTTCAGAATTTTTAAGAACGAATTCTAGAGTTTCATGAGATATGTTGAATCCTGGCTGGCTGTTAAGCCATGTCTAATCTTTTGGACCGAGGTTTTCACTTATCTTTACAAGAGCTTCTTTGGATTTCTCATCAATTTAGCTGTTGTATGTAATGCTCTGCTGAAGCTTGGCTGGCCATTTGGCCATGTCTAATCTTTTGGACCGAAGCTTTCACATAAAGCTTGGCTGGCTATTAAGCCATGTCTAAATTTTTGGACCGAAGCTTTAGACTAACATTGCATGATTCCTGGAATTCTTATTAAAAATTTTGAATTTCTTTATTTTTTCTTTTTCCAAATAATTTTCGAAAAAAATACAAAAAAAAAATTTAAAATCATAAAAACCAAAAATATTTTGTGTTTCTTGTTTGAGTCTAGTGTCAAATTTTAAGTTTGGTGTCAATTGCATATTTTTAATTTTCACTAAAATTTTCGAAAATACATGCATTGAGTTTCTTCATGATCTTCAAGTTGTTCTTAATGAATTCCTTTGTTTGATCTTTGCATTTTCTTGTGTTATGTCTTTCCTTGTTTTTCATATGCATTTTAGAATTATTAGTGTCTAAAAAGTTTAAAATTTTTTAAGTTTGGTGTCTTGCATGTCTTTCTTTTCTTAAAAATTTTCAAAAACATGTTCTTGGTGTTCATCATGATCTTCAAAGTGTTCTTGGTGTTCATCTTGACATTCAAAGTGTTCTTGCATGCATTATGTGTTTTGATCTTAAATTTTTATGTTTTGCATC
>NC_029794.2:43566106-43594109 GCF_000816755.2 Arachis ipaensis
CTCTCTCTCATCTCTTTCTATTTATTTATTTATTTACTAACACTTCTCTTCTTCTTATAATTTGAACCCCCTCTCCCTCTCTGTGTTCGAATTTTTCTTCTTCTCTTTTCTTCATTCTACTCTTCTATTCTTCTACTCACATAAAGGAATCTCTATACTGTGACATAGAGGATTCCTATTCTTTTATGTTCTCTTCTTTTTCATATGAGCAGGAGCAAGGATAAGAACATTCTTGTTGAAGCTGATCCAGAACCTGAAAGGATTCTAAAGAGGAAATTAAGAGAAGCTAAAGCACAACACTCTAGAGAGGACCTGACAGAATTTTTTGAAAAAAAAGAAGAGATGGTTGAACCCAACAACAATGGTGGAGATGCAAGGAAGATGCTTGGTGACTTTATTGCACTCTCTTCTGACTTCTGGGGAAGGATCATCTCAATTCCTGCAATTGAAGCAAACAACTTTGAGCTTAAGCCTCAATTAGTTTCTCTTGTGCAGCATAATTGAACGTTTCATGGACTTCTATTGGAAGATCCTCATAAGTTTTTAGCTAATTTCTTGCAAAAATATGTGACACTGTTAAGACAAATGGGGTTAATCCTGAGGTCTACAGACTTATGCTTTTCCCCTTTGCTGTAAGAGACAGAGCTAGGACATGGTTGAACTCACAACCTAAAGATAGCCTGAACTCTTGGGAAAAATTGGTCAATGATTTCTTGGCCAAATTCTTTCCACCTCAAAAGTTAAGCAAGCTTAGAGTGGAAGTCTAAACCTTCAGACAGAAGGAAGGTAAATCCCTCTATGAAGCTCGGGAAAGATATAAGTAATTGATCAGAAGATGTCCATTCGATATGTTTTCAGAATGGAGCATCATATGTATATTCTATGATGGTCTGTCTGAATTGTCCAAGATGTCATTGGACCACTCTATTGGAGGATCTCTTTATCTAAAGAAGACGCCTGTAGAAGCCCAGGAACTCATTGAAATGGTTACAAATAACCAGTTCATGTACACTTCTCAAAGGAATCCTGTAAATAATGGGACAACTCAATAGAAAGGAGTTCTTGAGATTGATATTCTGAATGCCATATTGGCTCAGAACAAAATATTGACTCAGCAAGTCAATATGATTTCTCAGAGTCTGACTGGAATGCAAGCTGCATCAGGCAGTACTAAGGAGGCTTCCTCTGAAGAAGAAGCCTATGACCCTGAGAATCCTGCAATGGCAGAGGTGAATTACATGGGAGAATCCTATGGAAACACCTATAATCCTTCATGGTGGAATCATCCTAATCTCTCATGGAAGGATCAACAGAAGCCTAATCAAGGCTTCAATAATAATAATAATGGTGGAAGAAACAGGTTTGGCAATCGCAAACCTTTTCCATCATCTTCTCAGCAACAGACAGAGAATTCTAAGCGGAGCTACTCGGACTTAGCAACTGTAATCTCTGATCTATCTAAGACCACTCTCAGCTTCATGACTGAAGCAAGGTCCTCCATTAGAAATTTAGAGGCACAGTGGGTCAGCTGAGTAAGAAAGTTACTGAAATCCCTCCTAGTACTCTCCCAAGCAATACAGAAGGGAATCCAAAAAGAGAGTGCAAGGCCATAAATATAACCAACATGGTTTTTATTACTTGATACGACCCGGTACACTTGCCGGTTAGTTTTGGGTGTTTTGGTAGAAATTCGTTTCTCACCAAAATATCTCATCAATGGCCGAACCTAGTGAGGAAGAAAAGGCAGTGATTTCCAGTGAGGAAGACCTCAATGGACGTCCACTGGCCTCCAATGAGTTCCCTAATGAGGAACCAAAGGAATCTAAGGCTCATATAAAGACCATAGAGATTCCACTGAACTTACTGTTGCCATTCATGAGCTTTGATGAGTATTCTTCCCCTGAAGATGATGAAGATATTATTGAAGAGCAAGTTGCTCAGTAACTAGGAGCAATCATGAAGCTGAATGCCAAGTTATTTGGTAATGAGACTTGGGAGAATGAACCTCCATTGCTCATTAATAAACTAAATACCCTGGCTCAACAAAAATTACCTCAGAAGAAACCGGATCCCGGAAAATTCTTGATACCTGTATCGTAGGCACCATGACCTTTAAGAAGGCTCTGTGTGACCTTGGGTTAAGTATAAACCTCATGCCACTCTTTGTAATAGAAAAACTAGGGATCTTTAAGGTACAAGCTGCTACAATCTCACTATAGATGGCAAACAATTCAAGGAAACAGGCTTATGGACTTGTAGAGGATATCTTAGTGAAGGTTGAAGACATGTACATCCCTGCTGACTTCATAATCCTAGACACTGGGAAGGTTGAAGATGAATCCATCATCCTTGGAAGACCCTTCCTAGCCACAGCAAAAGCTGTGATTGATGTGGAAAGAGGAGAGCTAGTCCTTCAATTGAATGAGGACTACCTTGTGTTTAAGGCTCAAGGATCTTCTTCTGTAACCATGGAGAGGAAGCATGAAAAGCTTCTCTCAATACAGAGTCAAATAGAGCTCCCATACTCAACTTCTAAGTTTAGTGTTGGGAGGCTATCATCAAGCTCTGAATCTCTGTGAAGCTCTCTAAAGAGCTCACTATCAAGCTATTGACATTAAAGAAGCGCTTGTTGGGAGGCAACCTAATGCTATTTTATTATATTTATTTGTTTTCCATTGTTATTTTATGTTTTCTTTAGGTTGATGATCATGTGAAGTCACAAAAACAACTGAAAAATCAAAAACAGAATGAAAAATAGCATTAAAAATAGCACACCCTGGAGGACAGGCTTACTGGCATTTAAACGCCAGTAAGGATAGCAGAATGGGCATTTAACGCCAGCCTGGCAGCATTTTGGGCGTTAAACGCCACAATGGGCAACACTCTGGGCGTTTAGCGCTAGAAAAGGCTGTCTGGCATTTGGCTGGTGTTAAACGCCCAGAGTGCTGCCCATTCTGGCGTTTAACACCCAGAATGTTGCCAGGCTGGGCGTTAAAAGGCATCTGGCTAGTGTTGAATACCAGAAATGGGTAGCAAACTGGCGTTTAACACCAGGAAAGGTAGCAGAGCTGGCGTTAAATGCTAGGATTGGCATAGAATGGGCATTTGAACGCCAGATTAGTGCAGGGACTCAAATTCCTTGACACCTCAGGATCTGTGGGCCCCACAGGATCCCCACCTACCCCACCTCTTCTTCTCTCTTCTTCACACCTTTCCATAATACTTTTCCCTAAATACCCTTGACCAATCACATCAATAACTCCTCCCCAAACACCATTCACCTATCAAATCCTACCCTCTTCCCCACAATCTCTTCACTACTCACATCCATCCATCATTAAACCCCACCTACCTCACCATTCATATTCAAACCAATTCCCTCCCAAACCTAACCCCTCATACACGGCTACCCTCCCTCCATCTCCTCCATTTCTTCTTCTTCTACTCCTTTCTTTCTTCTTTTGCATGAGGACGAGCAAATCTTCTAAGTTTGGTGTGGGAAAAGCTAAGCTTTTTATTTTTCCATAACCACTAATGGCACCTAAGGCCGGAGAAACCTCTAGAAAGAGGAAAGGGAAGTCAATTGCTTCCACCTCCGAGTCATGGGAGATAAGAGATTCATCTCAAAAGTGCATCAAGACCACTTCTATGAAGTTGTGGCCAAGAAAAAGGTGATCCCCGAGGTCCCTTTTAAGCTCAAAAAGAGTGAATATCTGGAGATCCGACATCAGATCCGAAGAAGAGGTTGGGAAATCCTCACCAACCCCATTCAACAAGTCAGGATCTTAATGGTTAAAGAGTTCTATGCTAATGCATGGATCACTAAGAACCATGATCAAAGTGTGAACCCGAACCCAAAGAATTGGCTCACAATGGTTCGGGGGAAATACTTGGATTTTAGTCTGGAAAATGTGAGGTTGGCATTCAACTTGCCAATGATGCAAGGAGATCCTCACCCTTTCACTAGAAGGGTCAACTTTGATCAAAGGTTGGACCAAGTCCTTAGGGACATTTGTGTGGAAGGCGCTCAATGGAAGAGAGATTCAAGAGGCAAGCCGGTTCAACTAAGAAGGCTTGACCTCAAACCCGTGGCTAGGGGATGGTTGGAGTTTATCCAACGCTCTATCATTCCTACTAGCAACCGGTCTAAAGTTACTATAGACTGGGCTATCATGATCCATAGTATCATGAATAGAGAGGAAGTTGAAGTTCATGAGATCATATCCCTAGAACTCTACAAGGTGGCAGACAAGTCTTCCACTTTGGCAAGGTTAGCCTTCCCTCATCTCATTTGTCACCTATGTAATTCAGTTGGAATTGTCATAAAAGAAGACATCCTCATTGAAGAGGACAAGCCCATCACTAAGAGAAGGATGGAGCAAACAAGAGAGCCCACTCATGGACCTCAACAAGAGCATGAGGAAGTTCCTCATCTAGAAATCCCTGAGATGCCTTAAGGGATGCATTTTTCTCCACAAAACTATTGGGAGCAAATCAACACCTCCTTAGGAGAATTAAGTTCCAACATGGGACAACTAAGGATGGAGTACCAAGAGCATTCCCTCCTCCTCCATGAAATTAGAGAAGACCAAAGAGCCATGAGGGAGGAGCAACAAAGGCAAGGAAGAGACATTGAGGAGTTCAAGCACTCCATAAGATCTTCAAGAGGAAGAACTAGCCGCCATCACTAAGGTGGACCCGTTCTTTAATTTCCTTGTTCTTTATTTTCTGGTTTTTGTTTCCTATGCCCTATGTTTTATTTATGTTTTTGTCTTTATTACATGATCATTAGTGTCTAGTGTATATGTCTTAAAGCTATGAATGTCCTATGAATCCATCACCTTTCTTAAATGAAAAATGTTTTTAATTGCAAAAGAACAAGAAGTACATGATTTTGAATTCTATCTTGAAATTAGTTTAATTATTTCAATGTGGTGGCAATACCTTTTGTTTTATGAATGAATGCTTGAACAGCGCATATTTTTTAATTTGTTGTTTATAAATGTTAAAATTATTGGCTCTTGAAAGAATAATGAAAAAGGAGAAATGTTATTGATAATCTGAAAAATCATAAAATTGATTCTTGAAGCAAGAAAAAGCAGTGAAGAAAACAAAGGCTTGCGAAAAAAAATTGGCGAAAAAATAAAGAAAAAAAGAAAGAAAAAGAAAAAGCAAGCAGAAAAAACCAATAGCCCTTTAAACCAAAAGGCAAGGGTAATAAAAAAAGATCGAAGGCTTGGAGCATTAATGGATAGGAGGGCCCAAAAGAATAAAATCCTGGCCTAAGCGGCTAAACCAAGCTGTCCCTAACCATGTGCTTGTGGCGTGAAGGTGTCAAGTGAAGAGCTTGAGACTGAGCGGTTAAAGATGTGGTCCAAAGCAAAAAAAAAAAGAGTGTGCTTAAGAGCTCTGGACACCTCTAATTAGGGACTCTAGCAAAGCTGAGTCACAATTTGAAAAGGTTCACCCAGTTATGTGTTTGTGGCATTTATGTATCCGGTGGTAATACTGGAAAACAAAATGCTTAGGGTCACGACCAAGACTCATAAAGTATCTGTGTTCAAGAATCAACATACTGAACTAAGAGAATCAATAACACTATCTGAATTCTAAGTTCCTATAGAAGCCAATCATTCTGAACTTCAAAGGATAAAGTGAGATGCAAAATCTGTTCAGAGGCAAAAAGGCTACAAGCCCCGCTCATCTAATTTGAACTAAGTTCATTGATAAGTTTGGAATTCATTGTATATTCTCTTCTTTTTATCTTATTTTCTTTTTAGCTGCTTGGGGACAAGCAACAATTTAAGTTTGGTGTTGTGATGAGCAGATAATTTATACCCTTTTTGGCATTGTTTTTACGTAGTTTTTAGTATGTTTTAATTACTTTTTATTATATTTTTATTAGTTTTTATTTAAAAATCACAGTTCTGGAATTTACTATGAGTTTGTGTATTTTTCTGTGATTTAACATATTTTCTGGCTGAAATTGAGGGACCTGAGCAAAAATCTTATTCAGAGCCTGAAAAAGGACTGCAGATGTTGTTGGATTCTGAGCCTGCTGCATTCGAAATGGATTTTCTGGAGCTATGGAAACCCACTTGGCGCGCTCTTAATTGCGTTGGAAAGTAGACATCCTGGGCTTTCCAACAGTATATAATACTCCATACTTTGCTCGAGATTTGATAGCCCAAACTGGCGTTCAAAGTCAGCCTAAAACATCTTGGCGTAAAACGCCCAAACTGGCACCAGAATTGGAGTTAAACGCCCAAACTGGCACCAAAGCTGGCGTTAAGCAAGAAAATGCTTCAATGCTCAGCCCAAGCACACACCAAGTGGTCCCCAGAAGTGGATTTCTACACTATCTGCACCTAGTTACTCATTTTCTGTAACCCTAGGTTACTAGTTTAGTATAAAAATTACTTTTAGAGATTTATTTTAGGTCTCTTTTAATCTTTTATCGAGTCTAAGACTTTTGAAGACTAGACCATTGTTCACGTATGGAGGATGGCCTCACGGCCATGCCTAGACCTCTTTTCACTTATGTATTTTCTACGGTGGAGTTTCTACACCCCATAGATTAAGGTGTGGAGCTCTGCTATTCTTCATGAATTAATGCAAGTACCATCATTTTTCCTTCAATTCACGCCTACTTCTTCTCTAAGATATACTCTCGTTCTTAATTCAGTTAAGTCAGAATGAAGGGGTGACCCGTGACAATCACCCAATCTTCATTACTCGCTTAGCTAAGATCGCGGGCCTGACAACCACAAAGTGATCTACATGATGTTCAACGTAGTCATTGGACGACAGCTGGAGTATACTCTCTTGGATATCTAATACATGAATCCGTGAGATTAGTATCTTCGTGGTATAGGCTAGAACCATTAGCAGCATTCCTGAGTAGGATCTGGGAAGGGATGACTGTAAAGAGCTTCAAACTTGTGAATGTGGGGCGCAAGTGACAGTGTACAAAAGGACAATGGTCCTATTCCGATGCTAGGGGGAACCGACAGATGATTAGCCGTGCGGTGACAGCGCATATGGATTTGTTTTCATCCTAGAGGATCATACTTGCCATGGAAGGAGGTAACGCATGGTTGGAAGAAGGCAATAGGAAAGCAAAGGTTCAGAAGCAACAAAGCATCTCCATACGCTTATCTGAAATTCCCATCAAGGAATTATATAAGTATCTCTATCTTATTTTATATTTTATTTATATTTTAATTATCAAAACCTCATAACCATTTGAATCCGCCTGACTGAGATTTACAAGGATGACCATAGCTTGCTTCAAGCCGACATTCTCCGTGAGATCGACCCTTACTCACGTAAGGTATTACTTGGACGACCCAGTGCACTTGTTGGTCAGTTACGCAGAGTTGTGAAGAAGTGTTGAGATTAAGTTATGCGCACCAAGTTTAGGGAGCCGTAGCCAGAGAACAAACAATTTGTGTACCAGTAGTCCATAGCATGCCAGCATTGAACCAACAGATCAAGCCATTTGAGCAATGCCAAGAATTGGTAGACCATCAGAGAGCACAAGCTAATAAAAATATAGCACACATGCAACAAGAATTGAAGGATGCTGGGCTCTGGGGTTAGGTAGACCACATTTCGGATCGTAGGTGCCCTGTTGAAGAACCCCAAGAAATCACTTTTATAGTTTTAATTAAATAAGGATGATGCATATCTAAAACATGATATGCCTCCAAATATTTTATATTCTGCACTTTCATATCTTGAGTAGATTTCTTATTAGGATCTGCATTATGCTTGTTATCACTCATCTATCTTAAATTCTATATTGTTTCCCTTTTGCATCAATAAGTGAAAATGTTTGAAGTAGAAAGTAATTGTCTAATACGGTAGGAATTAGAATGAAGTCTTGTGGTGGTAATTGCTTGATTGGATGATAAGCTTAATAATAAAAGCTGCATAATAGAATGTCTTTTGTAGTGTACACTTAGTTGCTGTTATGAAACCTTTTATTAATGAACTTCCCTGGAAAAACAAGGAAAAGTAAGAAAGAAAAAGAAAAGAAAAGCCAAGGATTGGCAACAAAAATAAAAGAAACAAACAATAAGGTTAGACACCAATAGCTTGGACCTTAGGACATATGCCTGTGGTGTTTCTTGTACTAGGATATGCTTGGACAATTAGGTTCTAAGGAGTCTTTTAAAACTTGGTAACTTGGATTAACTAATCCGGGATTATCAACCGAAAGTCCATTATCAAGAGCAACCTAGTTACAAAGCATTTAGTAACCCAAAGAGGTGCTGGGCATCAATGTTCCTAAGAAGAATTGTGAGCCAAGTGTCTGTAGTGAAGAAGTGTTGAGAAAAATTAAGCCAAAAGGCTGCTGTAACACTTGATACTGAGCTACCATTAAGAAATAAGCTTTCTAAGCAAAAGACAGAAGGAAAAATCAAAAAGGGATCAATCAAAGTGTAAGGAATTATAACAGCAACTCTAGTGAATCCTCAAAGAAGCATTTCTTATCTATCAGTAAAGAATAAGTGAGCTGCATCTTGTCTGCATAAAATCCCATCGTCTTAATTCAATTACCTACTAAATAAGGATATATGCTTCTCTGTTTCATTTTATTTCTTCTCATGTTTAGTGCTTGCTTGGGGACAAGCAAGGTTTAAGTTTGGTGTTGTGATGACAAGTCATCTTATGCTAGTTTTACAAGCATTTTTCATTAGTTTTATTAGGTTTTATGCACTTTTTTGCACAATAAGTAAGTGATTGGAGTGAATTTTCATGATTATGTTAAATCAATCCAACATCATTTATTTTACATAAAATCATAAGGTTTATGACAGAATCAATTGATTTTTTATATGATGCAAAGATCTTGTGATTTTGGTAAGACTTTGATTGGTTGTTTGATTACTTGTAGGTGAAGAAATGATGAAGAAATGAAAAAACCAGGAAAGCGTTGCATTACCAAACGTGGCGTTCATTAAGGCAATGCTAGGCAAGAAAATCAGCGCACCAAGGCGTACACGAAGGATGAGCGTTCAAATGAGTGAACGCCACGTTCACTAAAGTGAACGTTTTCGTGACTTTTGGCCAAGGAAACAAGGTGCAACACTCAAACAAGACCCAGCACTCAAATAATGAACTGAGCGTTCAAAGAGTGAATGATGGAGGAAGCATGCGCACCAAAGCGCTAGCCAAGGAGGCAGCGTTTGGAAAAGTGAATGTGACGTTCACTAAAGTGAACGTTTTCGAAGAGAGAGAGCCAAGGAAAGAATAGTGCGCACTAAGGAGAGCCACCCACAAGGAACAACGTTCAATAAGTGAACGTGAAGTTCACTAAGTGAACGCTAGGAACCAAATGCTCACCAAGGAAGCATGTGAAGAAGCATGCCTAGCAAAGTGAACGGGGCGTTCATTAATTGAACTGCACGCTCCACTGGAGCTACACCCCTGACCCATCTTCAAACAATTGCCAATTCGGATCCATTTCTTCACAAACTCAAAAGCCCATTCCAAGTGCATAGTGACTAGAATAGAAAGTGTATAAATAGGAGCAAATTTAATTTGAAGAGGATGGACCTTTTGCTCATTTTTAGTTTTCTCACTTTTTAAATTTTTATTTGTTTTGAATTTGGGAATTGGGGATTAGATCTAAGTTCTCTTGGTTCATTTTCTTTCTTCTGCAACTTCTATTTTTCTGTTTTGAGTTTTGAATTCAGATTGAAAAATTCCATTGAAATCCTTCATTTGAGAGTCATCTTCTACTTTTTTTTTGATAGTTCTAAGAGTTGGAAAGTTGGATCTGAACTTCCTTTCTTTTGTTTTCATTTTCATTTCTTCTACAAATTTCTTTTCTATTCTGTCAAGAGAGTAATTAAGATCTAGATCTGTTTTCTGTTCTCATTACTCTTCTTCGATTTTCAATTTCTCTTTAGGATTTCATAATTGAATTAAGTTTTCCTGCTGTTTTGTTTCTTAACGAAATCTTCCACTCCTGTTTTGCTACTGAGATCTAGATCTGAACCTCTACATCTCATAGTTCTCTGGTTTACTTCAATTTACATTTTCTAGTTCAATTTGAATCTCAATACCCAATTCCCTTTACTTTTGATGCAATTTAAGTTCCTTGTCAATTTAGATTCAATAATTTACATTTCTTGCATTTTAAGTTTCAGTTATTTATGTTTCTTGCAATTTAAGTTTCTACAATTTTACTTTCTTGCATTTTAAGTTTTTGCAATTTAATTCTTCTGCACTTTAAGATTCTGTCAATTTACCCTCTCCCTTTTATTTACTTGCAATTTAGCTTCTGTTAATCAAGTTTCACTCAAATCATCAAATATTCGCTTAACTAAATTCATCACCTAACTAAAATTGCTCAATCTATCAATCCCTGTGGGATCGACCTCACTCTTGTGAGTTATTACTACTTGATGCGACCCGGTACACTTGCCGGTGAGTTTGTGTGGAATCATTTTTCCCTCATCAAATTTTTGGTGCCGTTGCCGGGGATTGATTTAGATTGACAATGATTAGATTAAGTATTTTCTTTTTATTTTTGCTAAGCACACTAACTGTTTGAGTTTTTGTTTAAGTTAACATTAACATCACTCTAGCAGTAGAGTAAATTGTCTCTGGATTGATAACCTCAATTTTGGATTGCATCATGGAATTGGAACATTTATTTTGGGAGGAGCAACCTCCTCTACACTACAATGATCCAAACCCTTGCCAATATGCAAACCCAAACCAAGGATATGGTGAATTTCACTATGGTTATGCACCTCCACCACCATATGCCTACGACCCATACCCTCAACATAACCCTCAATCACCACATTTTCAAACACCACACCACCAGCACCATACACCTTCTCACATGCCAAATCATGATACTCACCAATATGAATCACCTCCCATATATCCAACTGATGAGCGGATAATTTATACGCTTTTTGGCATTGTTTCTAGATAGTTTTTAGTATGATTCAGTTAGTTCTTAGTATATTTTTATTAGATTTTAAGCAAAATTCACATTTCTGGACTTTACTATGAGTTTGTGTGTTTTTTTGTGATTTCAGATATTTTCTGGCTGACATTGAGGGACCTGAGCAAAAATCTGATTCAGAGGCTGAAGAAGGACTGCAAATGTTGTTGGATTCTGACCTTCCTACACTCAAAGTGTATTTTCTGGAGCTACAAGAGTCCAAATGGCACGCTCTCAATTGCGTTGGAAAGTAGACATCTAGGGCTTTCCAGCAATATATAATAGTCTATTCTTTGCCCGAGTTTAGATGATGCAAACTGGTGTTTAACACCAGTTCTCTGCCCTATTCTGGCGTTAAACGCCAGAAACAGGTTACAAGTTGGAGTTAAACGCCCAAAATAGGTTACAACCTGGCGTTTAACTCCAGAAACAGCCTAGGCACGTGTAAAGCTCAAGTCTCAGCCCCAGCACACACCAAGTGGGCCCCGAATGTGGATTTCTGCACTATCTGTCGTAGTTTACTCATTTTCTGTAAACCTAGGTTACTAGTTTAGTATTTAAACAACTTTTAGAGATTTATTATGTACCTCATGACATTTTACACATTTCATATTGTATTTCTGATGGCATGAGTCTCTAAACCCTATGGTTGGGAGTGAGGAGCTTTGCTGTGTCTCGATGAATTAATGCAATTACTTATGTTTTCTATTCAATCACGCTTGTTTCTATTCTAAGATACTCGCTTGTACTTAACCATGATGAATGTGATGATCCGTGACACTTATCATCATTCTCAACCTATGAACGCGTGCCTGACAACCACTTCCGTTCTACCTTAGATTGAGTGTGTATCTCTTAGCCTCTTCGTTCATGATCAGAGTCTTCATGGTATAGGCTAGTATTATTGGTGGCCATTCCTGAGATCCGGAAAGTCTAAACCTTGTCTGTGGTATTCCAAGTAGGATCTGGGATGGGATGACTGTGACGAGCTTCAAACTCACAAGTGCTGGGCGTAGTGACAGACGCAAAAGGATCAATGGATCCTATTCCAACATGAGTGAGAACCGACAGATGATTAGTCGTGCGGTGACAGCGCATTTGGACCATTTTCATTGAGAGGACGGATGGTAGCCATTGACAACGGTGATCCACCAACATACAACTTACCATGGAAGGAGACCTGCGTGCATGAAGTAGAAGATAGTAAGAAAGAGGAGATTCAGAAGACAGAGCATCTCCAAAACCTCAATCTGTTCTCCATTACTGCATAACAAGTATTATTTAATTTATGCTTTTTACTCTTCATAAATATAATCACTCTTATCATTGATTTCCTGACTAAGAATTACAAAATAACCATAGCTTGCTTCAAGCCGACAATCTCCGTGGGATCGACCCTTACTCACGTAAGGTATTACTTGGACGACCCAGTGCACTTGCTGGTTAGTGGTACGAGTTGTGAAAAGTGTGATTCACAATTCGTATACCACCAACCTTCTTCCCAACCAATGAACCTTCCCTCTTATCCCAATGTGAAGCTTTTCCACCCTTGGCCTAAGACCATCAAGACCTTCAAGCTTTTTTCCAAGAGCAAGAAGGATTCCGAAAGACTCAAGGGTAACTCATGGCTACCATAGCCGAGGCGGTGAACTACTTAATCCTCGTACACTCATCTGATCAAGGCATTCCTCTTGAGGGATGTGAAAGGCCAACTAAAGAATGGAGTGAAGAGGAGGACGCAGAGCCTCAAGGGAAAGAAGAAGGGTTAGAGCTTGAAGGGCAACAAGAGGAAGAAAGTGAAGTATTTGAACCGGAAGAGAGAAGGAGATAATTGAGGGAGATTGATCAAGATGAGGATTCCATCATTGATGATTTTTTGTCCTCCTTAGTCAATCCCCTTAATGATCCTAATGAGCCTCTTCCCATTGAGTTTGAGAGAAACATGGAGGTAGACTTCTCACAACCTCCTTGTTATGACTTGAGTGATGGGGAAGAGAAAGTTGGTGAGGAAAGAGTTGACAACCAAGAGCATATTGAGTGGGTGGCAATCTTACCTATGAACTTCATTGGCCCCTACCAATATGCTATCTTGGAGACAAACTACCAACTCAAGATGCTGCTTGGGTTGGTACATGGTGGAGGAAGGGGTATTGGTTGCCAAGTGAATCCAAGGTTCTTCAAGAAAATCCATTCAAGACTTGAAGTTCAAGCATGGTGTAGAGCACAATCATGTGATTTCCAAAGAATGTTGGGTTGTTACAAGGATCAATTAGGAGCTTTTCCATCCGGCTTGAAGCATAAGGATCAACAAGAAGGTGAACGGATGCCTAGAATATAGGATCCCGGAGGAGAGTCAAAGACCAAGCATGGATGGAGGTTCAAGGAAGAGTGGAAACACAAGCCACCCTAGCTAGAGTCTCCTCAATAAGTCCAACTTCAGGACTATAAACCAAAGTGCTAGGTGAGAGACACCCCACCATGGTAACATCTTTCTTACCCTTTCTCTTTGTTTATAGTCTTGATTTCTTGCATTTTTGCTTATCTTAGCTAGCTTAGGTTAGTTTAATTATGAGTTTGATAGGTTAATTTTTAGTATAGATCATGATTTTGTGATGTTTTGAATGTTTGGTGTTGATATGTTGATGTACTAAGGGTTGATACCTTAGTTTTTGAAAAGAAAAAAATTTTTGAAACAGGGCATCTGTGCGTACGCACCCTGCTGTGCGTGCGCACAAGACTACGATTTTCACCTCCTGTGCGGGCGCACGGGGATGTGCGTCCGCACACTCCTTGTAGCATCCTCTGGTCGCAGCGCCAGCACACCCTGTGCGTGGGCACTGCCCTGTTTTTCTTGATCTGTATGTACGCACTGTTTTGTGCGTACCCACATGTATTCCTTTTTGCACCGCCAGTGCGGTCGCACAGGTTTGTGCGTCTGCACGCTAATTTGCAACCACTCTGGTGGGAGCGTTGGCACAGCCTGTGCGCGTGAACCCCTTTTCTTTTCGCTCTTGTGCGTGCGCACGGACCTGTGTGCGCACACACACATGATCCATCAAAAAAAAATCTTCTATGCGCACGCACAGGCTTATGCGTGCGCACACTTCTTACATCAGAGGACGGATGGTAGCCATTGACAACGGTGATCCACCAACATACAACTTACCATGGAAGGAGACCTGCGTGCATGAAGTAGAAGATAGTAAGAAAGAGGAGATTCAGAAGACAGAGCATCTCCAAAACCTCAATCTGTTCTCCATTACTGCATAACAAGTATTATTTAATTTATGCTTTTTACTCTTCATAAATATAATCACTCTTATCATTGATTTCCTGACTAAGAATTACAAAATAACCATAGCTTGCTTCAAGCCGACAATCTCCGTGGGATCGACCCTTACTCACGTAAGGTATTACTTGGACGACCCAGTGCACTTGCTGGTTAGTGGTACGAGTTGTGAAAAGTGTGATTCACAATTCGTATACCACCAACCTTCTTCCCAACCAATGAACCTTCCCTCTTATCCCAATGTGAAGCTTTTCCACCCTTGGCCTAAGACCATCAAGACCTTCAAGCTTTTTTCCAAGAGCAAGAAGGATTCCGAAAGACTCAAGGGTAACTCATGGCTACCATAGCCGAGGCGGTGAACTACTTAATCCTCGTACACTCATCTGATCAAGGCATTCCTCTTGAGGGATGTGAAAGGCCAACTAAAGAATGGAGTGAAGAGGAGGACGCAGAGCCTCAAGGGAAAGAAGAAGGGTTAGAGCTTGAAGGGCAACAAGAGGAAGAAAGTGAAGTATTTGAACCGGAAGAGAGAAGGAGATAATTGAGGGAGATTGATCAAGATGAGGATTCCATCATTGATGATTTTTTGTCCTCCTTAGTCAATCCCCTTAATGATCCTAATGAGCCTCTTCCCATTGAGTTTGAGAGAAACATGGAGGTAGACTTCTCACAACCTCCTTGTTATGACTTGAGTGATGGGGAAGAGAAAGTTGGTGAGGAAAGAGTTGACAACCAAGAGCATATTGAGTGGGTGGCAATCTTACCTATGAACTTCATTGGCCCCTACCAATATGCTATCTTGGAGACAAACTACCAACTCAAGATGCTGCTTGGGTTGGTACATGGTGGAGGAAGGGGTATTGGTTGCCAAGTGAATCCAAGATTCTTCAAGAAAATCCATCCAAGGCTTGGAGTTCAGGCATGGTGTAGAGCACAATCGGGTGATTTTCGGAGAATGTTGGGTTGTTACAAGGGTCAATCAGGAGCTTATCCATCCGGCTTGAAACATGGAAATCAACAAGAAGGTGATCGGATACCTAGAATATGGGATCCCAGAGGAGCTTCAAAGATCAAGCATGGATGGAGGTTCAAGGAGGAGTGGAAACACAAGCCACCCTAGCAAGAGTCTCCATAAAAAGTCCAACTTAGGACTATAAACTAAAGTGCTAGGTGGGAGACACCCCACCATGGTAACATCTTTCTTACCCTTTTTCTTTGTTAATAGTCTTAGTTTATTGCATATTTGCTTGCCATAGTTAGCTTAGGATTAGTTTAAATTTGAGTTTAGATAGGTTGAACTGCATATGGATCATGATTTTGTGATGTTTTGAATGTTTTTGGGTTGATATGTTGATGTACTAAGGGTTGGAACCTTGGTTTTGAAAAGGAAAGAATTTTCTGAAACAGGGCATCTGTGCGTACGCACCAAGCTGTGTGTCCGCACAAAACTGTGTTCTTCGCCACTTGTGCGGACGCACCAGCTTGTGCGTCCGCACACGAGCTTGCAGCTCCTCTGGTGGAAGCGTTAGCACAGCTTGTGCGCCTGCACCCCCCCCCCTTTTTCGCTCTGTGCG
The DNA here is from genome assembly GCF_000816755.2 of Arachis ipaensis. Taxonomy (NCBI): domain Eukaryota; kingdom Viridiplantae; phylum Streptophyta; class Magnoliopsida; order Fabales; family Fabaceae; genus Arachis; species Arachis ipaensis. Next base: position 43,581,942 of record NC_029794.2, read on the forward strand.
TGCGCACGGACTTGTGTGTGCACGCACACATGATCCATACAAAAAAAATCTTCTGTGCACACACTTCTTACACCTCCTTCTGTCCAGAGCGTTCGCACAACTTGTGTGGACGCACCCCTCCCTTTTCACTAGTGTGCGTACACACACATGTCTGTTCATACGCACAAGTGCTGTTTTGGGCAAAATTTTTATTTCTTTTACATTTAAGCCCTAACTCACTTCCGCCCCCTCCACCCCTCTCTTTTCTTGCTTCTTCCATGTTTTTCCTCTTGTTTTATTTAATCTTCATTGCATTTCATTTTTATTTTCGTTATTATATTAGTTTTACTTTAGTTGTTTCTATTTAAATAAGTTTCAAGTGTTTGTTTATTAGCGATAGGGTTGTCTCTTGATACAATGCACTTATACTTTGCTTTAATATGCAAGTACCTAGTGGATTTAAATACTCTTGTGTTGATTGTACCACTAGGGCAAATTATATAAGTGCATTGGATTAAGTGTTTGAATTGAAATTACTTGTTCATCATGATTTTCATATTAAAAATCATCACATGTCTAGTACTTGTTCCTTGTTAATTCTTTGCACTAGGCACTGTTACCATACTGAGAACCTCTGGTTCTCATACCATATTTCTGTTGTGTTTTTCAGATGCAGGTCGCAACCCACCTCGGTGAGTTATTTGGTTGGTGACAGAAGCGGATGATCCGGACTTCTTTCTGAGTCTTTGTGGTTTATTTTGTATATGTCTCTCACTTTTGTATTTTGTTTTGCCTAGAGGCTTGTATTTGAGAGAACAAAACTTGTATAAGTTATTTTTACTGTCTGGTTCTGTATATCTGTATATGGCTAGCCGGCTTAAACTCCACGAGTCGTGACTAGTTTTCTATGATATTATATACTTATCTTTTGATATATCTTATCTATAACTTGTGCTTTAAGATAGTACGTTTTGCGCTTTTCAAATTCTGTTTTTGAGCTATATCCTTCATCGGACTTCTAGATTATACTATTCTTTCTATATATGTATTATGTATGAGCTTAGAATTGTTGTAATCCCTTATTAACCTTTGCTTTACGATGCGAGGTAAAGCTTAGGCTAATTAGGGTGTTACATTTAGTGGTATCAAAGCGGTTCATCCTCGTGAGCCTGAGGGATGGACCGATTGTGCTTCAATGCATACTCCGTGTATCTTCTTTGATGCTATTAGGTTATCTATTTGATATTGCATAGCATGCTTGTTTGTGAGTGCCTGTTTGGGATAATTGAAGCACTAGGCTTTTGATATTGAGACTAATCACCTTGATATCGATTGTTTGGTGTAGACAGAAACCCTACATGGCTACTCGCGGACGAGGTCGAACACGTACATGAGAAAGTAGGAATGAGCGACCGGCCGACAACGATGCTGAGTTCATGGCGGCCATGGTAAACCTTGCAAACACTATGGAAGCTAATGCTGCTGCGACTCTGCAAGCTGTGCAGAGGTTAGGCCAACCGGCTGGAAACAGAAATGATAATGGAAATGGTGAAGGGAATGCTAATGATAACGCTGAGGGAAACGATGATAACACAAGTGGTGTTCTGATGACCTTGACGATGTTCCTCAAGGATCATCTGCCAACTTTTCGGGGAACAACTAATCCTACAGAAGCGGACAACTGGTTCCAGGCTATGGAGCATACTTTACAGGCGCAGCATGTTCCCATCAATCAATATGTCGAGTTCGCCGCTTATTAGCTTACGGGAGAGGCCCAGCCCTGGTGGCAAGCAGAGTGTCGCTTGCTACAGCTTTAGAATGCCGACATTCCATAGGAAGTGTTCCAAACGACCTTCTATAAGAAATACTTTCCTGAGTCCACAAGGGAAGCAATGGAGATAGAACTAATGTAGCTGAAGCAAGGTTCCATGTCTGTGGCAGATTACACTAGCAAGTTTGAGGAACTCTGTAGGTTTTCTGGGGTATGTCCGGGTGCCCCAGAGGCTTATGAGAGTTGGAAGTGTATTAAATACCAAAGGGGGCTAAAGGACAAGATTATGACTACTGTGGCTCCTATGGAGATCCGTATCTTCTCCGACTTGGTGAATAAGGCAAGAGTGGTGGAGGAGTATGCCAAAACTGTGGCGGCGTCCAAGGACACTCATAGAGGGAGCTCTAGTCAGAGGCGTGGCAAGTATTTTCATCCGAGAGGACAAAGCTTCAAGAGAGGAGGATATCCACCTCAAGGGCTAGGAGGCTTCAGAAAGAACATTCATGATTAGATTCAACATGGCAAAGGGAGAGAAAATCAGAGTAAGAGTTCTTCGGATTTAGCTTGTGATTGTTGTGGACGTTTTCATCCATATGACTCTTGCAAGATTGATATAGGTGGGTGCTACAACTGTGGCTTGCCTGGAAATTTTGCGAGGCATTGCACATGTGGGAAGAACCCAAGTGCGGGTCAGAGTCAGCACCAGGGGCGAGTTTTTGCTGTGAATGCCAAGGATGCTTCCAAGACGGATCCGTTGATGAGAGGTATATGTTTAATTGGTGATAAATCCTTAGTTGCATTATATGATACTGGAGCTTCGCATTCGTTTATTTCGTTTGCTAAAGTTGAGGAATTAGGCTTGAAAGTGTCAGAGTTACAATTTGATCTCCATGTACATACTTTGCATCAGACGGTTATGACTAGGTTAGGGTGTAGGCAAGTAGGTTTCAAACTTGAGGGTAGAGACTTTGTGCATGACTTGATTTGTTTGCCAATGGTTGGATTGGAGATGATTTTGGGGTTTGATTGGTTGTCAAAGAATCGGGTTTTGTTAAATTGCTTTGAGCGGTCAATTCGGTTTATGCCAGAAGGAGAAAATGGAGCGGTGGTAGCTACGGGGTATTATCTGAACTCTGTAATGGTGCATTGTAGTGGGAAGGAGTGTCAGGGTTATATCCTGTTGGTTGGTAACGCATTAGGTGATGCCCAGGACATAGATCAGATACCGGTGGTTAGAAATTTTCCAAAAGTGTTCCCGAAAGATATCCCTGAGTTCCCACCTCAAAGGAAAATTGAATTTTCGATTGAATTGGAGCTGGGAGCCAAACCAGTGTCGATTGCGCCATATCGAATGGCTCCGATAGAGCTGGCAGAATCAAAGACTCAGTTGGAAGAGCTTCTGAACAAGAGGTACATTCGACCGAGTGTACCACTGCGGGGAGTGCCAGTTTTATTGGTAAAGAAAAAAGATGGAAGAATGCGATTGTGCGTGGATTACCGACAGTTGAACAAAGTGACTGTACAGAATAAGTACCCGCTGCCAAGGATAGATGACATGATGGATCAGTTGCAAGGAGCTGGAGTGTTTTCTAAGATTGATTTGAGATCTGGGTACCATCAAATAAGGGTGAAAGAGATGATATCCCTAAGACTGCGTTCAGGACGCGCTATGGACACTATGAGTTTGCGGTGATGTCCTTTGGGTTAACGAACGCACCTACTGTTTTCATGGATTACATGAACAGAATGTTTTGTTCCTTTTTGGACAAATTTGTGGTGGTTTTCATAGACGACATCTTAGTTTACTCTAAGATGGCAAAGGAGCATGAGGAGTGATGAGCGGATAATTTATACACTTTTTGGCATTGTTTTTAGTGTGTTTTCAGTATAATTTAGTTAGTTTTTATTATATTTCTATTAGTTTTTAAATAAAAATCACAATTCTGGACTTTACTATGAGTTTGTGTGTTTTTCTGTAATTTCAGGTGTTTTCTGGCTGAAATTGAGGGAGCTGAGCAAAAATTTGATTCAGGCTGAAAAAGGACTGCTGATGCTATTGGATTCTGACCTCCCTGCACTCGGAATAGATTTTCTGGAGCTACAGGAGTCTAATTGGGGCGCTCTCAATTGAGTTGGAAAGTAGACGTCCAGGGCTTTCCATAAATATATAATAGTCCATACTTTGCTCAAGGATAGATGATGTAAACTGGCGTTCAACGCCAGTTCCATGTTGCAGTCTGGCGTCAAACGCCAGAAATAGATTACAAATGGGAGTTGAACGCCAGAAACAGGTTACAACCTGGCGTTTAACTCCAGAAACAGCCTAGGCACGTGAGAAGCTTAAGTCTCAGCCCCAACACACACCAAGCGGGCCCCAGAAGTAGATTTCTGCACCATCTATCATAGTTTATTCATTTTCTGTAAACCTAGGTTACTAGTTTAGTATTTAAACAACTTTTAGAGGTCTATTTCGCAACTCATGACATTTTAGTTCTGAACTTTGTACTCTTTGATGGAATGAGTCTTTGAACTCCATTGTTGGGGGTGAGGAGCTCTGCTGTGTTTCGATGAATTAATGCAACTATTTCTGTTTTCTATTCAAACACGCTTGTTTCTATTTAAGATGTTTATTCGCACTTCAATATGATGGATGTGATGATCCGTGACACTCATCATCATCCTCAACCTATGAATGCGTGCCTGACAACCACCTCCGTTCTACCTTCGATTGAATGAATATCTCTTGGATTCCTTAATCAGAATCTTCTTGGTATAAGCTAGAATCCATTGGCAGCATTCTTGAGAATCCGAAAAGTCTAAACCTTGTCTGTGGTATTCTGAGTAGGATTCAGGGATTGAATGACTGTGATGAGCTTCAAACTCACAAGGGCTGGGCGTAGTGACAGACGCAAAAGGATCAATGGATCCTATTCCAGCATGAGTGAGAACCGACAGATGATTAGCCATGCGGTGACAGCGCTCCTGGACCTTTTTTACTGAGAGGACGGATGGTAGCCATTGACAACGGTGATCCACCAACACACAGCTTGCCATAGGAGGAACCTTGCGTGCGTGAAGAAGAAGACAGGGAGAAAGCAGAGATTCAGAAGACAAAGCATCTGCAAAACTCCAACATATTCTCCATTACTGCAGAACAAGTATTTAATCCATGCTCTTTTATTCTTCATAATTCATACTGATAATTATAATTGATTTCCTGACTAAGATTTACAAGATAACCATAGATTGCTTCAAACCAACAATCTCCGTGGGATCGACCCTTACTCACGTAAGGTATTACTTGGACGACCCAGTGCACTTGCTGGTTAGTGGTACGAGTTGTGAAAAGTGTGATTCACAATTCGTGCACCAAGTTTTTAGCGCCGTTGCCGGGGATTGTTCGAGTTTGAACAACTGACGGTTCATCCTGTTGCTTAGATTAGGAAGATTTTGTCTTTTGGGTCAGAGTCTTTTACTTTCTTTTCAAAAATCTTTCAAAAGATTTTTATTTTTCTTTATTAATCTGTGATTTGTCTTTGAGTCATTTATTATTGTTCTTGTTAAAATTTTAGAATCCTTATTTTCTTTTTCAAAAATTTTTTTTCGAAATTTTATTTTTTTTACTAATAATTGAATTTCTCTGTTTGAGTTTAGTTTTATATTTTAAGTTTGGTGTCAATTGAATGTCTTTATTTTCCTTTAAAATTTTCGAATTAGTGTTCATTGTTCTTTCTTGATCTTCAAGTTGTTCTTGTTTATTTTCCTTGTTTGATTTTTAGTTTCTCTTGTTCTGTGTCTGTTCTTGTTTTTCTTGTGCTTTTTCAAAATATCAGTTTCCAAGGAAAATTTTATTTTTTTTATACAATATTAAAACACTTTAAATTTATAACTCAATTGGCTAGAGCGTTGTGTTTATGTTCTGGGTAATTGGGAATCTTCCTTTTAAAACTTTTTCAAAAATAATTTTTCTTTGAGCAAATCTTGTGTCAAGTTTTAAGTTTGGTGTTTTCTTGTTAGCTTTTCCTTAGTTTTCGAAAAATTTTATTGTTATTTTCTAAAAATTTTAAGTTTGGTGTTCTTTCTTCATGTTCTTGTTGTTTTTGTGAGTCTTCAAAGTGTTCTTGAGTCTTCCTTGTGTTTTGATCTTAAAATTTTTAAGTTTGGTGTTCCTTGGTGTTTCCCTCCAAAATTTTCGAAAATAAGGAACATTGGATCTAAAAATTTTAAGTTGTATGTCTTTTGTGTGTTTTTCTCTTTCATCATAAAATTCAAAAAAAAAATATATCTTTTCTCTCTATTTTAAAGTGAATTTTCGAAAATTGCTTTTAAAATTCAGATTTCTATTTCAAAATTTAAAATCTTTTTCAAAAATCATATCCAAAGTTTTTCAAATCTTCTTAATTAAGTAATTATTTTTGTTTTAATTTTTTTTATTCTTAATTTTCGAATTCTATATTTAATTTCAAACTATTTTATTCTCTTTTCTTTTATTATTTATTTATTCATTCCCTTTTTACAAAAAAAATAATAAAAATATATTCTATTTGCTATTCATATCAATTCCCTTTTCTCCATCACGGATCTAAGTGGAGCTGAACAGTTCAGAAGGACTCTGGGGTCATATGCCAACCCCACTACTGCTTCATATGGGAGTAGTGTCTGTATACCCTCCATTGGAGTCAGTAGCTTTGAGTTGAATCCTCAGCTCATTATCATGGTGCAGCAAAGTTGCTAGTATTCCGATCTTCCACAGGAAGAACCTACAGAGTTTCTGGCACAGTTTTTACAGATTGCTGACACAGTACATGATAAGGAAGTAGATCAGGATGTCTACAGATTATTACTGTTTCCATTTGCTGTAAAAGACCAAGCTAAGAGGTGGTTAAATAACCAACCTAAGGCTAGCATAAGGACATGGAAACAGCTGTCAGAAAAATTCCTGAATCAATACTTCCCTCCAAAATGGATGACACAGCTAAGGCTGGTCATCCAAGGCTTTAAACAAGGAGATAATGAATCTCTTTATGATGCCTGAGAGAGATATAGAGAGATACTAAGAAAATGCCCCTCTGAAATATTTTCAGAGTGGGTGCAGTTAGACATCTTCTATTATGGGCTTACAGAGAAAGCTCAAATTTCTCTAGATCACTCAGCTGGTGGATCTATACACATGAGAAAGACAATTGAAGAGGCTCAAGAGCTTATTGATACAGTTGCCAGAAATCAGCATCTGTACCTAAGCAGTGAATCTTCCATGAAAGAAGAGGCTAAAACAGTAACTGCTGAACTCAGTCCTGCAGAACAAATTACTGAATTCAATCAGCAATTAAACTTTCTAACAAAACAGCTGGCCGAATTAAAGGAGATACTATAAGACACAAGAATAGCTAATTTGAAAATGGAAGTACAGTTGAAGCAAACAGAACAGCAGTTATCAAAACAAATAATGGAAGAGTGCCAAGCAATTTAATTAAGAAGTAGGAAAACATTAAATACCTCACTTCAAGGCAGCAGGAAGCCAAGAAATGAACAACCTGCTATCCAAAATCCCTCTGAGGACAGTAAGAGCCCAGAGAGGAATAACTCTGGCGTACAAACGCTAGAAACAGGCAAGGATTTGGCGTCAAATGCCCAATGGAAGCTCAGTTCTGGCGTTCAAATGCCAGGAACAGGTAAGGAGTTGGCGTCCAACGCCACTCCAGCTTCTAACCCTGGCATTCAAATGCCAGTGAGGGATCAGACACACACAAGTGCTGATAACAACCCCTCTAAAAAGGTTTCTCCAACCACCTCTGTAGGAAATAAACATGCAGCAACTAAGGTTGAGGAATATAAAGCCAAGATACCTTATCCTCAAAAACTCTGCCATGAGGAGCAGGATAAGCAATTTGCTCGCTTTGCAGATTATCTCAGGACTCTTGAAATAAAGATTCCGTTTGCAGAGGCACTTGAGCAAATACCTTCTTATGCCAAGTTCATGAAAGAGATCTTGAGTCATAAAAAGGATTGGAGAGAAACTGAAAGAGTTCTCCTCACTGAAGAATGCAGTGCAGTCATTCTAAAAAGCTTTCCAGAAAAGCTTAAAGATCCCGGAAGCTTTCTAATACCATGCATACTAGAGGGTAATTACACCAAGATAGCTTTATGTGATCTTGGGGCAAGCATCAACCTAATACCTGCATCCACTATCAGAAAGCTTGGATTAACTGAAGAAGTTAAACCAACCCGAATATGTCTCCAACTTGCTGACGGCTCCATTAAATACCCATCAGGCGTGATTGAGGACATGATTGTCAGGGTTGGGCCATTCGCCTTTCCCACTGACTTTGTAGTGCAGGAAATAGAGGAGCACAAAAGTGCTACTCTCATTCTAGGAAGACCTTTCCTAGTAACTGGATGAACTCTCATTGATGTCCAAAAGGGGGAAGTAACCCTGAGAGTCAATGAGGATGAGTTTAAGTTGAATGCTGTCAAAGCCATGCAGCATCTAGACACACCAAAAGACTACATGAAAGTTGATCTCATTGACTCTTTGGTAGAGGAGGTCAACATGGCTGAGAGTCTCGAATCAGAGCTAGAAGACATCTTTAAAGATGTTCAGCCTGATTTGAAGGGTTCAGAGGAATTGAAAAAGCCTCTGAGATTTCCTCAGGAAGAGGAGAAACCTCCTAAACCCGAGCTCAAGCCATTACCACCATCCCTGAAATATGCATTTCTGGGAGAAGGTGACACTTTTCCAGTGATCATAAGCTCTGCTTTAAATCCACTGGAAGAGGAAGCACTAATTCAAGTGCTAAGGACACACAAGATAGCTCTTAGGTGGTCCATAAGTGACCTTAAGGGCATAAGCCCAGATAGATGCATGCACAAAATCCTATTGGAGGATGATGCTAAGCCAGTAGTTCAACCATAGAGGCGGCTAAATCCAGCCATGAAGGAAGTGGTGCAGAAAGAGGTCACCAAATTATTGGAGGCTGGGATTATTTATCCTATTTTTGATAGCCCCTGGGTGAGCCCTGTTCAAGTTGTTCCCAAGAAAGGAGGCATGACAGTGGTTCATAATGAAAAAAATGAACTGGTTCCTACAAGAACAGTTACAGGGTGGCGCATGTGTATTGACTACAGAAGGCTCAACACAGCCACCAGAAAGGATCATTTTCCTTTACCATTTATAGACCAGATGCTAGAGAGACTAGCAGGTCATGAATATTACTGCTTTTTGGATGGCTATTCAGGTTAAAACCAAATTGCAGTAGATCCTCATGACCAAGAGAAAACAACATTCACATGTCCTTCTGGAGTATTTGCTTACAGAAGAATGCCTTTTGGTCTATGTAATGCACCTGCAACCTTTCAGAGGTGCATGCTCTCTATCTTCTCTGATATGGTAGAGAAATTTCTGGAAGTCTTCATGGATGACTTTTCAGTATTTGGAGACTCATTCAGCTCCTGCCTTGACCATTTAGCACTTGTTCTGAAAAGATGCCAAGAGACCAACCTAGTTTTAAACTGGGAAAAATGTCACTTTATGATGACTGAAGGAATTGTCCTTGGGCATAAAATTTCAAACAAGGGGATAGAGGTGGATCAAGCTAAAGTGGAAGTAATTGAAAAATTACCACCACCTGCTAATGTTAAGGCAATCAGAAGCTTTCTGGGGCATGCAGGATTCTACAGGAGGTTTATAAAAGATTTTTCAAAAATTGTAAAACCCCTGAGCAATCTGCTAGTTGCTGACACGCCATTTGTGTTTGACACAAAGTGTCTGCAAGCGTTTGAGACTCTGAAAGCTAAGCTGGTCACAGTACCAGTTATTTCTGCACCAGACTGGACATTACCATTTGAACTAATGTGTGATGCCAGTGACCATGCCATTGGTGCAATACTGGGGCAGAGGCATGACAAGCTTCTGATGTCATTTATTATGCTAGCCGTGTTTTAAATGATGCCCAGAAAAATTACACAACCACAAAAAAAGAATTGCTTGCAGTGGTTTATGCCATTGACAAGTTTAGATCATACTTAGTAGGATCAAAAGTGATTGTGTACACTGACCATGCTGCTCTTAAATATCTACTCACAAAGTAGGATTCAAAACCCAGGCTCATAAGATGGGTGTTGCTTCTGCAAGAGTTTGATATAGAAATAGGAGACAGAAAAGGGACAGAGAACCAAGTGGCTGATCATCTATCCCGGATAGAACCAGCAGAAGGGGAGTTTCCCCCCTCTATTGAGATCTCTGAGACCTTTCCGGATGAGCATTTGTTTACCATTTAGGGAACACCATGGTTTACAGACATTGCAAACTATAAAGCTGCAAGGTTCATACCTAGGGAGTACAGCAGGCAACAAAAGAAAAAATTAATTACTGATGCAAAGTACTACTTGTGGGATGAACCCTATCTCTTTAAGAGATGTGCAGACGGAATAATCCGTAGGTGTGTGCCTAGAGAAGAAGCACAGAGGATCTTATGGCTTTGCCATGGATCACAATACGGAGGCCATTTTGGAGGTGAGCGAACAGCCACCAAGGTCCTCCAATGTGGCTTCTACTGGCCTACACTCTATAGGGATTCCCGAGAATTTATACGTAAATGTGACAGTTGCCAAAGTGCTGGTAATCTGCCTCATGGTTACGCCATGCCTCAATAGAGAATCTTGGAGATTGAGTTGTTTGATGTATGGGGAATTAACTTCATGGGACCTTTCCCACCATCATACTCAAATACTTATATTCTGGTGGTAGTTGACTATGTATCAAAATGGGTAGAGGCCGTTGCCACACCCACCAATGATACTAAAATAGTGCTGAAGTTCCTCCAGAAACATATCTTCAGCAGGTTTGGTGTCCCTAGAGTACTAATCAGTGATGGGGGCACTCACTTCTGCAACAAATAGCTTTACTCTGCCATGGTCCGGTATGGGATTCGCCATAAGGTGGCGACTCCATATCATCCACAGACAAATGGGCAAGCTGAAGTTTCTAACAGAAAACTAAAAAGAATCCTGGAACGGACTGTAAGTACCCGTAGAAAGGATTGGGCAAGAAGCTTGGATGATGCTCTGTGGGCTTATAGAACAGCATTCAAGACTCCTATAGGGACCTCTCCATACCAACTTGTGTATGGTAAGGCCTGTCATCTGCCCGTGGAACTGGAACATAAGGCCTACTGGGCAACCATATTCCTAAACTTTGATGCCAAATTAGCTGGAGAAAAAAGATTGCTCCAGCTGAATGAGCTAGAGGAATTCAGACTCCTACTTTCGAAAATGCCAAGCTTTATAAAGAGAAATAAAAAAGGTGGCATGACAAAAAGCTATCATATAGAGTCTTTGAACCAGGACAAAAGGTTCTGTTGTTTAACTCTAGGCTCAGGCTATTCCCCGAGAAACTGAAATCCCGGTGGAGGGGACCATATGTGATTACAAGTGTATCACCATATGGTTATGTGGAGCTTCAAGACATTGATTCTGATAAGAAGTTCATTGTTAATGGACATAGAATCAAGCACTATCTTGAAGGCAATGTTGAGCAAGAGTGCTCAAGGCTGAGGCTAGATTAAAAGCTCAGCAAGGTCCAGCTAAAGACAATAAAGAAGCGCTTGCTGGGAGGCAACCCAGCCATTAGCAAAACTTTTTCTGTTACTTTATTTTATTTTATTCCTCATTTTATTTATATGAGCTTAATATTAACAAGGTAAAGAATCAATTGCATAAGTCCACAGGGTTACAGAAGAATTCAGAGCACAAAACAGGAAAAAGGAGCTTACTAGCAAGAAAATGCCAGTAAGAAACACAACTGGGCGTTAAACGCCCAAAAGGAGCATCTACTGGGCGTTTAACGCCAGTAAAGATAGCCATCTGGGCATTAAACGCTAGAAAGAAACAACTTCTGGGCGTTTAATGCCAGATTTACAGCATCCTGGGTGTTCAGAAAAACCCCCAGTGACAAAGGGGTTTCTGGCGTTTAACGCCAGCTAGAAGCAACAGCTGGGCGTTAAACGCCCAAAACAAGCACCAACTGGGCGTTAAACGCCCAAAACATGCATCAGTTGGGCATTTAACGCCAGGATTGTGGGGAGTAGGCAATTTCGTTTTCAATTCAAATTTTTTCCATTTTTTATGTTTCAATTCATGATTTCTTTCACAAACATGTTACAAATCCTAATTTTTCAAATTCTTTTTTCAAAAGATATAAAATGTATCTTAATTCATAAACCCTTTTTCTTAATCCCCTTCAAATTATTTTGAAATCCTTTTCAAAATAAATCTATCTCTTTTCCTTCTCAAATCTTTTCAACTAATCAATATCTTTTTCAAATCTTCACATCATCTTTTGCAAAATTCAGATTTATCTTTTTCAAATATCTTTCATATCTTTTCAATTTTAAATCATATCTTTTTCCTATCATACTTAT
>NC_029794.2:43594803-43654564 GCF_000816755.2 Arachis ipaensis
TCTTTTCTTTTGCTTGAGGACAAGCAAACCTCTAAGTTTGGTGTGTTTATCCGTGATCACTAAGCTAATACCCACTAAGATCATGGCTCCCAAGGGAAAACAAACCGACTCAAGAGGCAAGAAGGAGAATATTCCAAAACCACTTTGGAATCAAGGGAAGTTCATAACCAAAGAACATTCAGAACATTTTTTACAAAATAATGAGTCTAAGGTCAGTGATCCCGGAAGTTAAATTCGATCTGAAAGAAGTTGAATATCCGGAGATCCAAGAGCAAATTCGAAACAGAAGCTGGGAAGTCCTAGCTAATCCTGAAACAAAGGTGGGAAGAAACATGGTTCAGGAATTCTATGCTAATCTATGGCAGACGGACAGGCAGAGGATAGCTGGAACTGCATTCTATGACTATAGAACTTTGGTCAGAGGGAAGGTTGTTCACACCCACCCTGATAAAATATGGGAGATCTTCAAGCTGCCTCAACTGCAAGATGACCCAGACTCCTTTAATAGGAGAATGATGGGATCAAACCTAGGATTGGACAAAATCCTAGAGGACATATGCCTCCCTGGAGCCAAGTGGACAACCAACACAAAGGGTGCCCCGAACCAACTCAAGAGAGGAGATCTCAAACCAGTTGCCAGAGGCTGGCTAGACTTCATTGGGCGCTCTATACTGCCCACTAGCAACCGCTCTGAGGTCACCATCAGAAGAGTAGTGATGATTCATTGCATTATGCTAGAAAAAGAAGTGGAAGTTCATCAGCTGATTGCTTGTGAGCTTTACAAAATTGCAAACAAGAACTCCAAAGATGCTAAATTGGCTTATCCAAGCTTAATCCCTCTGTTATGTAAAGATGATGGGATAAAGATGGGAGTAGATAAGTATATCTCAGTTGAGCAACCAATCACCAAAAAGTCTATGGAAGGACAACAAGTGCAGGACGACCCCATCAAGAGAAAAGCAGAGGAGCTCCTCCCGAAAATCCCTCAAATTGAATACTGGGAGCGCCTAGAAGCATCTGTCACCAAGTTGCAAGAAGCTGTGAATCAACTGAAGGAAGAACAGCAAAATCAAAACAGCATGCTATGCAAACTGCTTAAAGAACAAGAAGAGCAAAGGCGTGACATAAAGGAACTGAAGCGCCAGAAGCTATCTCTTGAAGGGCCAAGCACCCCACAGACTAAAGAAGCATCTACCTCCCAAAATAAAGGTTGTTGAGTCCTAACTCTGAGATAACCTTTTATCTATTTTAAGAGTATTAGAGTTAGAGTCATTTATTTTTAAGTCCTTAATTTCCTGTCTTTTATTATTAAGTGTCTACTTTTATGCCTAATTTATATTATTAAATAATAAATAAAGATTACAGTCTATGCCTTAAAGTTATGAATATCCTATGAATCCATCACCTTTCTTAAATAAAAAATGTTTTAATTACAAAAGAACAAGAAGTACATGGTTTCAAATTAATCCTTGAAACTAGTTTAGTTATTTTGATGTGGTGACAATACTTTTTGTTTTCTGAATGAATGCTTGAACAGTGCATATGTCTTTTGAATTTGATGTTTATGAATGTTAAATATGTTGGCTCTTGAAAGAATGATGAAAAAGGAGAAATGTTATTTGATAATCTAAAAAATCATAAAAATGATTCTTGAAGCAAGAAAAAGAAGTGAATACAAAAGCTTGCAAAAAAAAAAGCCAATAGCCCTTAAAACCAAAAGGCAAGGGTGATAAAAATGATCCAAGGCTTTGAGCATCAGTGGATAGGAGGGCCTAAAGGAATAAAATCCTGGCCTAAGCGGCTAAACCAAGCTGTCCCTAACCATGTGCTTGTGCCGTGAAGGTGTCAAGTGAAAACTTGAGACTGAGCGGTTAAAGTCAAGGTCAAAAGCAAAAGAAGAGTGTGCTTAAGAACCCTGGACACCTCTAATTGGGGACTTTAGCAAAGCTGAGTCACAATCTGAAAAGGTTCACCCAGTTATGTGTCTGTGGCATTTATGTATCCGGTGGTAATACTGGAAAACAAAGTGCTTAGGGCCACGACCAAGACTCATAAAGTAGCTGTGTTCAAGAATCAACATACTAAACTGGGAGAATCAATAACACTATCTGAATTCTAAGTTCTTATAGATGCCAATCATTCTGAACCTCAATGGATAAAGTGAGATGCCAGAACTATTCAAGAGGCAAAAAGCTACAAGTCCCACTCATCTGATTGGAGCTAAGTTTCATTGATATTTTGGAATTTATAGTATATTCTCTTCTTTTTATCCTATTTGATTTTCAGTTGCTTGGGGACAAGCAACAATTTAAGTTTGGTGTTGTGATGAGCGGATAATTTATACACTTTTTGGCATTATTTTTAGTATGTTTTCAGTATAATTTAGTTAGTTTTTATTATATTTCTATTAGTTTTTAAATAAAAATCACAATTCTGGACTTTACTATGAGTTTGTGTGTTTTTCTATAATTTCAGGTGTTTTCTAGCTGAAATTGAGGAAGCTGAGCAAAAATCTGATTCAGGCTGAAAAAGGACTACTGATGATGTTGGATTCTGACCTCCCTGCACTCGGAATGGATTTTCTGGAGCTACAGAAGCCCAATTGGCGCGCTCTCAATTGCGCTGGAAAGTAGACATCCAGGACTTTCCAGAAATATATAATAGTCTATACTTTGCTCAAGGATAGATGACGTAAATTGGCGTTCAACGCCAGTTCCATGTTGCAGTCTGGTGTCAAACACCAGAAACAGTTTACAACTTGGCGTTTAACTCCAGAAACAGCCTAGGCACGTGAGAAGCTTAAGTCTCAGCCCCAGCACACACCAAGTAGGCCCCAGAAGTAGATTTCTGCACCATCTATCATAGTTTATTCATTTTCTGTAAACCTAGGTTACTAGTTTAGTATTTAAACAACTTTTAGAGGTCTATTTCGCAACTCATGACATTTTAGATCTGAACTTTATACTCTTTAACGGCATGAGTCTCTGAACTCCATTGTTGGGGGTGAGGAGCTCTGCTGTGTTTCAATGAATTAATACAACTATTTCTGTTTTCTATTCAAACACGCTTGTTTCTATCTAAGATGTTTATTCGCACTTCAATATGATGGATGTGATGATCTGTGACACTCATCATCATCCTCAACCTATGAATGCGTGCCTGAAAACCACCTCCGTTCTACCTTCGATTGAATGAATATCTCTTGGATTCTTTAATCAGAATCTTCGTGGTATAAGCTAGAATCCATTGGCAGCATTCTTGAGAATCTGGAAAGTCTAAACCTTGTCTGTGGTATTCCGAGTAAGATTCAGGGATTGAATGACTGTGACGAGCTTCAAACTCACAAGGGCTGGGCGTAGTGACAGACGCAAAAGGATCAATGGATCCTATTCCAGCATGAGTGGGAACCGACAGATGATTAGCCATGCGGTGACAGCGCACCTGGACCTTTTTCACTGAGAGGACGGATGATAGCCATTGACAAAGGTGATCTACCAACACACAGCTTGCCATAGGAGGAACCTTGCGTGCGTGAAGAAGAAGATAGGGAGAAAGCAAAAATTCAGAAGACAAAGCATCTTAAAATCTCCAACATATTTTCCATTACTGCAGAACAAATATTTAATCCATGCTCGTTTATTCTTCGCAATTCATACTGATAATTATAATTGATTTCCTGACTAAGATTTACAAGATAACCATAGATTGCTTCAAACCAACAATCTCCGTGGGATCGACCCATACTCACGTAAGGTATTACTTGGACAACCCAGTGCACTTGCTGGTTAGTGGTACGAGTTGTGAAAAGTGTGATTCATAATTCGTGCACCAAGGAGCACTTGAGGATTATGTTGCAAATCCTAAAGGAGTGAAAGTTGTATGCTAATTTGTCGAAGTGTGAGTTCTAGAAGGAGGAAGTGAAGTTCTTAAGCCATGTGGTAAGCAAAGGAGGGATAGCTGTGGATCCTTCTAAGGTAAAAGTGGTGATGGAATGGGAAAGACCGATGACGGTAACGGAAGTCAGGAGCTTCTTGGGTTTAGCTGGATATTACCAAAGATTTATCAAAGGATTTTCCCGGATTGCACTACCAACGACGAAGTTGACAAGGAAAGAAGCGCCTTTTGTTTAGACGTCAGAGTGTAAAGAGAGTTTCTAGACTTTGAAGCAGAGGTTAACTTTAGCACCTGTTTTAATCTTGCTAGAACCGCATGAACCATTCGAAGTGTACTGTGATGCTTCTCTGAAAGGTTTGGGTTGCATGTTGATGCAACATCGGAATGTGGTGGCTTACGCATCGCGTCAGCTGAGATCGCATTAGGTGAATTACCCAACTCATGACCTGGAATTAGCGGCGATTGTGTTTGCATTGAATATTTGGAGACACCACTTGTATAGAGTGAGGTTTAGCATCTTTTCTGATTATAAGAGTCTCGAGTACATCTTCGATCAGAAAGAGCTTAACATGCGTCAGAGGAGATGGATGGAGTTGCTTAATGACTATGATTTGAACTGAGTTATCATCCTGGAAAGGTGAATGTGGTAGCAGACGCATTGAGTCAAAAATCTTTAACAATTGCTTGGATGAGGATTAAGGAGGAGGAGTTAGTAGATAAGTTTGTGGATCTTAAGCTGGATATTGGTGAAGTTTCCAGAAGAGATTGTTTGAACCAGCTACAAATCTCAAGCACGTTTAAATCAGAAATACAAAGGGCTCAGCAAGATGAGCAGAAGCTTCAGCAATTGTTTCAACCAGTTGGTGATAAGAGGCGTGAAGAATTCAGTAAGGATGGTGAAGGATTGTGGAGATATAAGGGGAAAATTTGTGTACCAGATGTTGGGAGTTTGAGGCAAGACTTATCATCGGAAGCTCACAACAGTGGGTTTTCTATTCATCCCAGAAGCACAAAGATGTATTATGACTTGAAGAGGATGTTCTGGTGGTCGGGGATGAAGGGTGATGTAGCAACAGTGGTATCTAAGTGTTTAACTTGCCAGAAGGTGAAGATAGAGCATCAGAAACCGTCAGGGATGTTACAGCCATTTGAGATTCCTCAGTTGAAGTGGGAAGGAATTGCAATAGATTTCATGACCGGTTTACCGAGGACTAGGTCGGGATTTGATGCAATTTGGGTGATTGTAGATCGCTTAACCAAATCCACTCAATTTCTGCCTATTCGAGTGAACTGTTCTATGGAGGAGTTAGCAAGGTTGTATATAAGGGAGATAGTAAGGTTGCATGGTGTGCCGTCGAGCATAGTATCAGACTGTGATCCCCGATTCACTTCAAGGTTTTGGAGGACTTTTCAAAGTGCTTTCGGTACGAAGTTATGTCTCAGTACCACATATCATCCGCAAACTGATGGACAGTCGGAAAGGACTATTCAAACATTAGAAGATATGCTGAGATCTTGTGTGTTGGATCAACCGGGAAGTTGGGATCGTTACATTCCATTGGTGGAGTTTGCGTACAACAACAGCTTTCATGCGAGCATTGGGATGGCTTCATATGAGGCCTTGTATGGACGGAAGTGCCAATCTCCACTTTGTTGGTATGAATCTGGTGAAGCAAGTGTTTTGGGTCCCGAGGTAATACCAGAGACTACTAAGAATATTAAGAAGATTCGTGCAAGGATTCTAACTGCTCAGAGTCGACAGAAGAGCTACGCGGACCAGAGAAGGAAACCGTTAGAGTTTGAAGTGGGAGAACATGTATTTTTCCAGGTGACACCGACAACTGGGATTGGAAGAGCAATTAAGACTAAGAAGTTGAATCCAAGGTATATAGGACCATTTGACATTCTGAAGAGATACGGGCCGATGGCATAGTAGCTTTGCCACCTCATCTGTCTAACCTGCATGACGTATTCCACATGTCACAACTCTGCAAGTACACATCGGATGCGGCTCATGTGTTGGAGCCTAAGTCGGTTGAGTTGGGGGAAAACTTAACTTTCCAAGTAACGCCAGTGAGGATCGATGACACTAGTGTGAAGAAGCTACGAGGAAATGAAGTCTCATTGGTTAAGGTTGCTTGGGAGCGAGCAAGAGTTGAAGAGCATACTTGGGAGTTGGAGTTCGAGATGCGAAAGGATTATCCCGAGCTATTCTCAGGTAATTCAAATTTTGAGGGCGAAATTTCTTATTTGGTGGGGAGAATGTAAGAACCGCAACTAATCAACCGGTTAATTAAGTGATTATATTGCCCAAAGTAGTTTCCAAGATATTAGAGTGAGAATTTGAGGATTTAAAGGTGATTTTTGGACTTAGTGGGTCTTTCTGAGTCAGAAAATGTGTTTTCTGCGAAAAACCGTGAAAAACCACGAACCGCCAGTTGAAACGGTTCAAGTCTATCTGGTACTGCATGAGAAAAAGTAAAAAACTGACAAAAACCTTAGAAAAATATTAGAAGTTGAAAATCGGGCGTTAATTTTAAAGGTTTGACCTGAAGTTGGGCTAAACGGGCTAAAAATACTAATGGGTTGGACCGGGCCCAAGTTGGACCCATGCCCAATATATAAAAGGTTCATTTAATGAACCAATTAGCACAAACACACTCAAACATAACACCCTTGCATGCTGAAAAGAGAAGAAGAGAGAAACCCCATGAGCACTATTCATTGTCAACTTCCTAAGTTCATATCTTGAGCTAGAGAGCTCCGATCGCTGCACCGTTTGCGGCTACGCGTTCCTTGTGATGTGCTCTACAAAACCCATACAAGAAACTGGAGAGATAACCACGAAATCTTTTCTATTCTTCTGTTCAAAATTTCGCTTCTTAGGGCTTTGGGATTAAGTGAGTTTTTGTGATTTTGGATGTTTAGGTTCACTCAAATCCTTGCTTAGCATTGGGTTTTGACATTCAAATCTGTTGGAAAAGGTAAGAGCCACCAAGCCCTTGTGATTTTATGTTTAAATGAAACCCTAGGTTGATTTGTGGTGATTTATATGTATATAGCTTGATTATTGTGAGTTTGGAGCTTGTTGGAGTTGCATTGGTGGTTGGATTTTGGTTGAAAGCTCATTTGGTGCTCAATTTGAGATTTGGATATATAGAGGATTGGCCAAGGTATGGTTTCGGTTTCCTCTGTGTAGTATATAATATTCATGGACACTTAGACTAGTTGTAACAACCCTGATTTTCGAGTACATGAGATCTTTTCTGAAAGTATGGATTTCTCCGGAAGATCAGTAAAGGGAACACCTCTGTTATATCATTAAGCATCTCAATCCTCATTATCATTCTGTCATCCTTAAGTTAGAACCTCTTCTGAGGCAAGCTCGATAATGCAATCGTGAAGAACCTTGTTTTTGAACCGTATCGGTTGGCAGTTTTGATTTTGATTTTCGTAAATAGTCTCTGTTTGACGAACCGGACTCGATTCATGAGAGGAGAGAGATAATAATATAATATTATCATTATATTAGTATTAGAAAATTCTTGAATGACATTATAAGGTTACCTGGTCTATTTTTGTTAAAAACAGAAAATCGGTTTAACCGGGTTTACGGTTTACTGGTGCAGCTTAGCACCAGCACTCTCTGATGAATTTAGCAATGCTAAGGCCTCATTATACATGTTCTATTCTCATAGTAAATATGTTACTAGTGTCATTTATGCTAGTAGCTCAGAAAATAATTTTTAGAGATGTTTTTACGAGTGTTCCGATACACCTAGTTTTAGTAGTTGTACACCAGAGATATTTTAATATTATTTTAATCCACCTCCAAGCCAACCAATCACAACTCACCTTACACCCCCAAGACCTCCAAGGCTGTCTCATGAAACTTTCATGAACACTTAATCTTCAAAGCTTGATTTCTTCTGAACTAAAACTCAAATCAAAACTCCGATTTCACCAAATTGATCCTCTCTTCTTCCTCTACATAACCATGTAACTTATCAAGGATGGAAATAAGGTGAGATGGCTGTCTCCCTCCCATTTCAATTCGGTTTTCAAGGAAAACCATGCAAAACATGTGTTTTCTTGATGTTCTTCCTTAGGAATCATGCTTAACTTGACTTGAGGGCCAAGAAACGTGAATTTTCAGCAAGTCTAAGGTGAGATCTCTCTTCCTAGCACACTGAGTGAGATTTGGTCAGTTGAGAGTTTTTGGATTTAAAGTTGTTCTTGATGTGATTTAGGAGGAAAAAGTGCTTAAGGACCACCTGAAGTTTAACCGAATTAGGAGTATACACATGTTAAACAGAGAAATCAGAGCAGAATAAAGTAACACAGAGCACAGAGTAACCAGAGTAAAGTAAAGAGATACAAAGAGAAAAGAATAATATGATAAAGAGAAATGGTTTGAGCCAGGATATTGTAAAAGTGAAAGATGTAAAGTTTGTACAGTATGATTGAACAGAGAAAGAAAGAGGTACTGCATAAGAATGTGAAAATGATGATGAATAATGAGAATGATGATGAATGATGATAATGAGAATGATTATGGAATGATCTGCTGCGTGAAGGCAGTCAGATAGATAGTGGTACGACCACAGAACGTTTTCCAGTGTTACACAGCTATTGAGAGCTGTACCTGCAACTGATAAACTGGGATCACTTGCAGAGGATATTAATTCATACACGGCTGGAATGCCGCCACCTGTAAGGTAGAATTTGCTTACAGAAGATATGATGTATACGTCGGTTAGTGAGAATTGTACCTATGCTGACTGGAAAACCATACCCGTTTCAGCTGCTTCGGGTTACGTCGGGAGCGGGTAGAAACCGACAGATGAGCTCATTACCTGCGCTAGGGCTAGACATGCATCATACTTGGTTACGCATTTTCTTTGTTATGATTGTGGTATGAATGTATGCTTTCCTTGTTTGTATTCCATTCTCTGCGCTTGTGTTATTTTCTTGTATTCTTCTGTTTGTGTTCTGCTATCTGTTTTCTCTATCTTCTCTACTTATCTGTGTTTTCTAATTACTGCTTCTTTATATTCTGCTAATAGTCTGCTAAACAAAATAGAATTAATGAATGTAACTAATAACCCCGACCCTACTAAGAACTCCCCAGTTCTTACCCCTTCTCTCTCCCTTCCCCCTTCAAATGGAAGTAAGAGTACCTTTGATGGGTATTTTTGTGGAAAACTGAATTTTCCAAAACACCTAAAACTCACCGGCAAGTGTACCGGGTCGTATCAAGTAGTAAAACTCACTTAGAGTGAGGTCGATCCCACAAGGATTGATGGATCAAGCAACTTTAGTGGGTGATTAGTTTAGTCAAGCTAACATTGAGTGAATTGAGTGAAAATTTGAGAACAGAATGTAAAGTGCAAAGAATTTGAAGTTGCAGAAAGTAAGTGTGCAGAAATTATAAAGTGCAGTAAGTAAAATTGGACAGAAACTTAAAGAGCAAGAAATGTAAATTGCAAGAATCTTAAATGACAAGAAATGTAAATTGCATAAAATGTAAAGGGCTGGGTGCTGGAAGCAATGTAAGCAGAGAAGCAAAATTTCAGTGAATAAGAACTTAGAGCAATTGCAAGAGTTGTAAATTGCAGGAAATGTAAATTGGAAGCAATGCAACAGAAAGTAAAACTACTTGAAGAATGAAAACAGAAATACTATGCTTAATTTGCAGCAATTTAAAAGAAGGTTGAAGATCTCAGGAGTGGAAGAGACTAGAAAACAAGTCTAGATCTCAAGTCCTTCCTTGATCCAACAAGAAAACAATATTGCAGAAGAAAAAGAAGATGAAAGCAATAAAGGAAACTCAGATTTTATGCAGAAGAGGAATAAAGAGATTTCAGATCAAGTGAAACAGAATTCCTTCAATTCTTGATCCAAAATTTAAAAACAGAAAAGAAAACTAAGAGAGAAAGCAAAATGAAAACTAAAGAGTGCACAACTCCCTATTGGAGCTAGCCTCCTTTCTAATCGAGCCCCCCTTAAGAAATGAAGCAGATGCCTTTTTATAGGCTTTTCACAAAATGAAAATAAAAAATGAAATTCTAAACAAATTACAATTAAAAATAAATTCCTAAGCTAACTTGTTCTTGTGCCTTGAAGTGATGTCCATGGGCTTTTAAATTTTGGTGCAGGATTGAATTAATTTGATTTTTGGACCATGGGTCACACTCCCAGGGCAAAGCTCTCCCCCAAGAGCTTTAAAGCTCTCCGTAAGAGCTCTATTAGAAGCACCCCTTTGTTTTGGAGAGAAACTCCAAGTTCGAACCATGATGGAAGCATTTTGTGAGCCCTTTTTCTTATATTTTCATGAGGATACCCACGATAAAGCTCTCAAGGAGAGCTTTAGAGCTCTCAAGGAGAGCGCTACTTCCTTGCTTCCCTTGGTCTCCCTCTTCGAATCCTGGTGAAGCCACTTTGATTCATTTTTGTTTATTTTTGGTCTTTAAAGATGCCTTTCACTCGTGGCTCAATTTCATGCCAAATATGGATTGCCATACATCGTTGGAAAGCTCTGAATGTCAGCTTTCCAACGCAACTGAAAGCACATCAATCGGACTTTTGTAGCTCAAGTTATAACCCTTTGAAGGAGGCATGGTCATGCTGTGAGCGCCCAGATTTTAACTTAGAGAAAATTTGCTTCCAATGCTCATTTTCCTTGAGGCAAGCCCGAAAAAGCTCTTGGGCAAGAGCTTTTAAGCTCTTGGCAAGAGTTTCCCTTGCCAAACTCAGAATACTTGTTCATCCTCAAGCAACAATTAGAACAATGGCTATGGGGCTAAGATGGATCATGAATGTCTTATACAATGAAATGTTAGTAACACATGTGTTTTAAGCAAGCAAAATTAAAGATCATAATCAAGGCACAAGAGACAAAGACATTTTGATTGCATAGATAAGAAGGTGTGCACAATACATTGCATAAAAGATAAGTGGCACACCAAACTTAGGGTGACACTTTCACTTGGAATTAATGCAAGTATCTTGTAAGATTTTGAATCAAATTTTGTTGCATAGCAACACCAAACTTAGAATGCAATCATATGTCAATTTATTTGAATTAAAACTAAGCAAATGAAACTGTTATTTGTTAAGTACAATCACCAAGTCAAGAATTTGTCATGAATAAAGCTCTCTTGGTGATGTATAAACAAACACAGTGAATAAGCAAACTAAAATGAGAGCATTTAAAAAAAAAATGACTAAAGACAGTAGAATGAAAAATTGTCAAATTAAAAGAGAGAAATAAAACTGCAGAGGCATTATGATTATGCAGACAAGTAGTGTTGCTTGAATGAATTGCATAGAAAATAAGTGGCACACCAAACTTAGAATCTTGGTGTGTCACTTTCATTTTTGATTTGATGCAATCATCCAAAAAGATTGAAAACAATTTGTTGCAAGGAAACACCAAACTTAGTGGAATATGGGCTCTCAAATATTTTCTGGTTTTGCTCCCCCCAGCCATCATTAGAATAGCAACTTGCATCATTTTGTGGTAGAGGAAGATATCCCATATGATTTTCTTGCTCATCTTGTGTCTCTGAAGCAAATCTCCATGAATTGGAGTGCTCAGAATGTGTATTCTCTTGGTGATATTCCCAGCCACCATTAGAGATTGGTGATGGTGGGTAATATCCCATAAAATTTGTTTGATCATAAGATGAGTTGAACTCCATTTGAATTTTGGAAAACACAACACCAAGGAAAATTGAAATTACTCATATCAGATATGAGAATTTCTTAGTGAGGCAAAAACTCAAACACCTTGGTTTCAACTTAGAATAGAGAACAAAAATAAAGAAAATGCTTGATCTAGACTTCTCACCCACTTAATCATTGTTGATCTAAATCAATCCCCGGCAACGGCGCCAAAAACTTGATGGGTATTTTTGTGGAAAACTGAATTTTCCAAAACACCTAAAACTCACCGGCAAGTGTACCGGGTCGTATCAAGTAGTAAAACTCACTTAGAGTGAGGTCGATCCCACAGGGATTGATGGATCAAGCAACTTTAGTGGGTGATTAGTTTAGTCAAGCTAACATTGAGTGAATTGAGTGAAAATTTGAGAACAGAATGTAAAGTGCAAAGAATTTGAAGTTGCAGAAAGTAAGTGTGCAGAAATTATAAAGTGCAGTAAGTAAAATTGGACAGAAACTTAAAGAGCAATAAATGTAAATTGGAAGCACCAAAGAATGCAATATTTAAGCACTAATCATAAATTTCTTGTATGAAAAAGCATAGAAAAACATGACATGTTGACATGTCATCAACCTTACCATAGTTCGCTGATGACCGTTCGCAAGAAGAGGATTCTGCTCTAGATAGTCTTCTGAGTCTAGGGTGAATATCGTTCTCTGATTATATGTATATACTGTGAGACCAGCCAACGTCTGCACCCCGTTCGTATGAGCACTTTAACCTAAATCCTATGTACGAGATTCCTATTGTGTGGCTACTTCATGAGGTACCAGAGAGACGTCCTGTGGAAAAGTCTGATTGTGCAGAGGAGTAGCAGATGATGTTCTATCTTTTGATGACGTTCCACCTGACTTGAGTTTTGAAGACCTAGAACGTACTTTTCCTCGCTTTAGTAGTTTAGAGGGACTAGGTGAGTATAGAGTCTAGGCTAGCCTAGGTGCCAGCTTGGGGACCTCTTGAACAGGTCAGGACCTGGGATGTTGTATGTATATACATGTATATAGATATTATTTAGCTATATCTAGGGGTGTTCTAACTAACAGTCTATATTCTAATAAAGGCTAAATCACCGAATGTTGTCAACTACTTGTGATGTATTTATGTGTGGTTGTTTATAACTGTTTTATCTGTTATTATTTGTGAATTGATTATAAATGATTCTGTCTATTAATCCAAACGTTTTCAAAAAAAAAATACACCTCGCAAATTAACTACGCTTTTAACAACGAATCAGGCTCATATGATAAATAATAGATAATAATTAGGAAGACAAATTAGTAGCGCTCAGTTTTCGGTATGATCTAGACATATTGAAAATTGGGTCGTTACACTAGTGACCAATAGGATAGGTTTGAAATAAAATGATTGTTGATATGTTGAATGTTGATGTATGATGGTTTATGATGAGTTGATGAATGTTGGGTTCAATTATGATGATTTACAATGATATGATGATGTTGAATGATTGTATGGATTGGAATTTGGTTTATTATGATAATTGTAGTGTTGAGATTGATGAAAGGGTAAGTTTGAATGTGGTTTGATCATAAGTGTTAAATAGTTGATGTTGAAGTTGAGAGTAATGAAATAAGAAGGAGAATGTGGTAAGGTTGGTGTATTATGATACAAATGGTTAATTTTGATGAAAAGTGGAGTTTTGAAAGGTTTGGTATGGTTTGGAATGTGTATGGTAAGAAATTGTGGAAATTGTGAAGTATGGTAAAATTGGGTTTTTGGTGAACTTTGTTCGATCATAATTTATGCCTCAGTTTTCAAAATTCAATGAGATTTGTTTAGAATTAAAGATCTTTGAAAACCCTTTAAATTGACATAAAGTTTGTGAAAATTGGAATTTTGTAGAGGAAGTTATGATCATTCAAAGTTGGTGTTAAAAATCTGAAATTCTGCAAAGTTGAAGAATTTTATGATTTCTGATGTGTGCGCACGCACAGCCTTGTGTGCGCGCACAATCCTGCGAAAATCTTACTTTGTGCAGATGCACACACCTATGTGCACGCACAGGAAGGGAAGTGCCTATTGGTTGCAGCGCTAGCACAGCTAGTGCGCACACACATCAATGGAGAATTGCGACCTGTGCGGACGTACACACCCCTGTGCGCACGCACAAGTTGGGAAGGGGAGTCTGTTGGGGGCACTAGCACACCCTTTGCGAGTGAACAGACCTTATGGATTTCAGTATCTGTGCGTACGCACAGACCCCTGTGCGCACGCACACTTTTAAAATCTCCTGGGCGTGCGCATGCACACACCCCTGTGCGGCTGCACACGCCCTGCTTCTCAAAATTTACTTTGTTTTCAATTATTTCACCTTCCCAACAAGGTTGTATGCCTCTCTAACACCATTTTAGGACTCTTGGATCTAGTTTTAGACCTTTAAAACATTGGGAAAGAATGTAGGGATTTTAGATGATATTACTTGGAAAACTTAGAAAAAGGAGGCCTAGGTTTCTGGCTTGCTGAGGTTGGTTTGACGTTATGTGATGAATGGTTGATATATGGGATGAGAATTGAGGAACTGTTGAGTTCAGATTAAAATGTGAATCGACGGTGGTATAGATGAGCCGAGGACTTGAATGTGTGATGAGGAATCACTGATGTGCTGAAAAACTATTTTCTGAAAAACCACTGCACTATTATTTTATATTGAGATTATGAGACGCTATGCGCCCCGGCAGGGATGGCGGTTGGATCCCGCCTGTCGAGGTAGCGGCGGCGGTGTAAGGGCCGTGGTTCGTCCCGCTTGCGTTGAGATGTGAGGTTTGTGGCAAGAGTATCCCGCTCGCATCCCTTCGGATCAATAGAGCGTGCAGGCGCCGGTACCTGGACAGTGATCCGAGCACTATATCTCGGGGGTTCCCATATGAGAATTCCGAAGGGCGACGTCTCTATGGAGATGTGTCAGGTTGGCAGTTGAACTAACAATGTGATATCACAGCCATTAGGACAGGCATTCATCATATGCATTTTCTATCTGTTTGTATGCATTGACTACTTGAAATGGCTTGCCTATTTGTATAACATGCCTAATTGCTATTTGAATTATTTGCCTTATATGTTTCTACTTGTGATTTACTTGCATTGTATATTATCTGTGTTTTCAACTGGGATTGAGGAGGTTCGGAAGGCGGTGGCGATGAGATCGCATGGAGGATTGGTTGGTGAAGGCTGTGGGACAGCGATCTTTGGTTAGAATAGAAATCCCTGATAAACCCATATTTTATGATATATTTTGTGCTTAATCTGAGGGATTTATTCAATCCTTCACACACTTATTCATATTAATTGCATGGTTTTACTTTCCCTTCCTTATTATATGATGTATGTGAAAAACATGTTTCCTATGCTATAAAATTAATTATTTTAATTACCTTTATTTCCATTCTATGCCGTGATTAGTGTGTTGAGTATTTTCAGATCTTCTAAGGCAGGAATGACTTAAAATATGGAAAGAAAACATACAAAAAATGGAAGGAAAGCATAAAACGGAGTTTGTGAAGAAACTGGCATCCACGCGATCGCATGGGCGACGCGGACGCATGCCAAGCGCGAAGAAGCAGCGACGCGGCCGCATGACTGACGCGACCGCACGCCTTAAGCAGAACACATATGTCGCGGTCTAAAAGGCATAGAACAGAGGTTATGAAGTGGGAGAATGCATCCATTCAAAAAAGGAGTCACCACTTTAGTTTAGTTTTCATGATTTAGATTTAGTTTAGAGAGAGGTTCTCTCTTATCTCTTCTCTCTTAGGATTAGGATTTAGGATTTCTCTTAGTTTTAGGAGTGACTCTCGATCCCAGGTTCAATGCTCTTTTACTTTATATTTATCTCTTACTTTTAGATACTTTAATGCTTATATTAGTTATGTTGTCTATTTGGCCTATGCTACATTCATGTTACAGATTACTCTTTTGAATTAATGTTATTTGAGGTATTTCAGTTTAATATTGCTTTCTCTTATTTACATTATTGTCATTCCCAACTGAAGACATTTTTATTCCAGTATATTTACTTCTCTCCTTTTGGTCTTGGTTAAGAAATCAGTAACTCAGGAGTTATCAAACTCAAACATGAATGATAATTGTTATCTTGTTAATTAAATGAACTTCAATAATCCCAATATTTTCTTAGGAAATAAATAGGATTCGAGGATCAAACCAATTAATCCCTTGACCTTCCTTTATCTTAGTAAAGGTTAACAAAGTGGAATTAAGATTCAATTCTCATCATCATTGATAAGGAAAGCTAGGATAGGACCTCTAATTTCTCATACCTTGCCAAAAGTTTATTTACAGTCATTTATTTATTTTACTTGCCATTTAAATTTACTTGTTCTTCATTTACTTTGTTTGCTAATTAAACTATTCACTCCTCATTCTCAAAACCCCAATTTACAATCTCCATAACCAATAATAAGAACATACTTCCCTGCAGTTCCTTGAGAAGACGACCCGAGGTTTGAATATTTCGGTTTTCAATTTATTTAGGGGTTTGTTACTTGTGTCAACCAAAACGTTTGTATGAAAGGAATTTTATTGGTTTAGAAACTATACTTGCAACGAGGATTTATCTGCAAATTTCTAGACCACGCAAAAGTTCCTCTCATCAATCCCCTAAGATAGATTACCCGGTTTAATCATGTTAAGACTTGTATATTCATGCTTATTTGTTTTAGATTGCTTTAAGCTTGAATTCTTGTGATGGATATGGAGCTTTGTATTGCCTTTGGCGTCCCGGGGTCTTATATCCTATATCACTGGGCATTGTTACCATACTGAGAATCTCCGGTTCTCATACCATATTTCTGTTGTATTTTTTAGATGCAGGTCACAACCCACCTCAGTGAGTTGTTTGGTTGGTGACAGAAGCGGAGGATCCGGACTTCTTTTTGAGTATTTGTGGATTATTTTGTATATGTCTCTCACTTTTGTATTTTGTTTTGCCTAAAGGCTTGTATTTGAGAGAACAAAACTTGTATAAGTTGTTTTTACTGTCTGGTTCTGTATATCTGTATATGGCTAGCCGGCTTAAACTTCGCGAGTTGTGACTAGTTTCCTATGATATTATATACTTATCTTTTGATATATCTTATCTATATCTTGTGCTTTAAGATAGTAGCTTTGGTAGTACGTTTTGCGCTTTTCAAATTCTGTTTTTGAGCTATATCCTTCATCGGGCTTCTAGATTATACTATTCTTTCTATATATGTATTATGTATGAGCTTAAAACTGTCGTAATCTCTGATTAACCTTTGCTACTATGAATTCTCACCCCTTTCGCTTTGAGTTTGGTTCTAATGTTATTAAAAGGAATGGAAGTTATAATAGGAACATGCATCAAGGTCAGACCAATCAAAGATGGATGGAGCCAAGAGGATCTAATCAACCCTTTAGGCAACAACACCCTCCAAGATATCATGGACAAAGACCATTCTACAATGCATACCAAGCAAATAGACATGGTGGACAACCTTGTAATTACCAACAAGCCCCACCTTGTGCTTATAGACCATCCTCTCAACATAACTTCGAACCACCACACTCAGAAGCTCCTTTCCACCACTCACCATCGTATGATCCTCATTTACCCTAGTTCCAATCCAATCACTCCCAAACACCACCACTTTCCCCTGTGCCATATCCAAATCTATTACCCCGAGAATCAGAGGTTCGCCTCAAGGAAACAGTAAATCGACTTCAAACAACCCTTCATCAACTGGAGCAAGCAGTAAGTCAATTATCTTCTAGACGTTCGAACATTTAAGGACATCCCACAGCCCCATCTGGACAATCTAACAAAGAGCGTAGCATAAGGGAGATACTAGAAACTCCAGTAGACAAGACAGAGCATGGGTTTGTACTGGAACAATTAGAGGAAGTTGTCATTATTAAAGAAGAAGAGTTGGTTGAAGACTTAGGAGACGCTGAACCTCCATGGGAATCCAAAGTTGTGGAGCATTCTGTCAAGGATATTACAGTTAATGCTAAGGAGGATTGTGCGCAATCCCCAGAGCAAGTCTTTCATGAAGAACTAGATAGAATAAACCAAGAAGCAGATTTCCTTGATGATGATAGTCACAAGTCAAGTTCTCCTAGTGAATACGAAGATGATACGGAGGTAGATTTCTCTCAACCTCCAGTCTATGACTTAAGTGATGAGGAAGACATAGATGGCTTTGATCAGGACATGGATATGTTTGAAGAATCTTGCAAAGAAGTGGAGAATTTCACAGAAGAACACAAGGGAGTAGAACTCACAGAACCACTGGAACCACCTAACCCAAGGCCATTACCACCCAATACAAGTTTTAAGTGGGTACAATCCTTAACCTTTAGCTTTATTTTTCCACTTGAATATGGTTTGCTTGAAACAGATGGCCAACTTAGAGCTCTCTGCGGCTTTAAGAGTAAGCGGGAAATGGCTCGTACTCAGAGCTGGTGCACAAGGTTCAATAAGGTTCCACGCTTCAACTCGAAGTGCACGGATTGGCATCATGATCAATTGGATGGATCTCGGAAAATGTATGGTTATCCTGGTGAGATTCTAATTCCTAAACTGCCGTAGATGGAAAAGTATAGATGAAGACGAAGGCGGATTTAAAAGCAAAGTTTGGAATCCTGGAATCTATGCTGACATTCGTCATCCCGGGAGCCTGAGAATCTATTTGAAGCTGCTCAAAAGCTTTCCATGCCTAGTTTGGGACCCCAGAGGCTATTGGCATTCCAAGCATTGGTGGAGATTTCTAGATGAATTTAAGCATAAACCGCCATAACAGGAAGCTCATCCAATGTCCAACTTAAGGACTTTAACTAAAAGTGCTAGGTGGGAGACAACCCACCATGGTATGATCGTCCTTTTTTCAATTTTTATTTAGTTTTATTTGTTTTCAAGTTTTATTTTATTGAACCTGGAGTTTTGTATCACATTCATATTAATCATTGCATTCTGCATACTGCATAATTGCATACCAGCATAAAAAAAAAAGAAGGGTGTGCGACGCGACCGCATCACTCATGCGATCGCGTCCCATTGCGAAAAACACTACCCACGCGACCGCGTCATTCACGCGGCCGCGTGACCTAGAGATCGAACCATCCAACGTCCAGAAAGTTAGGCTGGAATCGTGCGGCCATTGTGCGTTTCGCACCAAATGCCCACGCGATCGCGTGCCCCACGCGATCGCGTCACTTGCACAACACACATCCCACGCGACAGCGTGAGCGACGTGATCGCTTCGCATGGATTGCACAACACCCCAAAAGGAGACAGAGAGTTGCGCTGAAACGACGCTGGAACTGTGCATTTCACTCAAATTCCAGCGACGCGATCGCATGCCCCAGGCGATCGCGTCATTCACTCTTTTTTCCCTCCACGCGATCGCGTCACCCACGCGATCGCGTCAACCACATTTTCACCCCAACCATGCGACCGCGTGCCCCACGCGATCACGTGGATTCAAATTTATAACCTGCCCTCCTCCGCGATCACCACCACCGCGCCGCCGTCACCGCCCAGCGCCACCCACGCCCCCTTCCTTCCCCTATTACCCCCTACCCCCATTACACCCCCTTCTCCCTCCTTTCCTCCGAACAGCACCCACCGCCGCCGCGCCACCCTCTTCTGCCGCGCCGGACGCCACCGCCGCCATCCCCAGTCACCTCTTTGCCCCACTCTCTTTTTTACGCCTACCAGGTTCCGACGAACGCCACCCTTCTATCCTTCGTAGTTAGTTCATTTTTTCTGTTTATGTTCGTCATTAGGCTTGTTAGATATGCATGTTGTAGTGGATTTTAGGTTGTTAGGTAGCCTAGGATGTGGTTAGTGGATTTAGGTCTGTTTAATTACGCTGTTCGTATTTCTTGTTTTATTCTGCTGTCGCTGTGATGATTGTAATGTTCATATGCTATACTTTCTTGTTTCTTGCTGCTCTGTACACTGCATTTTCATGTTTATATTCCCTATCTATAATTGCAGCTTTAATTTTGATTCATATGAACTATTTGATTGCTGTTTATTTTCCGGGACAATCCAATTTTAGCCGGGATGCTGCCCAAATTTCTGTAAAATGTTTTCATTCATGTTTTGGTTTTGGCATTTTGAACTCTGCTTTCCTCTGCTTTAACCAAACCAATTCATGACTGCCAGGGCATGCTTTCTTATCCTTTTTGATTTCCTGGTTCATAAATTGCATTTTTGATGTTTGATTCCAATTTTTGCTATTTCTATATCTATTTGAATCATCATCAACCTGTTTTCCTTATTTGGTTATGAGTTACTTATAGCTTTTAACTGTGAATACTTGTTACTTGGAATATTTTCATTATGCTACTTACTTTAAACCAATTTTTACTAACCCACTAATGTTAACTTCCTAAACTCTTTTTCAATTCTAACCAACCTAACCTTTCAAAACTTCTCTTCTGATTTTCTTTCACTTTCTTTTAACATTCTGACCATGGCATGATGTTAATTTTTCTATTTAACATGAATTCAATTACATTTTGGATTGTGATTTCTTTTTTTCGAACTTTTAACTCCTATACAAACCTTAATGCACATTTACTTAGCTCATATTCATTACTCTCCTGTTCCCTTGCCACTATATGCTTCTTTTGTAAATTGCCTCATTGTTTTCCTGTTTTTATTATATCCTTAAATTCTATTTTTCAGGATGTCAGAATCCCACAAAAAAGGGAAAGGAAAGGCAACAACTGGCAAACGAAAAAGAGGAGAAGCCTCTATGTCTATCATAGATCTCATGCATGATGCCTCCTCACCGGAGAAAAATTTTACCCCGCAGGAGAAGGCCAACCAGCTAATCCCTACTACTGATCCAGTAAAGTTTGCAAATCGATATTGTGAGCTGAGGTATCCGGTGTTTGCAGCCTCCAGGAACCTATACCTGGAGAGAACTTTGAAGATCCCAGAAGAACTCCAGCAATACACCTCTGACCAGATCAAACAAAGAGGCTGGTTCTTCCTGGAAAGACCCCTGACTGAGGTCAATGCATCTTAGGTTTGGGAATTCTACTGCAATTACTTCAAAACCTCCCTAGATGTAGTGAACCTTAGAGGAAAGTAGATTCTGGTCACTGAAGAGGCCATTGAAGAAGTTCTGAAGCTTCTTCCTAAAACTGATCAGCTGGATGGTTATCAAAAAGCTGAGGAGGATATGCACTTCATGCGATTTGATTGGGATGCAGTCAAGGCCAGGATAGCCCTTGACCCGACTGTTCCTTGGATTATGCGTCAGAACACTACCATGCCAAAAGGAATCAAGCGGATCTACTTGAATGATGAGGCTCGGCTATGGCATCAGATACTTAGCAACTTCATTATGCCGAGTACTCACGAGACTGAGATACCAGCCGCTATGATCACCCTCCTATGGTGTGTGATGGAGGGTAAGGACCTGTACCTGCCACGCTTTATCCGGTACTATATGGCCAGGGTCCACGTCCGAGGCACTCTTCCCTTTCCTTATCTGATTACACAGCTAGGACGTCGAGCTGACGTGCCTTGGGAGGATGCTGATGAAAAGCCACCTGCTGCAGAATGCAAGAAGATTATCCCGCACAGTAGGAACTTTCTGGCTTTGGGTTACAGACCTCCATTCCTCACTGCTACTGCTGACACAGCCACACCATCTGCCGGCCCCTCTTCTTCCACAGCTACCCCTGCCACCGCCACGGCACCTCCACCTGCCCCAGAGCCCATCTATCATTTAGTGCACCGCCTGTTTCAACGGCTTGACCAGATGGAGCGTCGCAACAAGCGATGCTATGAGCACCTGAAGTTGATGATACACTCTGGCGACATCCCCTCCGAGCCTGACACACCATCCGAGGCATCTGAGGAGGAGGCGGATGATCACGAGGCAGAGACCCATCCCCAGAGCAAGGCAGAGCAGGCAGGCACCCAACAGGCAGCATCACATAAGGAAGCTCCGCCTCAGATTTAGGCTGTAAACCCCGAGATCCCTATCCAGTCAGCACCTCCTCTGCAGTAGCCAGATCCTCAGACCACCACCACAGAGACCCCAGCTACCCACCCTTCCAGTGATGACACCCCTTCACACCCTGCTTGAGTGAGCATCGGGGACAATGCTACATTTTAAGTGTGGGGAGGTCGCCATCTCTGGCGTTCTTTTTTGGTGAACCACTACATACTCTTTTTATTTATTTTGCTACTTTTCTGTATTTTTCTCTTTATTTTTATTTTTATTTTTATTTTCTCAGTACTTATATATATTACTATTTTTATGTATTTATTCTATGTTGCACTTTAGTTCATATTTTAGCCATTTAGTTTAGTTACAATTCTAACTTATTAGTTATAGAAATTGTGGATTAATTAGTATAGTTTACCCTTTTTAGCATAAGATAGCCTAGTTTATATTGAAAATATAAAAAGGAAGTAAACTAGGAACTTGAACATAATAGAAACAATCCACACAACTTGTATGTATAGCATTACATGTTAGTTAGTTAACAACATTTCATCAAGGAGAAACACTAGAACTTTAAAGCTATTCAATATAAGTTTTACATTGAGAATAATGGGAATTTTAACTAAACCTGCATGACATACATAAGTGATAAATGATTTTTGAGTTAGAGAACACACAACTTGTGAGTTTTGAGCTTAATTGTATGGTTACATTCAAACCATAATATTTTATTCCTGTATGTTCCACCCTTCTTTTGTATTCTGGTGTTCTATACTTTGTTTTAATCTATATGTCCGATTATAGAATAGAAATACATACCAAGAGAGTGATTGAGGCCATTATTTGATTTTAGCTCACTTATCCCAAAATAACCTACCTTTCACATCACCCTTGTTAGCCCCCTTGAGCCTTTAAATCCCTTTTTTCTATAAACCACATTACTAGCCTTAAGCAGAAAAACAAAATAAAAATCCCAAGTTGAATCCTTGGTTAGCTTAAGATAGGAAGTATGTATGGTTTAAATGCAGAAAAACCTATTGGGAACATGGATGATAAAAACAAAAGGTAGAAAAAGTTGTTAAGAATAAAATAATTCAAAATAAAGAGTTTTGGGAAGCATGCTCATGTGAAATCAAATTAACTGAATTACTATGTGCATTTGATTGGTTAGATGAAGAACAAAGTTATAGAAAGTAAGGATAAAAAGAAGAATAGAGTGATTAACCCAATAAACACTGAGTGACTAGAGAGTAAACACAAAATCCAGTGAGGGTTCAATAGCTCATTAACATATATCTCTGTTTGAATTATTAATTGTCTTGCAAGTTTATAAAATATTTTTCTCTCCCATCTCAACTATAAAAGTGCTTTATCATTATCTAAGGTTTGGCTATATATATATGACTCCTTGAGAATGTGAATTAATTCAACTACATGCAAGCTTTATATACAAGTGAAAAAAAATTAGAATTGCATGATGCATCTAGGTAGTTGCATTTAGATTAGATTGCATTGCATGGCATTTCACCACTTTAACCTAACATTACTCTTGTACTTAGCATGAGGACATGCTATTGTATAAGTGTGGGGAGGTTGATAAATCCATATTTTATGATATATTTTGTGCTTAATCTGAGTGATTTATTCAATCCTTCACCCACTTATTCATATTAATTGCATGGTTTTACTTTCCCTTCCTTATTATATGATGTATGTGAAAAACATGTTTCCTATGCTTTAAAATTAATTATTTTAATTAACTTTATTTCCATTCGACGCCGTGATTAGTGTGTTGAGTAGTTTCAGATCTTCTAAGGCAGGAATGACTTAAACGATGGAAAGGAAACATACAAAAATGGAAGGAAACCATAAAATGGAGTTTGTGAAGAAACTGGCATCCACGCGATCGCATGGGCGACGCGGACGCATGCCAAGCGCGAAGAAACAGCGACGCGGCCGCATGACTGACGCGACTGCGTGCCTTAAGCATAACACATATGACGCGGTCGCATGACTGACGCGATCGCATGACAAGGAAAACTCCGAATGATGCGAGCGCGTGACCCACGCGGACGCGTGACAGAGGCCACGCACCAGAAATTGCAGAAAACGCTCCCAGCGAATTCTGAAGCCCTTTTTGGCCCAAATCCAAGTTCAGAAGGCATATACCAGAGGTTATGAAGTGGGAGAATGCATCCATTCATGATTTAGATTTAGTTTAGAGAGAGGTTGTCTCCTCTCTCTTCTCTCTTAGGATTAGGATTTAGGATTTCTCTTAGTTTTAGGAGTGACTCTCGATCCCAGGTTCAATGTTCTTTTACTTTATATTTATCTTTTACTTTTAGATACTTTAATGCTTATATTAGTTATGTTGTCTATTTGGCCTATGCTACATTCATGTTACAGATTACTCTTTTGAATTAATGTTATTTGAGGTATTTCAGTTTAATATTGCTTTCTCTTATTTACATTATTGTTATTCCCAACTGAAGACATTTTTATTCCAGTAGATTTACTTCTTTCCTTTTGGTCTTGGTTAAGAAATCAGTAACTCAGCAGTTATCAAACTCAAACATGAATGATAATTGTTATCTTGTTAATTAAATGAACTTCAATAATCCCAATCTTTTCTTAGGAAATAAATATGATTCAAAGATCAAACCGATTAATCCCTTGACCTTCCTTTATCTTAGTAAAGGTTAACAAAGTGGAATTAAGATTCAATTCTCATCATCATTGATAAAGATAGCTAGGATAGGACCTCTAATTTCTCATACCTTGCCAAAAGTTTATTTACAGTCATTTATTTATTTTACTTGCCATTTAAATTTACTTGTTCTTCATTTACTTTGTTTGCTAATTAAACTATTCACTCCTCATTCTCAAAACCCCAATTTACAATCTCCATAACCAATAATAAGAACATACTTCCCTGCAGTTCCTTGAGAAGACGACTCGAGGTTTGAATACTTCGGTTATCAATTTATTTAAGGGTTTGTTACTTGTGACAACCAAAACGTTTGTATGAAAGGACTTTTGTTGGTTTAGAAACTATACTTGCAATGAGGATTTATCTGCAAATTTCTAGATCATGCAAAAGTTCCTCTCATCAATCCCCTAAGATAGATTACCCAGTTTAATCATGTTAAGACTTGTATATTCATGCTTATTTGTTTTAGATTGCTTTAAGCTTGAATTCTTGTGATGGATATAGAGCTTTGTATTGCCTTTGGCGTCCCGGGGTCTTATATCCTACATCACTGGGCATTGTTACCATACTGAGAACCTCCGGTTCTCATACCATATTTCTGTGGTATTTTTAGATGCAGGTCGCAACCCACTTCAGTGAGTTGTTTGGTTGGTGACAGAAGCGGAGGATTCGGACTTCTTTTTGAGTATTTGTGGTTTATTTTGTATATGTCTCTCACTTTTGTATTTT
Organism: Arachis ipaensis; assembly: GCF_000816755.2. Taxonomy (NCBI): domain Eukaryota; kingdom Viridiplantae; phylum Streptophyta; class Magnoliopsida; order Fabales; family Fabaceae; genus Arachis; species Arachis ipaensis. The sequence continues at coordinate 43,619,831 of NC_029794.2, forward strand.
GTTTTGCCTAAAGGCTTGTATTTGAGAGAACAAAACTTGTATAAGTTGTTTTTACTATCTGGTTCTGTATATCTGTATATGGCTAGCCGGCTTAAACTTCGCGAGTTGTGACTAGTTTCCTATGATATTATATACTTATCTTTTGATATATCTTATCTACATCTTGTGCTTTAAGATAGTAGCTTTGGTAGTACGTTTTGCGCTTTTCAAATTCTGTTTTTGAGCTATATCCTTCATCGGGCTTCTAGATTATACTATTCTTTCTATATATGTATTATGTATGAGCTTAGAACTGTCGTAATCTCTGATTAACCTTTGCTTTACGATGCGAGGTAATGCTTAGGCTAATTAGGGTGTTACAAAATTCTTCATCGGACTTCTCGTATTATTATTATCATTCCTTTCTCTATGTATATATTATCATATAAGCCTTAGAACTATTGTAGCACTTAGTTATCCTTTGCTCTATGGCATAAGGTAAGACTTAGGATAATTAGGATGTTACATTTAGTGGTATCAAAGCAGTTCGTCCTTGTGAGCGTAAGGGATGGACCGATTGTGCTTTATTGCATACTCTAGGTCATTTTTCTTTCGTGCTATTTAGGATATCTGCTTGAAATGCATAGCATGCATGGTTGTGAGTACTTTTTGGGATAATTGAAGCACTGAGCTTATAATATTGAGTTTGATCACCTTGATATCGATTGTTTGGTGTGGATAGGAAACCCAAACGATGCCTCACTGGCAAGGTCGTCTACGTGCACGAGGAGAGATTGAGAGTAACTCTTCAACTAACAACCATGCCAAGTTTATGGTAGCGATGACTAACCTAGCAAACACATGCAAACAAATGCTGCTGCGACTACTTAAGCTATGGAGAGAATGGGACATGGAAATGGGAATGGCAATGGAAGTGGAGAAGGTACGAAAAATAATTTGGGCAGTGGTTTCCCTATGACTATCGACCTTTCTGAATGTTAACCCGCCAAGTCTTAAATGATCAACAGACCCTACTAAAGCAGATAACTGGTTTCAAGCCACGGAGTGTGCGTTGCAAGCTCAACATGTCCCGGAGAATCAGTTCATGAAGTTTGCAACCTATCAGTTGTTGGGTGAGACTCAACATTGGTGGCAAGGGGAGTGCCAACTGATGCAGTTACAGAATGGGGACATTCCATGAGAATTGTGATAAACTGCTATTTTACGGTTTATTTTGTATTGAATTAAGAGGATTTTATCAATTATTCATACACTTATTCATATAAATTGCATGGTCTTACAAATCCTTCCTAATTTTGTGCTATGATTGAAAACATGCTTCTTTGGCCTTAAATTTTCTAATTTTTAATCCTCTTTTATTACCATCGATGCCGTGATATGTTTGTCAAGTGTTTTCAGGTTTTCTAGGGCAGGAATGGCTTAGAGGATGGAAAGTGATGCGGTAAGGCATAAGTCGGCCAATTAAGAAGTCAATATAAAAACAGCATTGCGAGTATAGTTCTTAACCAGCTAAAATTCACCTCATCAATTTAGAAAGGTTGTAACAAAAGTTTAGAATAAAAATACTGGGAGTATGAGTCCCAGGTCGTCTCCCAACGAGTTGCCAAAAAGGGTGCTAATTTATTAATCAGAAATTTTCTGAGATTTTGAGAGTTGAATGACAGAAAATGAATAATTGTAAATTAAAAGAAAAAATTATATATTCCAATTAAAAAGCCTTGACTGGGGGAATGATTAATTGAAAGTTCTATCCTTGTTGGAATTTTCTCGAGTGTAGTATAAAGAGGTTGTTATTTTCACTTAGTTAACCCTTACTAAATAAATGAAAGTCAAGTGATTGAGCTAACTCTTATTCGCAAATCCTAGTCTTCTCCCTTGGGAAGGTCTAGCATTAGTAAATACAGAATTAGCCAACAACTTCTAATTTAACTAACCACTTGAGCATTCCAACTCAAGTGTCTCCTCTTAATCATCCCCCATGTCAAGTAGGGAATCAACTCTACTGACATGGATACCCATCTTCGTTATTGGGAGTTTGGAATAGAAAAGAGACATGATAATTTAAATAAAATAGGGATTGGAAATTAATTAAAAGTAAAAATAATCCTTTGCATTAATAAATCCAAAATAATCCAATTGTAACTCCAAACAAGAATTAAGAATATGGAATAAATAAATAGGGAGTAAGAAAACAAACTAGAATAGTATCTTCAACGGAGGTGATGACTCTTCAATATCCAAAAGTGAAAGCAATAAACTAATAAACTATAAATGTAAACAAAACCTAGAGGAAGAGTAATTTCTCTCTAGATTCAGATCTAAAACTAAAAAACTATCCTAATGAGAATGTGTGTTGAGTCTCTGCACGTTCCCTGGCTCTAGTCTGTGTTTCTGGGCCGAAAACTGGGTCAAAACTCGACCCGAAACCACCCCCAGCATTTTCTGTTATTTCTGCAGATCGCGCATGTCACGCCTACGCGTCAATCACGCGTGCGCGTCATTTGGCGAATTTCCTTGTCACGCGTACGCGTCAGTCACACGCACGCCTCTTTTGTGCGAACTCTAATCCACGCATACGTGTCAGGCACGCGCACGCGTCGCTGAAAATTTCTTCATATCGCGCGCTCGCGTGAGCCATGCGTGCGCGTCGATGCTCGCTGGTTATCTCCTTAGTTTCTTGTGTTCCTTCCACTTTTAGAAGCTTCCTCTCCATTCTCTAAGCAATTCCTGCTCTATAAAGCCTGAAACACTTAACACACGGATCATGGCATCGAATGGTATAAATGAGAATTAAAATACACAAATTAAAGATCTCTTGGAAGTAAGTTTTCAACCATAGAACAAAATTAGGAAGGGATTGTAAAATCATGCAAATCATATGAATAAGTGGATAAAGACTTGATGAAACCACTCAATTAAACATAAGATAAACCATAAAATAGTGGTTTATTAACCTCCCCACACTTAAACATTAGCATGTCCTCATGCATAGCTTAAGGAGATAAAATAATTGAGTAGGGAAAAGTAAGACTCATGCAATGCAATGCAACCTATGTATGAATGCAACTATATGCTAAGATGATTTTGCCACTTGGTTAAAAGTAAATAATTTCTTCAAGACAAACATAAATCAAATATCACTAATTAAAATCATACAGTAAAAACAAGTAAACTTGTAAGAAGACAGCTCATGAAAGCAGGGAACATAGAATCAAGCATTGAACCCTCACTGATAGTATATGTGCACTCTAACCACTCAAGTGTATAGGGTAATCACTCTACTCTTCTCTAGTCATGCTTTCTAAACCTTGTTCTTCACCTAACCAATCAACAAGTATTTAATGTACCAATGCAAACATCATGAGGTCTTTCCAAGTTGTAATGGGACTAAGGTAAAGATGAAGATATATATGGCTAAGTGAGCTATAAATTGAATCCTTGATTAACCTAAGCTCTTACCTATACATACATTCTTTATACTTTTAGAATCATGCCTAGCTACCCAAAATTTTCCCACTTTTGTATCACATACTCATGCATCAACTTTTCTCTTAACTTGTACCACACATGCATTGATCTTTTATTAACTTAACTTAGCATTGGGGTAATTTTGTCCCCTTATTTATTTACCTATTTATTGAATATTTTTGGATTTTTTTAAAAAAAATAAAAGTAAACATAACATTATCAATGCACATGGATTTATAATTTTTCTGGTCTCACATGAGTAGGTACCCAAATTCTCAATATTTTATCAATGTAAAAACATAACACATTCCCTTGTTAACCAATGTTCCCACAGTTTTCCCATATTTAATTGATACACAGTCTCTATCTTAAGCTAACCAAAGATTCAGTTTGGGGTATTTAATTATTTTTCTGCTTAAGGCTAGTGATGTGGTAAAATATAGAACAAATGGGATTAAAAGGCTCAAAGTAGCTAATAAAGGTGAATGGAAGGGTAGGCTATTTGGGATAAGTGATTTAATAATCAAATAATGGCATCAATCATATGCATGCATATAACACATTAAACATTGGACATATAGGATGGAACAAAATATAGATTACCATCATAGAGAAGCAAACACACAAGAATAAAATATTATGGTTAAATAGTGTAACCATGTAGTTAAGCTCAATTCTCACAGGTTGTGTGTTCTTTGCTATAACTCTTGTTCCAATTTACAGTCTTCAAACAAATTTAACACCAAAAAATTCATATTTAAATTAGTGAAATTTTCAAAAATAGGGTCTTAAAAAGAAACTTATTATTTTTCAACCAAATAGAACATGCATGCAAATACCTATTACTATGCAATTTATCCTATCCTAAACAAAAGAAAAATAAATAATTTATTGGTGCTAAGAAAGAGAAATTACCTCCAGAAGTCAGGTACTGACCGACCTCCCCACACTTAAAGCTTGGCACCGTCCTCGGTGCCATCAGTCAGGAACAAAGGGGGGGCTGGTAGCAGCATCTCCATAATCAGGACCGTCATGGCTCCCTGTGCTGGTAAATGAAGTAGAGTCCAGGGTGTCTGGGTTTTCTTCAGGTGGGTGGTTACCAACAAGCAGCTCCTTGAGGTATGTAAATTGGCGCTTGTTATGGCGCTCTCTTCGCTTTCCTTGTCGGTCAAGCCGGTCCAACCTCTCAAGTATCTGATGGAGCAGTTGATTTGTTGAAGATGCTTGTGCTATGGAAGGAGAAGGAATATCTCTGGCCGATTCTGCAGTCCGGCTAGTAGTGGTTGCTGGAGGTCTGATATACTTCCCGTTAGGGACGTACTGATCATCCCGTGGAATCATGGTCTTGGTGTCCCCAGCTCTGTAGGAGACTCCGACTGCTGAGACTAGATCTGAAACCAAAGCGGGAAAAGGTAGGTTGCCCGCAATTTATACGTGTCCCATAGCATGCCGAAGGTGTCTTGGTAAATTGAGAGGCTAGTCTGTAAAGATACACCAGAGTAGAACAGCCATGTCTACAGTGAAGGAGGACTCATGAGTGTTCAGAAAAACGTAATGGGACATAATATGTGCCCATACTTGAGCCTCCAAGGTGAGTGCTGAAGCCAATATGCTCTTAGGTCGGGATCGATGGTATCCATAGATCCATCTGCTGCCAGGTTGTGCTATAACTCTGAGAACGGCGTCCCAGTCAAATTGGTATGTCTGGCATTTGAATGAGGCTTCTTGGAATGCATCAAATCCTTCTGGAGCAGGGGGAAGATCTAAAGCTCGCTGAATGGCCTCTTCAGTTATGGGGACTTGCTTCTGATGGACATAGACAAACTGCATAGTTTGCATGTGAAAATTTGAGTAGAATTCAACTACCCATGAAAGGTTAACCTGCCGTGGCTGTCTCCGTAGGAATCCCCATTGTCTACGCTCAATGCGGGGCTCAACAAATTCAACAATGTGGGTCGGGAGGATGAGAAGGTACTCATTGTTATAGTTTCGCTCAGCCAGGATGGGGGAACATCTGCTCACAGTAGCGGTTAGTAAACCGCGCAGTGTCCTTTGCTGGAAAAGCTTTCTCTTTTTCATCGACCTTGATGATCCTCTTGACTCGCTTTGTTGAGGGCTTTACTGCTGTTGAAGATGGCTCTGCAACTAGTGCTCTTTTTGTTCCTTTCCTTGCCGGTGGTTTGGGAGTAGATTTCTCTTTACCCTTCTTGGTGGCCATCCTGAAAAGGGAAGAAGAAAGTAACATGTAAAGCTAAGGGTTTGAGCAATGAAGAGGATGGTACAAGTGATAATCAATGCACGGAAAAGAAGGATGTCGTTAACATCTGGTCACGACTACATATGATAAGTTCATCAATGGAAATATAGCAATTGCATGTTATGGCAAGTAGATGCAAGATGTTTATTGGCATGCTGGCAAAGGCATGAGTAGCATAGATCAAGCATTAAATGCCCAATTTGATTTTCAAGTGTTCCAAACTAACAATCTATTTGTATTGACAATTATATTCAATGAATAATATATAAAAAGGGGTTTTGTGAAAAACATGCATTAGAGTAGAAGAACAGAATAATTTAAAAATGCACAATGCCATACGAGCTTTTTCACAAACACTTAGCATGCATGGTAAATATATTGTTGAAAGTATTAAATTTGAACATGCAAGCAACCATTAAGAAGTAATATTAATTGTCAAACAACTTTTAAATAATCCAAAAGTAATTATAGAAGAAAATAATCACCCAAGTAAATTTTTAACACCAATTAAAATAGTGTAAAAAGAAAAAGAAATAAAAAGGAAAAATAGAATACGAAAGTAAAAAGAAAAAGAAGAAGAAAACATAATTAAAAATAATAATGAAAAAGTAAAAAAGGAAGAAGAAAAGAAAAGAACCTCGATAATAGATGTGAAAAAGAAGGAGGGCGAAAGTAAAAAGTGAGAAGGAATAAAGAAGAAAGAAGGAAGAAGAAAGAAATAAGAAGGGAGAAGAAAAAATTAGGATTGGGGAAGAAAAGATAAGAATTCTGGTACTGACCTAGATAAACTATGTGGCGCAGGCGACGCGGACGCGTGGAGCACGCGTTCGCATGGGTTGTGATATTTTCAAGTCACGCGTACGCGTGGGTGACGCGTACGCGTGAAATGAATTGTGCCATTGGCGCGAGAGCAGCCTCACGTACGCACAACTCTCTGTTTCATACGCACATTGCCAAAATTTAGGGTGACGCGTGCGCGTTAGGGACGCGCACGCGTGAGTGGCCTGTTTTGGAAAAATGACGCGTACGCGTGGGGGACACGTACGCGTGATAGGGCTTGTGCTTCCAGGATAATTCCAGCTCCACTCCATCATAACTCTCTGCCATACACTCATTTACGTCGAATTTGCAAGGTCACGCGTGCGCGTGGGTGAAGCGCACGCGTGGAGTGCTGATTTCGCAAGCGACACGGAGGCGTCAGGGATGCGTTCGCGTGGGCGTCTTTGTGCGTAAGGAACGCCTCCAGCCACGCTCCCACGTGACTCTTTGCTTCTTTTCTTCTTTGTTTCGAATGCACATATGACGCGGACGCGTCAGCGACGCTTGCACGTCGCGTGCATTTTTTTTATGCAGAATGCAAATGCAAATGCAGACTATATGCAGAGATTATGAGAAGAGTCATGATTAACCGAATATTCTTATGCCGGTTAGAAATTAGTAATGAATTCAATCGTAGTATAGTCTAACCAACACGCAAATATCGCATCAAAAAATTCTAGAATCTATGACCGAGAGTGTTGATCCCGGGTCGTTCTCCCTAGGAATTGCCTTAGAATGCACATCTTTGATTAGGAAAGCTTTTGTGGTTTTTGAGATTTGGTGCAAGAATGTAAGCTAACAAAAGCAAACGACAATTAATTGAGATAAAGGCCTTGGCTAAGGGTAAGCATTCGAAGTTCCATCATTATAGCTTCCTTTAATTATGATAAGAATTGATTATTGCTTCACTTAGTTAACCTCTTAACAATGGAGGAAAGTTAAGTAAGAGTAACTAACTTGAGTCACAAGTCCTAGTCTCACCCTAGGGAAGTCTAGCTTTAGTGCGCTCCAAGTCAATTTGCAACTCTCAATTCATAATCTACAATTGATATCCACTATTCAAGTGTCTCTGATAACTCAACTCCTAAGCCAAGTAAGAGAAATCTACTCCATAGCTAGGGTTGTCATTATCACAAACAATTGGTAGGCAATCATAGAAGGCGTGATGTAATTGAGAGAAGAAAATTGAATTAAAGCTATCTAATCCACACAATCATCAACAATCAAGTAATTGAATGAAATGACACAATTCATTAATCCAAATCCAAAGTAACAAAATCAAATCAAATCTAGATCTAAGAAATTGAATCAAAAGAACATCAATTAAGAGTAGAAGAAGAGTAGATCTATGAATTGGCAATGGATCTCACCAAGAAATCCAAGGAGAATTGCAATGGAAGAAGTGAAATTCTAGAGAGAAGTTGGATTTTCTCTCTCTAAAAACAAAATGTAACTAACTCTCTAAAATATCTCCCATTATGAATAATTGTCCTAACACTCCTAACCCTTGGTCTTCTTAAGCTTTTTCCTCCAAAATTCTGCACCAAAACAGGGCCTAGGACTCCTTGAAATCGCTGGTCACGTATATTGATTAAAAAATCACATGCGTCCATCGACGCATACGCGTCCCTGGGATCTTGTTTGCGATTTGCGCGCAGGCGTATAGTGCGCGCGAGGGTCATAGGAAATATGGCCCATCCATATAAGCGCGTTGGCTCCTCGCTCGGCTCCATTGCGCTGGCTCTAGGTGTATGCATCCACGCGTATGCACACGGTGTGCGTGCGCGTGCATGTGCGAACTTCAAATCTTTAATTTATTCCATGCTCCTTCCATTCATGCATGCTTCCTTCACTCCTCTTAGCCATTTTTGCCCTATAACTTCTGAAGCCACTTAACAAACGGATCAAGACATCGAATGATAATAGAGGAGGATTACAATATATCAATTTTGATGCAAACGAAGCATATTTTTATCTATGAGGCAAAATGGGGAAAAGAACACAAATTCACGCAGTTTTATATGAATAAGTGTGGAAGATTATTGATAAAACTCTTAAATCTATGCATGATAAACCCTAAAAACGGGATTTATCAACCTCCCCACACTTAAAGTATAGCATGTCCTCATGCTAAAAGAAGGCAAAAGATCAAAAGATCACAAGGGAGTAGGATTCATGGGATGCAATTCTACCTACATGAATGCAACTAGGGTGTATGCTACTATCTACTTGGTCAAGAGCAATTCAATCTCCCTAGAATACACATATACACGCACATAGGGCAAGATGATGGGCAATGTATGAACTCTACCAATTCTAGTTATCAAAGTGAAATATGCATAACTTGTATAAGAACGCTCGCGAGAGCCGGGAACAAGGAATTGAGCTTCGAACCCCTCACCGGAAGTATTTGCACTCTATTCGCTCGGTGTATAGGGTTGATCACTCAGTACTCCCCTACTTCATGCTTCTCCAAAATTTGTTCTTCCTCTAACAATCAACAACTGTTCTATACATGCATACATATATCATGAGGTCTTTCCTTAGGTTGTAATGGGGTTAGGGTCAAGGTAGGGTTATATATTTGGCTAAGTGGGCTAAAATTTGAATCCCTTGATTAACTTGAGCTTCCCACCTAACCTATATAACACCCTATACAATTATATACTAACCTAACTACCCACTCCTCACTTTTTTATATACTCATGCATTTACTTTTGATCATTACACATTTGCATTGATTTATCTCTAAGCCTTACTTTGGGGGCATTTTGTCCCCTTTTCTTGCTTCTCTCTTTTCTCTCTTCTTTATATCCCATTTTCCCACACTTGAATGGCACACACACACTAGCCTAAGCTATTCAAGGATTCAAATAGGGACATTTATAGTTTTTTGCCTTTGGCTTGTGATGTGCTAGAATTAAGAATAAGCAGATTAAGCGTAGGCTCAAAATTGGTTGCAATGGTTGTTATAAGGTAAGTTCATTTGGCTAAGTAGCTAAGTAAATTGATGGCCTCAATCATGCACATGCATTCATACATATAACAATGGACATATAGAGTCAAACAAATTAAAGATCATAATCATAGAGAGGTAACAATGCACACAAGAAGGAAAGTAAGTGGTTATAAGATGTAACCACGCAATTAGGCTCAAAACTCACTTGCTTGTGTTCTTGGCTCAAAATCCATGTTCCAAATTACATACTTCGAACAAGCTTAGCATAAAAAATATCAAAATTGGTAGGGTCGCCCCCCAAAAATCTGGTTTTCTAGGAGAGAAGTCATTACTCTTACCAAGTGGATTTACTAAAGGATACTAATGTGCAAAGGGGTTAAAAAGGTGAAAAACCTAATTATGTGATCTTTCCTAATTAACAAAAGAGATTTAAAATTTATTCGGGTGTTATCTATGAAGATCGGTCGGCCGACCGACCTCCCCACACTTAGAAGTTGGCACGGTCCTCCGTGCCTTGAGTGAGAAGTAGTGGTTGATCGGCTTCCGAGTGTCCATCCTCTTCTCCATTATCGCTTTCCTCATTATTGGTGCCGGTGGACGTGGAAATTTTCGGTTCTTCCATAGGTGGTGCTAGGCAACTTAGAAGCTTCTTGACAAAAGCGTATCGGCATTGGTTACGCCGCTCATAACGGTCAAGCTTCTTGTGGAACTCCTCTAGACGTTGCATGGATGACTTTGGTGGTGCGGATGAGGTGGAGGGGATGCTCATGAGGGCGGTTAAGTTCGGTTCTTCGGTGTTCACCGAAGGGTAAAGATATCTCCCGTTCGGAACAACATCGCCATCCACCGGGATCATGGCCTTTCGATCCTTGGTCTCCCGGGGAACACTGGCTGCGGCAACTAAGTTGGTCACTAGAGCGGGAAAAGGTAGGTTCCCCTTAGCGTGGATGCGGCCCATAGATTGGCGAACGAGACGGGGAATATGCACTGGTCTCTCTGTGAGGACACACCAAACCAACAAGGCTAATTCGGCAGTGATAGATGAGCCATGGGTGCTTGGAAGCACATAGTGGGCTAGAATTTGTGCCCATGCCTGAGCCTCTCTAGTGAGAAAACGTGCGGTGATGCCCTTGGGCCGGGGTCTCATCCTTCCTCGAATCCAGAATGATTCGGGTATAGCAATGACCTTGAGGATGGCATCCCAATCAAACGCATATTGGCACCGTGCCGACAAAATCATTTGATAAGCATCAATCCCTTCTGCTAACGGGCCGGTCTTAAGCACACTTTGAATGTCCTCCTCCGTGACGGGAACTTGCCTTCGGCACACAAATACCGACGTAAGAGAAGGAGAGTGGTAATTGGTGTCAAATTCAACCACCCAGGACAAGTTCGCCTCCCATGGCTTCCTCAATAGGAACTCCCATTGCCGCCGTTCGATACGGGGCATGATGAGCGGAATGACATGAGCCAGAGGGGCTAGAAGAGGCTCCGAATGATAGTTCCTTGGCTTGATCAAGGGGTAGACAAGTTCGCAATAGCGGTTGGGGAACTTGTTCGGATCCCTCGCCGGATTGTCCTTTTCCAAAACATCAATGTTAGCAACGCTCCTTGTCTTATTGAGGAGGGGCTTGGCTCGAGGTGCTTGTTTTGCTTTGCCAATGGACCGTGAGGGTGCCTTCTTGGGTGCCTTTCCGTTGTCTCTTTTGATCACCATCCTAGAAAAAAGGGAAAGATAGTGAAAGTAAGCCCAAAGAAGCACTAAGAAATAATAACCATGCTAGTGACAAAGCATAAGAGAATAGGTGACTTAGATACATGACAGCTGCAACATATAACTAAGGCAATAATAAAAATCGCGGCTAAGCACTAGCATGTGGTGTATGAGTGGTATATGCATGCAAACAAGAAGCATGAAAAGCACACACTCTTATCATCAATAACAAGAAATAAGAATTAGGGGATAAGCATGTAGAAATGACGCAAGAAATGTAGTAAGCGTAATGCACATATGAACAAGCGAGTGTATGAACACCAAAATGGAAAACACTAAGTCAAATGTAACACCAAAAATTCATGTGGTTCTTCCATCAAACACTTGGTGTGCATCCCTTTTTATGACAAAAATTGAGAGAAGGGTGACAATGTAACATCCCATAAAGCATCATCAACCATCATAACATACCACATATTGTAAAAGAAAGCAAGTAAGTCAAACCAACTCATCAATGCAAGAGGAATCTCTACTTGTAACACCCATAAGAAAATGAAAAGAAATCAACAAAAATCAACAAACAAAACAAGAAAATTCAACAAACAAAGAAAACATGAATGAAACTAACTAAGAGGAAAAATAAGGGAATATAACTAGGGAAGGGAAAAGGGAAGAAAGAAAACCAAACATGAATAGAAATGAGGAGTACCTTGAGAGGAAGAGGAGAAATGTGGTATGGAAGTGATAGAAAAGGTAGTGAAGAGTAAGAGAGGGGAGAGGAGAGAGAGAGATGTGAGACCGCCGGAGGTGGTGTTTGCCACCGGTGGTGGTGAAGAAGAGGTGGTAGAGATGGTAGAAGGGGATAGAAGTGAAGAAGAAGGGTGATGGTGAGAAAAGAGAAGTGAAATTGAAGAAGAAGGGCGCGCTCTAATCCAATTGATTCGCGGAACTGACGCGAGCGCGCCATGCACGCGTGCACGTGCATAGGTAAAAATCAGTAAGGGCGCAGATGCGCACGGTGCGCGGATGCGTGAAGGGGTGAAATGCGGCTGTGCGCGCGAGCGCCAGGTACGCATGCGCGTGCATATGAGTTGTGCCCTCAGCGCAGGTTGGGCACAACTTTGGCCCAACTCTCAGAAAAAAGTACCAGGAGATGAATTTTCATAATCGACGCGGACGTGCACGGTGCGCTGACGCGTAGATTGGCATGATGGTCGAAGTGCGCGTGAGCTCCTGATGCGCGTACGCGTGAGTCGAGTTAGGCCAGTGGCATAAGATTGGCCCAACTTGGGCACAAGTCTCGGGAAAAATGGCCCAGAATTGCAAAATGTAGTGATGGCGCAGACGCAGCTAGTACGCGTACGCGCACTTTCGCGTAAACGGCCATGGACGCATACGCGAATAGTGCCCGTACGCTTGAAGGTGGTTATGCCCAGGGCCCATAACGGGCCCAAAATCCCCCCCCCCTTTTTTTTTTTTGAGAACATGAAGAATGCCTAATTGTCATAAATTTAATGGCCAAATAAGCCAAAGAGGCCAAAAACACCCAAAACTTAATACAAAGCCTAAAGAGGGGGTGTTTTTCTACCACACAATTAATTCATTCATTGAAAAATCAATGCAAGTCTTCATGAACACAATAACCAAGGTATTCGCAATTAACTCTAATCAAGTAAGACTATAGCTAAGCAATCGTAAAACAATCAAGAGTGTAAGAACTATATACAAAGGGAAAAAGGATAGATCTCACCATGGTAGGGTGTCTCCCACCTAGCACTTTTGTTTAATGTCCTTAAGTTGGACTTCCATTAGCTCATTGCTCTTTGCCAAGAGGTGCATCTTCCAAAAGGAATACTTCAATCTCCTTGTTGCTCTTCATTTGCTCGCCATGATACAACTTGAGACGGTGCCCGTTGACTTTGAAGATATCCGGTCATGAGGGATGGCGCAAATGGTAAACCCCATAGGGTTCCGCTTTTACTACTTGATATGGGCCTTCCCATTTTGACCTTAGTTTTCCAGGCAACAGTCTCAATCTAGAATTGTAAAGAAGGACTAGATCACCGGCTTTAAATTCTTTACCTCTTATGTTTCTATCATACACGGCTTTCATTTTCTCCTTGTAAAGTCTAGAATTCTCATAAGTTTCAAGCCTCAAACATTCCAACTCCGCTAGTTGTAGATTCCTCTCAACTCCAGCTCCACCCAAACTCGGATTGCAATCCTTGATGGCCCAATACGCCTTGTACTCTATCTCCACCGGTAAGTGGCAAGCTTTGCCATACACCAACCGAAAGGGACTCATGCCAATTGGCGTTTTGTATGCCGTTCGGTAGGCCCATAATGCATCGGTGAGCTGAGCACTCCAATCTTTCCTATTGGGTTTCACAATCCTTTCTAAGTTACATTTAATCTCCCGATTGGAAACCTCAGCTTGGCCGTTTGTTTATGGGTGGTAGGCCGTGGCTACTTTATGTATGATGCTATATTTTCTCATTAGCCCTTCCATTCTCTTATTGCAAAAATAGGAACCTTGGTCGCTCACGATTGCTCGTGGCGACCCAAATCTACAAATGATATTGTTTCTCACAAAAGAAAGGACCATGTTAGCATCATCCGTCTGGGTGGGTATCGCTTCCACCCATTTGGATACATAATCAACGGCAAGTAGAATGTAGAGAAAACCATTAGAATTTAGGAATGGCCCCATGAAGTCGATTCCCCACACATCAAAATCTCACAAAATAGAATGGTTTGTTGGGGGATTTCATCCTTCTTGGAGATATTTTCAAATCTAATGCATTGAGAACAAGAGTTACAGAAATGAGAAGAATCCTTGAAAAGAGTTGGCCACCAAAATCCACAATCTAGGATTTTTCTTGCCGTTCTTTGTGGTCCAAAATGGCCTCCCCCTTCGGAGGAGTGGCAAGCTTCCAAGATTGAGTGGAATTCGGTTTGTGGAATGCACCTCCAAATTACTTGATCCGCCCCACATCTCCAAAGGTATGGGTCATCCCACACATAGTATTTGGATTCGCTCTTTAGCTTATCCCTTTGATGTTTGGAGAGATTAGGAGGAAAGGAGCGAGATACTAAGTAATTGGCGATCGGTGCATACCAAGGAATGGTTTCTGAGATTGCATGCAAGCCCTCAAAGGGAAAAGAATCGTTAATAGGAGTGGTATCACCTTTTGTGTGTTCAAGGTGACTTAAGTGGTCCGCCACTAGGTTTTGCGTACCACTCATATCCTTAATTTCCAAGTCGAATTCTCGCAACAATAAAATCCATCTAATCAATCTCGGTTTGGATTCCTTCTTAGCCAATAAATACTTTAACGCTGCATGATCCGAATACACTACCACCTTTAAACCAAGGAGATATGCTCGGAACTTGTCCAAGGCAAAGACAATGACCAAAAGTTCTTTTTCAGTGGTAGTGTAGTTGGATTGGGCTCCATCTAGTGTTTTTGATGCATAGGCTATGACATATAGATTCTTACCCTCGCGTTGTGCTAATGCAGCTCCCACAGCAAAATTTGAAGCTTCACACATTATTTCAAATGGCCGACTACAATCCGGCCCTCGCACAATGGGAGCTTAGGTCAATGCTACCTTGAGCTTGTCAAAAGCCTACATGCATTCTTTGCTTATATCAAACTCAACATCCTTTTGCAACAACCTTGAGAGAGGCAATGCTACCTTACTAAATTCCTTTATAAACCTTTGATAAAATCTTGCATGTCCAAGGAAAGAGCGGACTTCCCCCTCGGAGAAGGGGTAAGGCAAGCTAGATATAACATTAATCTTCGCCGGATCTACGAAAATTCCATCTTTGGAAACAGTATGTCCTAAAAAAATGCCTTGCTTGACCATGAAATGACACTTCTCAAAATTCAACACAAGGTTGGTTTTAGTACATCTTTCCAAAACTTTTTCAAGATTATCCAAGCAATGATCAAAAGAATCACCATATACCGTGAAGTCATCCATGAATACCTCCATGCATTGCTCTAGAAAATCCGTAAATATGCTCATCATGCACCTTTGGAAAGTTTCCGGTGCATTGCATAAGTCGAATGGCATACGCTTGTAGGCATAAGTTCCGAAAGGGCAAGTAAATGTTATTTTTTCTTGGTCCTCTAGAGCAATGTGTATTTGAAAGTATCCCGAATAGCCATCTAGAAAGCAATAATGGGATTTACCGGATAATCAATCGAGCATTTGATCGATAAACGGAAGTGGAAAATTATCTTTTCTAGTGGCCGAGTTCAACCTTAGGTAGTCTATGCATACTCGCCAAGAGTTTTACACCCGTGTTGCTATGAGCTCCCCGCTTTCATTTTTAATAGTGGTTATCCCGGACTTCTTTGGCACAACTTTAACGGGACTTACCCATTCACTATCCGAAATGGGGTAGATGATGTCTGCCTCGAGTAACCGTGTTACCTTTTTCTTGACAACCTCCAAAATGGTAGGATTTAAGCGCCTTTGAGGTTGTCTCACGGGTCTAGCTTCTTCTTCCAAAAAGATCCGGTGCTCACACACTTGGGGACTTATTCCCACTAGATCTGCCAAACTCCACTCTATTGCCCTTTTGTTCTTCCTCAAAACACATAGCAACTTCTCTTCTTGTTGAGGATTTAGTCCCCTTGCTATGATCATCGGGAACTTGTGGGCTTCATCAAGGAATGAATACTTTAGGTGGGGTGGTAGTGGCTTCAATTCTAGCTTTTGTTCTTGGCTTGCCACTTGAACTTCTTTACTTAGATCTTCACTATCTTCTTCAACCATATGTTTTTTTTCTAGCTTTGCATAATACACTTCGGCCACAATGTTGTCAATTAGATCACACCGGAATATGGAATGGTTCTCAGGTGGTTGCCTCATATCTTCTTCTTGGCTAAAACTTACAACTCTCCTGTCTATCTCGAATGAGTAGTGACGTGGCGGAAAATTGGCGGATTAAGAAATTAATGTAAGAGATACGTTGCAAGTACAGTTCTTAACCAACAAAAATCCGCTTATCAATTTAGAAGGGTTGTCACAAAATTAGAATTAAAATACTGGGAGTATGAATCACAAGCCGTCTCCCAACGAGTTGCACAAAGATGTGCTATTTTATTAATCAGATGTTTTCAAAAATAGTTTTGAGTTTGGTAAATAGGAAATTAAATCAGAGAATTTATGTAATTTAAATAAAAATCTTGACCGGGAGTAGATTAGTCAGAAAGTCTATCCTTGTTGGAGTTCTCCCAAGATTAATTGGTAATTGAAGGTTGTTCTACTTAGTTATCCTTTACCAAGTAGAGGAAAGTCAAGCAAGTTGGAAGTCTATTTCTATTCACAAGTTCTAATCCTCTCCCTTGGGAAGGATTAGTGTTAGTGACTAGAGGGCGATCCAACAATAAACCCAATTACAATTTTACTCTTGAGCATTCCAACTCAAGGTCCTCCTTTCAATCAACTCCCAATCAAGTTATGGAACTACTCGCTCATTATAAATGTAAACTTCACAAAATAAGAAAGGGAAATAAAGAAAGACATGATAAATAATAATAATCAAAGAGACCAATTAAAAATAAAAATAGTTCTTGTATTAATAAATTTTAAAAATAATCTAATAGTAATTCTCAACAAATTAAGGATATGAAAGAATAAGTGACAAGTAAGGAAAACAAACTAGAATGATGAAGTCTTGGCGGAGGTAATAACTCTTCTCAATATCCTGATCCAAAAAAGAAATAAAAATGAAATCCTAAGAACTATGAATGCATAGAGAGAAAACCTAGAGGAGGAGTAAAGTCAGATCTAAAACTAAAAAAAATTATGCGGAATGAATGTCTCTCTCGTCTCTGCATGTTTCCTGGCTCTAATCTGCTTTTCTGGGCCGAAAACTGGGTCAAAACATGGCCCAAAATCGCCCCCAGCAAATTCTGCAGATTCTGCAGATCATGCACGTCACGCGATCGCGTCATCTAGCATTTTGCCTTGCCACGCGTGCGCGTCATCCACGCATTCGCATCACTTGTGCAGTTTCCAATCCATGCGTTCGTGTCAGGCACGCGAGATTTCTCTGTTTCGCACGGTCGCGTGAGCCATGCGTCTGCGTCACTTTTCGCTAGTCATCTCCTTAATTTCTTGTGTTCCTTCCATTTTTGCAAGCCTCCTCTCCAATTTCCAAGTCATTCATGCCTTATAAAGCCTGAAACACGTAACACAGGGATCACGGCATCGAATGGAATAAAGGAGAATTAAAATACATAATTAAAAGTCTCTAGGAAGCAAGTTTTCAACCATGGAGTAATTTTGGGAAGGAATTGTAAATACATGCTAATCATATGAATAAGTGGGTAAAGATTTGATAAAACCACACAATTAAACACAATATAAATCATAAAATAATGGTTTATCAAGTAGGTTCCCAAATGGGCATCCAACTTGAATCTAGAGGTCCTCAAAAATGGCCTCCCAAGTAGGATGGATGATGCCCTCTCGGATTCACTTGGTGGCATCTCAATGATATGGAAATCAATTGGGAATATCAAACTCTTTATGTTGACCAACACATCTTCCGCAATACCCGACACGGTTATTATGCTCTTGTCCGCCAAGACAAACCTAGCCACCGACCGCTTCAACGATGGAAGCTTCAATAGATGATAAATGGAAAGAGGCATAATGCTAACGCATGCACCAAGGTCGCACATACAATCAATGAATTGGACTCCATCAATGACACAAGAGACTAAACAAGGCCCCGAATCAACACATTTTTCTGGAATGGATCCCATCAAAGCCGAAATGGAAGTCCCCAATGGAATGGTTTTCAACTCATGAATTCTATCTTTGTTCATACACAAGTCTTTAAGAAATTTCGCATATTTAGGCACTTGATGTATAGCATCAAAGAGGGGGATAGTTACCTCCA
The DNA here is from genome assembly GCF_000816755.2 of Arachis ipaensis. NCBI lineage: Eukaryota > Viridiplantae > Streptophyta > Magnoliopsida > Fabales > Fabaceae > Arachis > Arachis ipaensis. Next base: position 43,637,976 of record NC_029794.2, read on the forward strand.
CTTTCTTGAACATCTTTACCATTGTTGGGTCAAGTTCCACATGCTTCTTAGCCTTTCTTGCCAATGTAGGAAATGGAATTGGTTGAGCCACTTCCTCTAAGATTTGCTCCTTTCTAGGGACTTTACTCCTTGGTTGAGGGTGTTCATCTTCAACTATCACATGTGATTCCTCCTCCTCTTCAATTTCTTCTATCTCAACTCTATCTTCCTCTTGAGCGACTTTCATTGGACTAGGTACCTTTGGGTCCCTCTCTTTTAATTGAGTTCCGGACCTCAAGGTTACGGCGTTGATGCCACCCTTGGGGTCGAGTAAAGGTTCAGAAGGTATGGCACTAGAGGTTGAGGCTTGAGGAGTGGAAGTAGAAGGTGGCTCCATGCGCGCAATGAGAGCTTGGAGGGTGGAAGTGAGACCATTAAGACTTGAGTTGAGTGTATTTTGGAGTTCTTTTTGTCCTTAGATTATGGACCGGAGTGTGTCATCTTGATTTGGGGAAGTGGAAGGATACGTGATTTGTGGTGCTTAGGGTTCGTTGGGTGGAATTGGTTGTCTATGAGGTGGTATGTAGGTTTGATAGTTCCTTCCTTGATTTGGTTGTTGCTTTGGTGGGTTTTGTGAATAGCGGTTTTGTGGAGTGTTGTTGTTCCACCTTTGGTTGCCTACATTGTTCCTTCCTCCTTGTTGATAATTGTCCCGCCAACTTTGGTTGGAGTTATCCCTCCATCCTTGATTAGAGTTGTTACTCCCTTGGTTATAGTTGCCTCCTTGTTGGGGGTATTGAAGAACTGATGATTGACAGTTTAGAATTCAGAATAAATTCTCGTTGCAAGTATAGTTTCTAAACCAAGCAATCAACCTTTCTTACAAAAGTTTTGGTTGTCACAAGTAATAAACCCCTTTGAAATTGATAACCGAAGTATTTAACCTCGGGTCGTCTTCTCAAAGAATTGCAGGGAGATGTTCTTATTATTGGTTATGAGTCTTGTAAATTGGGGGTTTTGAAAGTGAGGAACAGGTAATTTAAATAACAAGGAAAATAAATTGCAGGAATTAATAAATTAATATCTAATAAAACTCTTGGCAAGGTATGAAAATCAGAAGTCCTATCCTAGTTATCCTCATCAATTGTGATGAGAATTGGATTTTTCTCCCACGTTGTTAACCTCTAACTATGAAGGTAAGTTAAGTGGATGAATTAATTTGAATCTTCAAGTCCTAGTCTTTCCTTGGGAAAGGCTAGAGTTAGTGGAACTCGATTTAATTCTTGAAGAATTCTAATTTTCAGTCAACACCTCGAGTTTGATAACTCAAGCGTCACCAATTATTTAACCAAAGCCAAAAGGAAGAAAATATCTAAATTAAATTAAAAGCATTCATAAATAGAATAAAGCAATTATAAATTTGAAACACATCAAATTAGGTTTAAACATAAATTCAAATCTAACATGGAAAAGTTCATAAAGTAAATTGGGAAAATAAATAAAAGGAATATTGAACCTGTGATTGAAGAAGTTGAAATCCTAAATCCTAAGAGAAATCCTAATCCTAAATCCTAAGAGAGAGGAGAGAACCTCTCTCTCTAAAAACTACATCTAAAACTAAAAATTATGAATTATGAGCTGATGATTATGAATGAATGGATTCCCCCACTTTATAGCCTCTAATCTGTATTTTCTGGGCCGAAAATTGGGTCAAAAATAGCCCAGAAATCGTTAGAAAAGAAATCTGCCACGCTGATCTTTGCCACTGCGACGCGTCCGAGTGGAGCGCGCATTCGTGTCACCTAGCGTCAGGGAAACTATGGCATATTATATATTAAATCGAAGCCCCAGACGTTAGCTTTTCCAACGCAACTGGAACCGCGTCGTTTGGACCTCTGTAGCTCAAGTTATGACCGTTTTAGTGCGAGAGGGTCAGGCTGACAACTTTGCAGTTCCTTCAACTTCTTGTATTCCTTCCACTTTTGCATGCTTCCTTTCTATCCTCCAAGCCATTCCTGCCTTGTAATCTCTGAAAACACTTAACACACATATCAAGGCATCTAATGGTAATGAGAGAGGATTTAATATTAGCAAATATAAGGCCAAAGAAGCATGTTTTCAATCATAGCACAAAATCAGGAAGGAGAATGTAAAACCATGCAAATAGTATGAATAACTGTATGAAAGATTGATAAAATCCACTCAATTGAGCACAAGATAAACCATAAAATAGTGGTTTATCAACCTCCCCACACTTAAACAATAGCATGTCCTCATGCTAAGCTCAAGAGAAGCTATAAAGGAGTGAAGAGGAATGGTAAAATGTATGAAATGCAATCCTATCTATATGAATGCAACTAAATACAAAATGTTTCTACCTACTTGGTGAAAAGTAAATAAACCTTTCAAGAACAAACATGAACTGGATTTCACTAATTCAAATCATAAAAATGAAGTACAAATAGACTTGCAGAAGAAAATAACTCATGAAAGCCGGGAACAAAGAATCGAGCATCGAACCCTCACCGGAAGTATATACACTCTAATCACTCATGTGTTTAAGATTTTGATTCTCTCAATTCTCTACTAACCTTGCTTTCTAAGGCTTTCTCTTCATCTAACAATCAACAAAAATTTAATGCACAGATACACATATCAAGAGGTCTTTTAAGGGTTGTAATAGGGTTAGGGTCAAGGTAGGATTGTATTTGGCCAAGTGGACTAAAATCAAAATTCTTAATTAACTTAAACTTTTTCCACCTAACTTAAGATAATCCATGTAATTACAATGCAAAATCTAACTGCCCATTAACTATGTTTTCCACATATTCATGCATCCGATTTTGAGTACAGTACATATGCATTGCTTTCATCATTTAACTTGGGGCATTTTGTCCCCTTTTACTTATTTGCTCTTTTTCTTTTCTTTTTGTCACTTTTTTTTCTCTATATATATATATTTTTTTTTCTTTTCTTTTATTTTTCTCAATGCATATGATTAAATTATTGGATGCATGAATCATGTCCTAAACATTTCTTTCACATTTTCAGAAAATTCTAACATACTCAATTCTCAAACCAAATGTTTCCAAACCCAATTTTCCCACACTTAAATCATAAGCACTCTCACTAGTCTAAGCTAACCAAGGATTCAAATTAAGGACATTATTGTTTTTCGCTTAAAGTTAATGATGTGCTAAAGTAAAGAACAAAGGGGTAAAATAGGCTCAAAATTGGTTTGCAAAGAATAATGAAAAGGGTAAGGCCATATGGGTATGTAAGCTCAGTGAAATAAAGGCCTCAATCATGTAAGTGTATGCATACATCAAATAATGGAAATATACAATTAAGCAAGACAAAAATCACAATTTTAGAGAGAACAACACACACCAAAAATAAAATTTTTGTTGATAAAATGCAACCAATCAAATAGGCTCAAAATCTCACTGGTTTTGTGTGTTCAAGCTCTAAACCATGTTCCAGTATAATATTTCTTCAAACAAGTTTAACATTAAATTTTATTCAAATTAGTGAAATGCTCTAAAAGGTTTCTTGAAAAAGAAAATATTACTTCAACCAAGCAGTAACTAAATGCGTAAAATCAAACAAACATACAATCAAATATGCAAATGCAACAATGAACAAACAAAGAAAATAGAGTATTGGTGTTGAAAAGAAGGTAACTAACCCCTAGATGTCGGTATCGACCTCCCCACACTTAAAGATTGCACCGTCCTCGGTGCATGCTAAGATGTGCAAGTGGATGGGGGTTGTGGTTCCTCAGCTGGGGCTCTTTTTGTTCCTTTCCTTGCCGGTGGTTTGGGAGTAGCTTTCTCTTTACCCTTCTTGGTGGCCATCCTGAAAAGGGAAAAAGAAAGTAACTTTTAAAGCTAGGGGTTAGAGCAAGGAAGAGAGTGGGAAACGTGGTAATCAATGCACAATAAAGAAGAATGATGTTAACACATGGTCATGACTACATGTGAAAAGTTCATCAATGGAAATATAGCAAGTGCATGTAATGACAATTAAATGCAAGATGTTTATTGGCATGCTGGCAAAGGCATGAGTAGCATAGATCAAGCATTCAATGTCCAAGTTAGATTACTAGGTCTTTCAAACTAACAACAAGTTTGTAATAATAATTATATTTAAATAATATAATATAAAAAGGATTTTGTGAAAAGCAAGCATTTAGAGTAGTAGAATAAAAGAAATCTAAAAATAGTGCAGAATGCCATATGGGCTTTTTCACAAACACACAGCAAGCATGGTAAATAAGCTATTGAAAGTATTAAATTGAACATGCAAGCAACCCTTTAAAAAGTAATATATAATTGTCAAACAATTCCTTTAATAATCCACAAAAATATACAAAATAATGACCCAAATAAATTTCTAACACCAATGAAAATAATGCAATCAATGAAAGTATGCAAATAAATTAAAATAAAATAAAAAGAAAAATAAGAAGAATGAGAAAGGAAAGAAGGGAAGAAAAAGTAAGGAAGAAAGGAGGGAGGAAAAATTAGGATTGGGGAAGAAAAGATAAGATTTTTGGCAGATTAGGTTAAGTTGTGCTGCGCAAGCGACGCGGACGCGTGGGGTACGCGTTCGCGCGGATGGCGCTTAGAGGAGTCGATGCGGTCGCGTCGGTCACGCGGACGCGTGACTCGTTTTGTGCTACTGGCACGAGGGCAGCCTCGCGCTCGCACAACTCTCTGTTCAAAATGCATTATTGCCAAATTCCAGGGTGACGCGGTCGTGTGGTTGACGCGATCGCGTGAATGGCCACACTTCCAAAAGGACGCGGACTCGTGGGTGACGCGTTCGTGTGGTGGGGCTTGTGCTGCTAGCACCATTCCAGCCCCACTCCATCATAACTCTCTGCCATACACCCCTTTTACGTCGATTTGTTGGAGCACGCGTTCGCGTGGGTGACGCGGACGTATGGGAGGCTATTTTTCCAAATGACGCGGACGCGTTAGCGACGCGGTCGCGTGGATCAATTTGTACGAAAGGCACGCCTCCAGCCACGCTCTCGCGTGACTCTCTGTTCAATTTTCTTTTCTTCCCAATGCATTGGTGATGCTGTCGCGTCGCGTGCGATTTTTTTTTATACATGAAAAATGCAGAATACAATGCTAATATGAATGTTATGCAAAACTCCAGGTTCAATACAATAAAATAAAATAAAACTCTAAAACTAAATAAAAATGAAAAAGGAACGATCATACCATGGTGGGTTGTCTCCCACCTAGCACTTTTAGTTAAAGTCCTTAAGTTGGACATTTGATGAGCTTCCTATTATGGTGGCTTGTGCTTGAATTCATCCAGAAATCTCCACCAATATTTGGAATTCCAGTAGCCTCCGGAATCCCAAACTAGGCGCAGAAAGCCTTCAAGTATGTTGAAGCAAGTGACAAGGCCCCAAGAGTGTTGATTGCCAGAATGAATTCCGGGGTCCCAAATCTTGATTTTGCACCCGTCTTCTTGTTGATCATTATGATTCCATCTGGGTAGCAAGCAATCTGAACTCTCACTAAAGCGGCCAAACAACTTCCAGACCCATTCAGTTGAGCTTTACACCAACCCTTGCATTTAAACTTTGAGCGCACAACCATGTTGAACCTTGCTTGACAACTCCAACCACTAACCATCTTCCTCTTACTCTTAATGCCACAAAGAGCTCTAAGTTGACCATCCGTCTCCAGTAGCCCATATTCAAGTGGAATTAGAAAGCTAGGGGGTATGAATTTTACCCACTTGAATGTTGTGAAGGATGATGGCAACTTAGGGGGAGGTATTTCTAACGAATTTGCAGGCTCCACTCCCTTGTGCTCTTCTCTGACAACTTTCACCTCTTTGCAAGTTTCTTCAATATTAACCTCTTCTTCTTGGTAGCTTTCTTCAATGTTGAGGAGGTGGGTCATAGGTATATGATGGGGGTCCACCATATCTATCATCTTGGTATGCACCTTGGAATGGCTCTTGACTATAGCAGTTAGGTGGGTGTTGGTTGTCACGGAAGGGTCCACCATAACTATTGTTTCGACATGCATTGTGAAATGGTCGTGGTCTATGGTATCTTGGAGGGTGTTGTTGCCTAAAGGGTTGATCAGATCCTCGTGGCTCCTTTCATCTCTGATTGTTTTGACCTTGATGCATGTTCCTGTTATAATTTCCATTCCTTGCAACAGCATTGGAACCAAACTCAAAGCGAGAGGGGTGAGAACTCATAATAGTAAATAAAAATTCAAAAAACAAAAATAAAAACAAATTGAAATTAAAAGGTTATTGAAATTTAAATTTTGAAATTTTGAATTTTAAATTTTTGAAATTTAAATTTTAAAATTTGAAATTTGAAAATTTGAAATTTAAATATTGAAATTTAATTTTTGAAATAAGATAAGATTTTGAAAAAGATATGATTTTTTGAAAAAGATTTAAATTTTGAAATTTAAATTTTTGAAATTTTGAAATTTTGAAATTTGAGATTTGAATTTTAAATTTTTAAATTTTTTAATTTAATGAGGAAAGGGAAAAACAATAAAATGACACCAAACTTAAAATTTTTAGATCAAAACGAAGAAAACAACTAAGAACAACTTGAAGGTCAAGATGAACACGAAGAAAAACTTGAAGATCAAGATGAACACCAAGAACAAATTTTTGAAAAATTTTTAATAACTAAATAAAAACCAATAACCTCTTAATTTTACGAAAAAGCAAAAATAAAAACAAAAAATAAAAACAAAAAAACAAGCAAAAAGCAAATATTTACAATAACCAATAATAAGGCAAACGTTTGCAATTCCCCGGCAATGGCGCCATTTTTGAAGAACTGATGATTTACGGTTTAGAATTCAGAATAAATTCTCGTTGCAAGTATAGTTTCTAAACCAAGCAATCAACCTTTCATACAAAAATTTTGGTTGTCACAAGTAACAAACCCCTTTGAAATTGATAACCGAAGTATTTAACCTCGGGTCGTCTTCTCAAAGAATTGAAGGGAGGTGTTCTTATTATTGGTTATGAGTCTTGTAAATTGGGGGTTTTGAAAGTGAGGAACAGGTAATTTAAATAACAAGGAAAATAAATTGCAGGAACTAATAAATTAATATCTAATAAAATTCTTGGTAAGGTATGAAAATCAGAAGTCCTATCCTAGTTATCCTTATCAATTGTGATGAGAATTGGATTTTTCTCCCACCTTGTTAACCTCTAACTATGAAGGTAAGTTAAGTGGATGAATTAATTTGAATCCTCAAGTCCTAGTCTTTCCTTGGGAAAGGCTAGAGTTAGTGGAACTCGATTTAATTCTTGAAGAATTCCAATTTTCAGTCAACACCTCGAGTTTGATAACTCAAGCATCACCAATTATTTAACCAAAGCCAAAAGGAAGAAAATATCTAAATTAAATTAAAAGCATTCATAAATAGAATAAAGCAATTATAAATCTGAAACACATCAAATTACGTTTAAACATAAATTCAAATCTAACATGGAAAAGTTCATAAAATAAATTGGGAAAATAAATAAAAGGAACATTGAACCTGTGATTGAAGAAGTTGAAATCCTAAATCCTAAGAGAAATCCTAATCCTAAATCCTAAGAGAGAAGAGAGAACCTCTCTCTCTAAAAACTACATCTAAAACTAAAAATTTTGAATTATGAGTTGATGATTATGGATGAATGGATTCTCCCACTTTATAGCCTCTAATCTGTGTTTTCTGAGCCGAAAACTGGGTCAAAAACAGCTCAGAAATCGCTGGAGAAGAAATCTGCCACGCTGATTTTTGCCACTGCAATGCGTTCGTGTTGCCTAGGGTCATGGAAACTATGGCATATTATATATCAAATCGAAGCCCCAGACGTTATCTTTCCAACGCAAGTGGAACTGCATCGTTTGGACTTTTGTAGCTCAAGTTATGACCATTTTAGTGCGAGAGGGTCAGGCTGATAGCTTTGCAGTTCCTTCAACTTCTTGTATTCCTTCCACTTTTGCATGCTTCCTTTCTATCCTCCAAGCCATTCCTGTCCTGTAATCTCTGAAAACACTTAACACACATATCAAGGCATCTAATGGTAATGAGAGAGGATTTAATATTAGGAAATATAAGACCAAAGAAGCATATTTTCAATCATAGCACAAAATCAGGAAGGAGAATGTAAAACCATGCAAATAGTATGAATAAGTGTATGAAAGATTGATAAAATCCACTCAATTGAGCACAAGATAAACCATAAAATAGTGATTTATCAGGTATGCTTGGTTATAATTGCTCCCTTGGTTATGGTATCCTTGATTAGCACGTTCATAGTAGGAGCAATCATAAAAGTTGTGGGTAGCCGCTAGAGTGTTATCTTCTTGGAGACTTGGACATTCATCCGTGTAGTGGGAGTAGCATGAGAAAATGCCACACACTTTTTGGGAGACCAATTGTTGGTATTGTTGCTTTTGAGGAGAGGGTGAGTGTTGTTGGGGTGGAGGTTGTTGTTGATTCACTTGAAGTTGCTTTAGAAGACTTGTCATCTCACACAATGTCTTAGTAAGGGTAGCGGTCTCACCACTAGAGGAGACTTCATTCATGGCCTTTGGGCGGTTCACTCTCCGTCTAGCATGTTGAGTAGACTCGGCCAAGTCGGTAATTAGTTGCCATGCCTCCTCCACCGTCCTATACTTTGACAAAGAACCATTGCTTGAAGCATCCAACAAATTCTTATCTTGCTCCCTCATGCCTTGGCACACATAGCTAAGCAATACTTGAGTGGAAATCATGTGGTTAGGACATGAGTTAAGAAGTTTACGAAATTGCTCCCAATATTCATATAAAGTTTCCATTTCACCTTGTACAATACAAGAGATCTCCTTCCTTAGCTTGTCCGTCATTTCCACGGGCATGAATTTATCAAGGAATTCTCTTCTAAGCAAGTCCCAATCGGACACAACATTACTAGGCAAGGTATAAAATCACTCCTTGGCTCTTCCCTCAAGAGAGAAAGGGAAGGCAAACAACCATATAGCCACTTCATCGGAACCTTCCCGCCTAGTAGTCGAGCATACACCATGAAAGTCCTTGAGGTGTCTAATTGGATCTTGTGCGGGAAGTCTATGGAACTTTGGTAAGAGATTGATGAGAGTGGTCTTGAGTTGAAAGTTTGCATTCAAGATGGGATGAAGCACATGATGAGGTTTGAGAACAAAATTCGGTGCACCCGCTTCCTTGAGAGTAACTCTCCTTGGAGTGGCCATGTTGTCAAAACCTAGATCAAAAGAAGAACTATTAGTAGTATCAACGGAAAAGTAATTAGTGCCTTTGTTGGATGACGATGATATGGTTGGTAAATTAGTAAGAACCTTTTCACCTTCCTCAAAGGCTAACCGCCTCCGAGCTTGCCTAATATGAAGCAAAGTTCTTTAAATTTCCGAATCAAATGGTACTAAGCTCGGATTTGGTAGTGAACGCATCATACAATGAAGGAGATAAGAAGCTCATGACATCAATTGGTATCTAAGCAAAAACTAATCCTAACTAGCGATTAAACATACAAACAATCAAGAGAGAAATGCAAGTATTCACATATTAACATATTCACACTAACCAATAGAATGGTACGCATAAGCAAATTCCCGGCAACAACACCATTTTGATGAACCGAATATTCTTATGCCGGTTAGAAATTAGTAATGAATTCAATCGTAGTATAGTCTAACCAACACGCAAATATCGCATTAAACAATTCTAGAATCTATGACCGAGAGTGTTGATCCCGGGTCGTTCTCCCTAGGAATTATCTTAGAATGCACATCTTTGATTAGGAAAGCTTTTGTGGTTTTTGAGAGTTGGTGCAAGAATGTAAGCTAACAAAAGCAAACGACAATTAATTGAGATAAAGGCCTTGGCTAAGGGTAAGCATTGAAAGTTCCATCATTATAGCTTCCTTCAATTATGATAAGAATTGATTATTGCTTCACTTAGTTAACCTCCTAACAATGGAGGAAAGTCAAGTGAGAGTAACTAACTTGAGTCACAAGTCCTAGTCTCAACCTAGGGAAGTCTAGCTTTAGTGCACTCCAAGTCAATTCGCAACTCTCAATTCTAATCTACAATTGATATCCACTATTCAAGTGTCTCTAATAACTCAACCCCTACGCCAAGTAAGAGAAATCTACTCCATAGCTAGGGTTGTCATTATCACAAACAATTGGTAGGCAATCATAGAAGGCGTGATGTAATTGAGAGAAGAAAATTGAATTAAAGCTATCTAATCCACACAATCATCAACAATCAAGCAATTGAATGAAATGACATAATTCATTAATCCAAATCCAAAGTAACAAAATCAAATCAAATCTAGATCTAAGAAATTGAATCAAAAGAACATCAATTAAGAGTAGAAGAAGAGTAGATCTATGAATTGGCAATGGATCTCACCAAGAAATCCAAGGAGAATTATAATGGAAGAAGTGAAATTTTAGAGAGAAGTTGGAGTTTCTCTCTCTAAAAATAAAATGTAACTAACTCTCTAAAATATCTCCCATTATGACTAATTGTCCTAACACTCCTAACCCTTGGTCTTCTTAAGATTTTCCCTCCAAAATTCTGCTCCAAAATAGGGCATAGGACTCATTGAAATTGCTGGTCACGTATATTGATTAAAAAATCATGTGCGTCCATCGACGCGTACGCGCACGGCACGCGTACGCGTCCCTGGGGTCTTTTTTGCGATCTGCGCGCAGGCGTATGGTGCGCGCGAGCGTCATAAGAAATATGGCCCAGCCATATAAGTGTGCCGGCTCCTCGCTCGGCTCCACTGTGCTGGCTCTGGGTGTATGCATCCACGCGTATGCGCACGGTGCGCGTGCGTGTGCATGTGCAAACTTCAAATCTTTAATTTATTCCATGCTCCTTCCATTCATGCATGCTTTCTTCACTCCTCTTAGCCATTTTTGCCCTATAACTTCTGAAACCACTTAACAAACGGATCAAGGCATCAAATGGTAATAGAGGAGGATTACAATATATCAATTTTGATGCAAATGAAGCATATTTTTATCTATGAGGCAAAATGGAAAAAAGAACACAAAATCACGCAGTTTTATATGAATAAGTGTGGAAGATTATTGATAAAACTCTTAAATCTATGCATGATAAACCCTAAAAATGGGGTTTATCAAGTCACTTAAGGAAAATAAAGTAAAATAAAATAAAAAAAAAACTAAGACTAAAACGGAACGATCATACCATGGTGGGTTGTCTCCCACCTAGCACTTTGCTTTTACGCCCTTAAGTTGGATGGTCTTCAGGCTCATTCTGCTACTGTTGGTGGTTCTTCCAAGAGGAAAACCTCTAGCTCTTTGTGATCCTTCATCTTCTCACCATGATAAAGCTTTAGGCGATGTCCATTGACCTTGATGAATTTGGAGCTAGAAGGATGACGCAGGTGAAAAACTCCGTATGGCTCTACCTTTTCTACTCTGTAGGGACCTTCCCATCTTGATCTCAGTTTACCTGGCATGAGCCTCAGTCTGGAGTTATAAAGAAGAACTAACTCTCCTGGTCTGAGCTCTCTCCTCTTTATGTGCTTGTCATGGACAGCCTTCATCTTCTCTTTGTATCGCCTGGATTTGTCATATGCTTCTAGGCGAAGTTTCTTTAATTCTGCTAGTTGCAGCTTTCTTTCAGCACCAGCTTCCTCAAAATTCATGTTGCATTCCCTTACAGTCCATAAAGCCTTGTGTTCCACCTCTACTGGAAGGTAGCAAGCCTTTCCGTACACTAAGCGAAAGGGGCTCATCCCAATGGGTGTCTTGTATGCTGTTCTATATGCCCAGAGTGCATCTTGTAGCCTGGCACTCCAATCCTTCCTATGAGGCTTTACTATCTTCTCCATAATGTATTTTATTTCTCTATTAGATACTTCTGCTTGTCCATTGGTCTGGGGATGATAAGCTGTTGCTACTTTGTGAACAATCCCATGCTTCTTTAGTAATCCTGCTAATCTCCTGTTACAAAAGTGAGTGCCTTGATCACTCATGATTGCTGGTGGTGATCCAAAGCGACAGATAATATGGTTTCTAACAAAGGAAACAACAATGTTAGCATCATCAGTATGGGTAGGAATTGCTTCCACCCATTTAGAGACATAATGATGCCAGGGCATTTTATCCAGTTTCACTGACCTTTTCTTTACTGTTTTTAGGGTAGTTTCATGCCTTTTCTTAGAAAATAAGCTAGTTTTGGGTAGATATTCACTTACCTCTTGATTCAAGCATACATTGTGCACCTTACATGATTTCATGAGAATTTTGCCTGAATTATATGATAAATTGGATGATGCATGACTCATGACTTGGACTAGAACTTTGATGCATTTTGTTGCTTGATTTCAGGACAAAGGAAGCAAAGAAGAACCACGTTAGCTGTCACGTTAGTCCCACTAACGTGACCTCTAACGTGGAATGGGTGCTAACTTGGAAAGTTAATGAGAAAGGTAATCGCCAATAACGCCCTCGAAGCCATCATAAGCCCACATTAAGAGTCACGTTAACTAAGTTAACGTGAACTCTAACGTGGAAAAATAAAATAAGGCCAACGTTAGTGACACTCCCCTTTGTCACTAACGTTGGACCAAGCTCATAATTGGCCACGTTAGTTGCCACGTTAACTTAGTTAACGTGGCTTCTAACGTTAAGAAGCAAAAGGAAAGTCAACGTTAGTGACATTCACCTTTGTTACTAACGTTGGCCAAGCTTCCATAAGCCACATTAACTCCCACGTTAACTTAGTTAACGTGGAAGCTAACTTGGAGAGAGCAATTGGTCGCCAACGTTAGTGACACTTACCTTTGTCACTAACGTTGGGGTGAACCACCAAGAGCCACCATGAGCAACGTTAACTCCCACGTTAACTTAGTTAACGTGGAAGCTAACGTGGATAAAGAGATTAGGAGCCAACGTTAGTGACACTCACCTTTGTCACTAACGTTGGAGATGGCTAGCATGACTACGTTAGAAGCCACGTTAACCTAGTTAACGTGGACTTTAACGTGAAAAATAGGGGCACATTGGAACGTTAGTGACAAAGGTAATTGTCACTAACATTCTCGAAGGATTGGCAAGCTTACGTTAAGAGCCACGTTAACTAAGTTAACGTGGACTCTAACGTAGGGAAGGGGGAAGCTTATCAACGTTATTGGGAAAGGTAAGTCCCAATAATGTGTGCGAATGACCAAGAGGCAACGTTAGTGGTAACGTTTGTGCCACTAACATTGAGGTTAACGTGGCTCATACTTGGGTGAGCAACGTTAGTGAAAAAGGTGATTGTCACTAACGTTCTCGAACCCACACTTTCACTTAACGTTAACACCACTAACGTCCTGAGCTAAAAGTCCCCACCTACTTCACACTTTCTCTCTGCAAGCAAAGCTAAGCCCAATGAAGAAGATAACTGCTTCAAACTCAGGATCCAAAGGCTCATACCCAAGACTTGAAGAGCCAACTAGAAGATCAGAAGAGTAGTATATATAGGAGTAGCTTTGAATTAGTTAGGGAGCTGGGAAACTTTAGGGAGCCTTTGGGCATAGAACTACTCTCTGTATTTACTTTTTCTAGACTTATAGTTTTACTTTCAGCATGTATTCTCCATCTTTGTTTTCATTTTCCAGAGCTATGAACAACTAAACCCCTTTCATTGGGTTAGGGAGCTCTGTTGTAATTTGGTGGATCAATTTTAGTTTTCATTCTCCTTCTTCTATCTTTTCTCTTGATTTTACTAGAAAGCTTTCGATCTTCATCCAATTGGGTAGTTATCTTGGAAAAGAAGCTATTCATACTTGGATCTCTTCTGAACCTTGAAAGAGGAATGAAGGGATCATGCTAGAAATGCTTTCTCATGCTGGACCAAATTGGGTTTGGATGGATATGTGACTATAATCTTTCCAACACTTGATTTGGGAAATGTATGTGGTATAATCAGTGATCATACTTTATCTCTTCTCATGAGCAATTGACTAAGGAATTGGCTATTGACCAAGATTTGAGAGATTAAATTACAAGGAATTGTAATTCGATCACTTAAGATTGCCACGGAGATCAATGAATGCATTGATTGAGGAAGAGATGAAAATAAACTTGATCCGGAGAATGCAACATCTCCTGAGCCCAATGAATTTCCCATTTCTGATCTTACCCATTCTCTTTAATTTCTGCCATTTACTTTTATGAGCAATTGCCCCATTCCCATTTAAGATTCTGCAATTTACTTTCCGCCTGGTATGCGAAATTGTTACTCAGGTTGTGAATTATTGTTCGAAATTGATTCCCTAGCGATGGCACCAAAAACGGATGCACAGAACGATGGTCTAAATATATCTTCACAACTTCGCATAACTAACCAGCAAGTGCACTGGGTCATCCAAGTAATAAACCTTACGTGAGTAAGGGTAGATCCCACGGAGATTGTTGGTATGAAGCAAGCTATGGTCACCTTGTAAATCTCAGTCAGGCGGATATAAAATAGTTATGGAGTTTTCGAAATTAATAATAAAAGAAGGATAGAAATACTTATGTAAATCATTGGTGAGAATTTCAGATAAGCGTATGGAGATGCATTCGTTCCTCTGAACCTCCGCTTTCCTACTGTCTTCATCCAATCAGTCTTACTCCTTTCTATGGCTGGCTTTATGCAAGGGCATCACCGTTGTCAGTGGCTACATCTCCTCCTCTTGTGAAAATGGCCCAAGATGCCCTGTCATGGCACGGCTAATCATCTGAGGTTCCCGATCATGCTGGAATAGGATTCACCCTCCTTTTGCGTCTGTCACTACGCCCAGCACTCGCGAGTTTGAAGCTCGTCACAGTCATTCAATCATTGAATCCTACTCGGAATACCACAGACAAAGTTTAGACTTTCTGGATTCTCTTGAATGCTGCCATCATTCTAGCTTACACCACCAAGATTCCGATTAAGAGATCTAAGAGACACTCATTCAATCTAAGGTAGAACGGAAGTGGTTATCAGGCACACGTTCATAGGGAATGATGATGATTGTCACGTTCATCACATTCAGGTTGAAGTACGAATGAATATCTTAGAAGCGAAATAAGATGAATTGAATAGAAAACAGTAGTACTTTGCATTAATCTTTGAGGAATAGCAGAGCTCCACACCTTAATCTATGTAGTGTAGAAACTCTACCGTTAAAAATACATAAGTGAAAGGTCCAGGCATGGCCGAATGGCCAGCCCCCAAAACGAGATCACAGGATCCAAATACAATCCAGGATGTCTAATACAATAGTAAAAGGTCCTATTTATAATAAACTAGCTACTAGAGTTTACAGAAGTAAGTAATTGATGCATAAATCCACTTCTGGGGCCCACTTGGTGTGTGCTTGGGCTGAGCTTGAATGTTACACGTGTAGAGGCTCTTTCTGGAGTTGAACGCCAGGTTGTAACGTATTTCTGGCGTTCAACTCTGGTTTGTGACTTGTTTCTGGCGTTTAACTCCAGACAGCAGCGTAGAACTGGCGTTCAACGCCCTTTTACATCATCTAAACTCGGCCAAAGTATGGACTATTATACATCGCTGAAAAGCCCTGGATGTCTACTTTCCAACACAATTGGAAGCGCGCCATTTTGAGTTCTGTAGCTCCAGAAAATATACTTTGAGTGCAGGGAGGTCAGAATCCAACAACATCAACAGTCCTTCTTCAACCTCTGAATCTGATTTTTGCTCAAGTCCCTCAATTTCAGCCAGAAAATACTTGAAATCACAGAAAAACACACAAACTCATAGTAAAGTCCAGAAATGTGAATTTAACATAAAAACTAGTGAAAACATCCCTAAAAGTAACTAGATCCTACTAAAAACATACTAAAAACAATGCCAAAAAGCGTACAAATTATCCGCTTATCACAACACCAAACTTAAATTGTTGCTTGTCCCCAAGCAACTGAAAATCAAATAGGATAAAAAGAAGAGAATATACTATAAATTCCAAACTATCAATGAAACATAGCTCCAATTAAATGAGCAGGACTTATAGCTTTTTTGCCTCTTGAATAGTTTTGGCATCTCACTTTATCCATTGAGGTTCAGAATGATTGGCATCTATAGGAACTCAGAGTTCAGATAGTGTTATTGATTCTCCTAGTTCAGTATAATGATTCTTGAACACAGCTATTTTATGAGTCTTGGCCGTGGCCCTAAGCACTTTGTTTTCCAGTTTTACCACCGGATACATAAATGCCACAGACACATAATTGGGTGAACCTTTTCAGATTGTGACTCAGCTTTGCTAAAGTCCCCAATTAGAGGTGTCCAGGGTTCTTAAGCACACTCTTTTTTTGCTTTGGACCTTGACTTTAACCGCTCAGTCTCAAGTTTTCACTTGACACCTACACACCACAAGCACATGGTTAGGGACAGCTTGGTTTAGCCGCTTAGACCAGGATTTTATTCCTTTAGGCCCTCCTATCCACTGATGCTCAAAGCCTTGGGATCCTTTTTATTTGCCCTTGCCTTTTGGTTTTAAGGGTTATTGGCTTTTTGCTCTTGCCTCTTGGTTTTAAGAGCTTTTGGCTTTTTCTGCTTGCTTTTTCTACT
>NC_029794.2:43654759-43655939 GCF_000816755.2 Arachis ipaensis
CATTCAGAAAACAAGAAGCATTGTCACCACATCAATATAATTAAACTAAGTTCAAGGATAAATTTGAAACTCATGTACTTCTTGTTCTTTTGAATTAAAACATTTTTCATTTAAGAGAGGTGATGGATTCATAGGACATTCATAACTTTAAGACAAAGTTACTAACTACTAATGATCATGTAATGATGACACAAACATAGATAAGCACTTAACATAGAGAAAACGAAAAACAGAAGAACAAGGAACAAGGAATGAGTCCACCTTAGTGACGGTGGCGTTTCCTTCTTGAGGAACCAATGATGTCCTTGAGCTCTTCTATGTCTCTTCCTTGTCTTTGTTGCTCCTCCCTCATTGCTTTTTGGTCTTCTCTTATTTCATGATGGATGATGGAGTGCTCTTGATGTTCCACCCTTAGTTGTCCCATGTTGGAACTTAATTCTCCTAGGGAGGTGTTGATTTTCTCCCAATAGTTTTGTGGAGGAAAATGCAGATGAGGCATCTCCGGGATCTCATGGTGATGAGCTTCCTGCGCCTCTTGAGCTCCATGAATGGGCTCTCTTGCTTGCTCCATCTTTTTCTTAGTGATGGGCTTCTCTTCCTCAATATGAATGTCTCCTTCTATGGAAGCTCCAGCTGAGTAACATAGATAGCAGATAAGATGAGGAAAAGCTAGCCTTGCCCCAGGAGAGGGCTTTTCGGCTATTTTGTAGAGTTCAAGGGAGATGACTTCATGAACCTCTACTTCTTCTCCAATCATGATGCTATAGATCATGATGGCCCGATCCACAGTAACTTCAGATCGGTTGCTAGTGGGGATGATGGAGCGTTGGATAAACTCCAACCATCCTCTAGCCACAGGCTTGAGGTCCAATCTTCTTAGCTGAACCGGCTTGCCTTTGGAGTCAATCTTCCATTGAGCTCCTTCTACACATATGTCCATGAGGACTTGGTCCAACCTTTGATCAAAGTTGACTCTCCTTGTGTAGGGGCGTGCGTTCTCTTTCATGTTTGGCAAGTTGAACGCCAACCTCACATTTTCCAGACTAAAATCTAAGTATTTCCCCCGAACCATGGTTAGATAATTCTTTGGGTTCGGGTTCTTACTTTGATCATGGTTCCTAGTGATCCATGCATTGGCATAGAACTCTTGAACCATTAAGATGCCGACTTGTTGGATGGG
>NC_029794.2:43655987-43664840 GCF_000816755.2 Arachis ipaensis
AAAAAACAAAAAGCTTATGCTTTTACCACACCAAACTTAGAATATTGCTCGCCCTCGAGCAAGAAAAGAAAGAATTAGATGAAGAAGAAGAAGAAAAGATGGAGAAGAGGGGGGGAGGTGTGTTTCGGCCAAGAAGAGAAGAGAGGGTTGTGTTGTGTGAAAATGAGGAAGAATGGAAGGCTTTATATAGGGAAGGGAGAGGGGGTTAAGTTTCGGCCATATAGGGTGGGTTTGGGTGGGAAATTGATTTTGAATTTTGAAGGTAGGTGGAGTTTATGAGGTAGGTTTATGGGGAAGAGTGGATAGATGTGAGTGGTGAAGAGGTGATGGGGAAGAAAGATTGAGGTGATTGGTGAAGGGTTTTGGGGAAGAGTGTTTATGAGATTGTGTGAAAAAGGGGTGAGAAGAAGTGAGTGGAGGTAGGTGGGGATCCTGTGGGGTCCACAGATCCTGAGGTGTTCAAGGATTTACAACCTTGCACCAAATTAGGCATGTAAAATGCCCTTGCACACAACTCTGGGCGTTCAGCGCCAGGTTGGTGCTTGTTCTGGGCGTTGAACGCCCATTTGTAGCCTATTTCTGGCGTTGAACGCCAGAACCATGCTTGTTCTGGGCGTTCAGCGCCAGCTCTCCTCCAGGGTGCATTTCTGGCGTTCAAACGCCCAGATGCTGCCCATTTCTGGCGTTCAGCGCCAGAACCATGCTCTGTTCTGGCGTTGAACGCCCAAAACATGCTTCTTACTGGTGTTTAAGCACCAGTAAGGTCTTCCTCCAAGGTGTGATTTTTCTTCTGCTGTTTTTGATTCCGTTTTCAATTTTTATATTTATTTTATGACTCCACATGATCATGAACCTAATTAAACATGAAGAACAAAAATAAAATTAGATAATTAAACATTGGGTTGCCTCCCAACAAGCGCTTCTTTAATGTCAATAGCTTGACAGTGGGCTCTCATGGAGCCTCACAGATGTGCAGAGTTCTGTTGAGACCTCCCAACACGAAACTTAAGGTTTGGATATGGGGGTTTGACACCAAATTTAGAGTTTGGTTGTGGATGTGCAGAGCTCCACACCTTAATCTATGGAGTGTAGAAACTCTACCGTTAAAAATACATAAGTGAAAGGTCCAGGCATGGCCGAATGGCCAGCCCCCAAAACGAGATCACAGGATCCAAATATAATCCAGGATGTCTAATACAATAGTAAAAGGTCCTATTTATAATAAACTAGCTACTAGGGTTTACAGAAGTAAGTAATTGATGCATAAATCCACTTCCGGGGCCCACTTGGTGTGTGCTTGGGATGAGTTTGAATGTTACACATGCAGAGGCTCTTTCTGGAGTTGAACGCCAGGTTGTAAGGTATTTCTGGCGTTCAACTCTGGTTTGTGACTTGTTTCTGGCGTTTAACTCCAGACAGCAGCATAGAACTGGCGTTCAACGCCCTTTTACGTCATCTAAACTCGGCCAAACTATAAATTATTATATATTGCTGGAAAGCCCTGGATGTCTACTTCCCAACGTAATTGGAAGCGCGGCATTTTGAGTTCTGTAGCTCCAGAAAATCCACTTTGAGTGTAGGGAGGTCAGAATCCAACAGCATCAGCAGTCCTTCTTCAACCTCTGAATCTGATTTTTGCTCAAGTCCCTCAATTTCAGCCAGAAAATAGCTGAAATCACAGAAAAACACACAAACTCATAGTAAAGTCCAGAAATGTGAATTTAACATAAAAACTAGTGAAAACATCCCTAAAAGTAACTAGATCCTACTAAAAATATACTAAAAACAATGCGAAAAAGCGTACAAATTATCCGCTCATCACCGCCATTTACATTCAGCTCTTTATTCCTAGCATTTTCTGTTTCCACTATTTACTTTCCCGCCATTTAATTTTCTGCAATTCTCAACTTAAATTCTGGTTCGCTCAACTAGAACATTCCTTTAATTAAAGTTGCTTGATCAATCAATCTCTGTGGGATTCGACCTCACTCTATTGTGAGTTTTTACTTGACAACGAATTCGGTACATTTGCCGAAGGAAATTTATTGCGAGACAAGTTTTTCGCGTATCAAGTTTATGGCGCCTTTGCCGGGGATTGATTTTGAATCAACAATGATTAAATTGGAGGATCACTAGATTGAGCATTTTTTAGTTTGTTTGATTTAATTTTCTGTTTGAGTAATTTACTTTCAGTTTTAGTTGATTTCTTCCATTCCCCCTACTTTTTCATTTTTTTTTTAGTTAATTACAATTTCGAAGGAGAGTTTGACAACTTGGGAAGATGTGGTGAACAAATTTTTAGCCAAATTCTATCCTTCCCAAAGAATCAACAGGCTAAGAGCTGAGGTCCAAACTTTCGGGCAACAAGATGGTGAGACTCTATATGAATCATGGGAGAGGTTTAAGGACCTGACAAGGAGGTGTCCACCAGATATGTTCAATGAATGGGTGCAGCTACACATTTTCTATGAAGGCCTTTCTTTTGAATCAAAGAAAGCAGTAGACCACTCATCCGGGGGATCTCTGAACAAGAAGAAGACCATTGAGGAGGCCATAGATGTCATTGAAACTGTAGCAGAAAATGACTATTTCTATGCTTCTAAAAGAGGGAACACTAGAGGAGTGATGGAGCTAAACAATGTAGATGCTCTGCTGGCCCAAAATAAGCTCATTACCAAGCAGCTGGCTGACCTCACCAAGAAGATGGAGAGGAACCAATTAGCAGCAATCACCACTTCATCAGCAACCCAAGAAGGAGTGAATGAAGAAGCAGAGGGTAGTCAGGAGCAAGCTAACTACATTGGGAATTCACCTAGGCAAAACCATGGTCCATACTCCAAGACCTACAACCCTGGTTGGAGGAATCACCCAAACTTTGGGTGGGGGAATCAACAAGATCAAGACCAAGATCGGAGACATCACAACCCCAACAACAATGCAGCTCACCAACAATTCACACAGAGAACATATCAACACCACCATGACAACACCTCTCCACATCCATATCAAAACCAAAATAACACTCCTCATCCTTCCACCTCTAATCCTAATCCACCATCATTTGATGACAGACTCTCAAGGATTGAGAATCTACTTGAAGGCATAGGCAAAGAGATTCAAGACAGTAAAGCGTTCCGAGAAGAAATGATGTCCAATATGCAGAATCAGGATGCTGCCATCAAGAAACTTGAGACACAAATTGGCTACCTATTCAAGCAAATTCCTAGCCATAACTTTCGCAGCAATACTAACTCAACCCAAAGGGAGGAGTGTCAGGCTATCATCCTTCGGAGTGGGAAGGAACTGAAGGAAACCACCCAGAAACCACAAGAAAATGACTCAAATGAAAAGGAAGAAGAGTAGGATGGAGCTTGAATTCCCACTTTGAGTTCACAAAAAGGGGAAGGAGCGCTGAAGCCAGACGTCCCAAGAGTCCCATACCCTCAGCAATTAAAGAAGAAGGGGGATGACAGCCAGTTCTTGAGATTTTTGGAAATCTTCAAGAAACTATAAATCAACATACCTTTTGCTGAAGCAATAGAGCAAATGCCCCTCTACGCTAGGTTTTTAAAGGAGCTAATGACTAAGAAGAGAAGCTGGAAGAACAGCGAGACTGTGATACTAACCGAAGAATGTAGTGCTATCATTCAGCATAAACTACCCCAGAAATTGAAGGATCCGGGGAGCTTTCAGATCCCTTGTATCATAGGGGAAATCATAGTGGAAAAGGCTCTATGTGACTTAGGAGCCAGCATAAATTTGATGTCGTTAGCCATGATGAGAAAAATGAAGATTGAAGAGGCTAAACCAACAAAGATGGCCCTACAACTGGCAGACAGATCGTTCAAGTTCCTTCATGGCGTAGTAGAAGATTTGCTGGTGAAAGTGGGAGATTTCATATTCCCAGCAGACTTTGTAGTGCTAGACATGCAAGAGGAAACCAAGGCTTCCATCATCCTGGGAAGGCCGTTCTTGGCCACTGCTGGAGCTGTCATTGATGTACAAAAGGGGGACCTCACCCTGAGATTACACAATGAAAAGATGACATTCAATGTGTTCAAAGCCATGAGTTACCCACCAGAACAATTGGGAGAATGTATGAGGTTGGACTCACTTGAAGATGCAGTGGAGGAGAGTTTTGAAGAAGAAGAATCTGAAGGGTTAACAGAGAAGGAGTCAACGTTTAGTGAAGAAGTTGCAACAGCAGAGATTCATATACAAGGGGCATCAAAAGAAGAGAACGAAAAGTCAGAAGCACCCAAACTTGAACTCAAAGCATTGCCACCCACTCTCAAATATGCATACTTAGGAGAAAATGAAAGTCACCCAGTGATCATAAGCTCGTGCCTCAGCCAAGATCAAGAGGATGAACTACTCAAAGTATTGCGAAAGCACAAGGATGCCATTGGATGGACTCTTGCTGACCTGAAAGGAATAAGTTCAGCCATATGCATGCATAAGATACTACTGGAAGATGATGCCAAACCATCCATTCAATCCCAAAGGAGGCTGAACCCAATCATGAAGGAAGTGGTACAGAAAGAAGTTATTAAGTTATGACAGGGAGGGGTAATCTACCTGATCTCAGACAGCCCCTGGGTCAGCCCCGTGCATGTCGTGCCCAAAAAGGGAGGAATCACTGTAGTTCCCAATGAGAAGAACGAACTAATTCCTACAAGGACCGTCACAGGATGGCGGATGTGTATAGACTATCGGAAACTCAATGAGGCTACACGAAAGGACCATTTCCCCCTCCCATTTATGGATCAGATGTTGGAAAGACTCGCAGGACACGCATATTACTATTTTCTTGATGGTTATTCAGGATATAACCAAATAGTGGTTGATCCCAGAGACCAAGAGAAAACTTCATTTACTTGTCCATATGGAGTGTTTGCCTACAGGCGCATGCCATTTGGGCTATGTAATACACCTGCGACCTTCCAACGCTGCATGCTTTCTATCTTCTCAGATATGATAGAGAAATTCATCGAAGTTTTTATGGATGATTTCTCGGTATTCGGAGATTCCTTTACTAGCTTCCTGAGTCACCTTGCCTTAGTATTGAAAAGGTGCCAAGAGACCAATCTGGTCTTGAACTGGGAGAAATGTCACTTTATGGTGACAGGAGGAATAGTCCTTGGCCATAAGGTTTCTAACCAAGGCATTGAAGTGGACAGGGCTAAAGTGGAACTTATTGAAATACTGCCTCCATCCAGTGATGTCAAGGCAATTAGGAGCTTTTTAGGGCATGCTGGCTTTTACAGAAGATTTATTAAAGATTTTTCAAAGATAGCCAAGCCCTTAAGCAATCTCCTTGTATCTGATACACCATTTATCTTCGATGAATCATGCATGCTAGCATTTGAAAATTTGAAAATAAGGTTGTCCTCTGCTCCTATCATTTCCCCACCTGATTGGAACTTACCATTTGAATTGATGTGTGATGCATCTGATTTTGCAATTGGGGCAGTGTTAGGACAGAGGAAAGATAACTTAGTCCATGTGATATACTATGCTAGCAAAGTCCTCAATGACACTCAAAGAAATTATACCACTACAGAAAAGGAGTTGCTAGCAATAGTTTTTGCATTTGACAAGTTTAGATCGTACCTCATCGGTGCTAAAGTGATTGTTTTCACAGATCATACAGCATTTAAATACTTGTTTGCCAAGCAAGAATCAAAACCAAGACTAATAAGATGGATCTTATTGTTGCAGAAATTCAATATTGAAATCAGAGACAAGAAATGAGTAGAGAACAAGGTAGCAGATCACCTATCCAGAATCCCACATGAGGAAAGTGGAACACGTGATACAAGTGTGAACGAGGTCTTCCCTGATGAGCAGCGGATGACAGTTCACAAAGCACCATGGTTCGCAGACATTGCCAACTTCAAGGCAACTGGGGCCTTACCTCCAAAGATCAATAAACATAAAAAAGGAAGCTCATGAATGATGCAAAATACTTTGTCTGGGATAAGCCATATCACTTCAAGAAGTGTTCAGATGGAATCCTTAGAAGATGTGTTTCGGAAGAAGAAGGACGAGAGGTCCTATGGAATTGCCACATATCATGCTATGGAGGCCACTTTGGAGGGGACTGAACTGCAGCAAAGGTGTTACAAAGCGGATTCTTTTGGCCCACCCTTTTCAAGGATGCCAAAGAACTAGTAAAGAGCTGTAATGAATGCCAAAGATCTGGAAACTTGCCCAAAAGAAATGAGATGCCACAAAATTTCATCTTGGAATTGGAACTGTTTGATGTGTGGAGAATCAATTTCATGGGACCATTCCCAACCTCATATTCAAACAAGTACATATTGGTAGCAGTGGATTACGTTTCCAAGTGGGTAGAGGATATTGCAACCCCAACAAATGATAACAAGGTGGTCATGAACTTCCTCAGGAAGAATATCTTTAGCCGGTTTGGAGTCCCACGAGCACTCATCAGTGATGGAGGGAGCCATTTTTGTAACAGACCACTAGAAGCTCTTCTCCTATGATATGGGGTAAAACACAAGGTGGCCACGCCTTACCATCCCCAAACAAGTGGGCAAATGGAGATATCCAACAGAGAGCTAAAGAGGATTCTGGAAAAGACTGTGGGTGCATCAAGAAAGGATTGGTCAAAGAAGCTGGATGATGCTCTTTGGGCATACAGAACAGCATTCAAAACTCCACTTGGAATGTCTCCATATCAACTAGTGTATAGGAAAGCTTGTCATTTACCACTGGAGCTGGAACACAAAGCTCTCTGGGCTCTCAAGATACTAAATTTTGACAGCATTGCTGCTGGTGCAAAGAGGATCCTGCAACTGCAAGAGATGGAGGAATTTAGATCTCAAGCCTATGAAAATGCCAAGATTTATAAAGAAAAGGCAAAGAGAAGACATGACCTGCATCTGGCACCAAGGAGTTTTGAAAAGGGGCAACAAGTACTCCTTTACAACTCCAAATTGAGACTGTTCCCGGGCAAACTCAAGTCAAGGTGGTCAGGACCCTTCCTTGTCACAAAGGTCTCCCTATATGGGCACATAGAAATCATGGATGAAGGTTCAGAGAGGACGTTCACTATGAACGGACAAAGACTCAAACATTATATGGGCAACATGGGGAGAACCCCAGAGTAAAGTATCATCTCAATTAATTGAGGAATCGTCGAGCTAGCGACGATAAAAGAGCGCTCTGTTGGGAGGCAACCCAACCTCAAGTAGTTTCCTTTTCATCTTTATTTCAATAAAGGTCACAAGTTGTTTCCCATGTATTGCGAGGAGCTAAGTTTAGTGTTCCACACCAAAACAATCCAAAAGTGAAAGTATAATTCTAAGTTTGGGGTTCCACCAAAGGATCTTAGTTAGAATCACACTCCACTCCCAAAACACCTTGCAAGCTCCAACCAATCAAGGGAAACCACTTAGATGTAGTTAGACTTTAGTTAATAATTGTTTTGTTAATAACAAGATATGAGGTTCTCTGCATATATGCAACGTTTTGTACTGGGCAAAGAACTAAGTTTGGTGTTCACACACCAAATTAAGTTCAGAAGTCACAAGCATACATGCAAGCTAACTATTTCTCAAGTGCTTTGGGAACAAGCAACTTCCAATAAATTTGTAGGAATCTTATGAGGAAATGGTGCACCTTCACCCAAGGAAGTGAGGTAGCAAAGACTAGGATGATGACAAAAAGAGGGCAACTAGAAACCATCACCCGAAGGTTGTATTGTTACTTAATTCCATAAACTTAGAATGTTGAAAGTTGGAAGTCCGAATGCACTTTTGATTAATAGTTACTCGTTAGTTGGAACCCTTTTAAATTTTGTCTTTTAAACGTTTTGTTGAATAGGTCTATGCTTGCTAGTCTTTATGTCACTGCATCCTTACTTTGCTTACTTGTATGCTTGTCCTTTTGAATCAAATGAAAAGAGAATGAGTGCTTTATAAAAGACTAGAGTGGAGTTCATACTATGGAGTAAGTTCCTGAGTTTGTGGTGTGGTCATAAGTTAGCTAAGTTGGTTCAACCACAAGGTAGGAAGACAACTATCTGTCATAAATACTATGCTTTGAACATACCCATAAGACTAGCTAAATAATAAGATCCTAATAAGAAAAAGAGAAAGAACAATCAAAGTTGAAGAATAAAAAAATAGCAACAAAAGAGGCTAGGCACCAAGAAATTGAGTCTTGAGGGATGTGTCTGTGGTGTTCCTGTACCAAGGATCTGCTTGGATTACTAAGCTCTCAGGGGTGCTTTATCACCTGGTAACTTGGGTTAACTAACCCGGGATTATCAGCTGAAAGTCCACCATCAAGAGCAATCTTTGCTACAGAACATTTAGTAGCCCAAAGAGGTACTGGACACCAAGACCTCAAGGAAAGAAAATAAACAAACCATGTGCCTGTGGTGTGTATGTATGGGGGAGAGACTTGAGGAAGTAAGTCCTTAGGGGTGCTTCAACACCTAGCACCTTGAACTAACTGGTTCGGGAGTGTTGGCTGAAAGCTTATTTTAAAGAGTTGCCCCCTTACAGAGCACTTAGCCTAAGAACACAAATAAGTCCTGAAATGACAACAAAAGGATCAATGAATAAAAGTCTCATGGGATGCAATCACAGTGAGTATTCTAGGACATGATAAATGTCTGAAAGCCAGTGAAGGAATGAACCAAAGTTGCTATGCATGAAACCACCATAAAACCAGAAATATGACTTCCACAAGAATGACTCATTTCTCTTGGCATACCATTCATCATTCTCTTGTTCCAGTACTTGCTTAGGGACAAGCAAGCTTTAAGTTTGGTGTTGTGATGCCATGGCATTTTGGCCAGTTTCACTGACCTTTTCTTTACTA
>NC_029794.2:43664868-43674683 GCF_000816755.2 Arachis ipaensis
CACCTACTTCACACTTTCTCTCTGCAAGCAAAGCTAAGCCCAATGAAGAAGATAACTGCTTCAAACTCAGGATCCAAAGGCTCATACCCAAGACTTGAAGAGCCAACTAGAAGATCAGAAGAGTAGTATATATAGGAGTAGCTTTGAATTAGTTAGGGAGCTGGGAAACTTTAGGGAGCCTTTGGGCATAGAACTACTCTCTGTATTTACTTTCTCTAGACTTATTGTAATTTGATCACTTAAGATTGCCAAGGAGATCAATGAATGCATTGATTGAGGAAGAGATGAAAATGAACTTGATCCGGAGAATGCAACATCTCCTGAGCGCAATGAATTCCCCATTTCTGATGTGACCCATTCTCTTTAATTTCTGCCATTTACTTTTACGAGCAATTGCCCCATTCCCATTTAAGATTCTGCAATTTACTTTCCGCCATTTACATTCAGCTCTTTATTCCTAGCATTTACTATTTCCACTATTTACCTTCCCGCCATTTAATTTTCTGCAATTTTCAACTCAAATTCTGGTTCGCTCAACTAGAACATTCCTTTAATTAAAGTTGCTTGATCAATCAATCTCTGTGGGATTCGACCTCACTCTATTGTGAGTTTTTACTTGACGACGAATTCGGTACACTTGCCGAAGGAAATTTGTTGCGAGACAAGTTTTCCGCGTATCACATAATCTATAGCTAACAGTATATAAAGGTAACCACTAGAGTTTGGAAATGGACCCATGAAGTCAATGCCCCAAACATCAAAAATTTCACAGAAAAGCATAATCTGTTGAGGTATCTCTCCCTCTTGGATATATTACCAAACCTTTGGCATAGGGAACAAGATTTACAAAAAGCAGCAGCATCTTTAAAAAGAGTAAGCCCCCAAAATCTACAGTCTAAGATTTTTCTAGCTGTTCTTTGAGGGCCAAAATGTCCTCCACTCTCAGAAGAGTGGCAGGCCTCTAAAATGGACTGGAATTCTCATTGGGGCACACACCTTCTAATTACCTGGTCAGCACCACACCTCCATAAGTATGGGTCATCCCATATATAATATTTGGACTTGCTTTTCAGCTTGTCTCTCTGATGCTTAGTAAAATTGGAAGGAAAAGTATGGCTAACTAGATAATTAGCTACAGGTGCATACTAAGGAACTACTTCAAATACTGTATGCAAGCTATCAAATGGGAAAGTATCATTGATAGAAGTGGAGTCATCCTTAATGTGCTCAAGGCGACTCAAGTGGTCTGCCACTAAATTCTTGTTACCACTCCTATCCTTAATTTCTAAATCAAATTCTTGCAGTAGCAGTATCCAACGTATCAGCCTTGGTTTGGACTCTTTTTTAGCTAATAAATATTTTAGAGCTGTATGGTCTGAGTACACTACCACCTTAGTACTAGGTAAATAGGCTTAGAATTTATCCAGAGCAAAAACGATAGCCAGAAGCTCTTTTTCAGTAGTAGTGTAGTTAGATTGAGTAGCATCTAAGGTCTTAGATGCATAAGCAATTACGAAAGGATCCTTACCTTCGTGCTGAGCCAGCGCCGCTCCCACTGCATGGTTGGAGGCATCACACATAATCTCAAATGGCTGGCTCCAGTCTGGTCCTCTCACAATTGGAGCTTGAGTCAGTGCAATCTTCAGCTTATCAAATGCTTGCATGCAATCCTCACTAAACTCGAACTCAATATCCTTCTGCAGCAGTCTGGATAAAGGTAATGCTACCTTACTGAAGTCCTTAATGAATCTCCTGTAGAAACCTTCATGACCTAGGAACGAACGGACTTCCCTCACGGAGGAGGGGTAAGGTAAACTAGAAATGATATTTACCTTTGCTGGATCGATAGAAATACCAGTATTAGACACAACATGTCCTAGTACAATACCTTGTTTTACCATAAAGTGATATTTTTCAAAATTCAATACAAGGTTTGAACTAACACACCTGTCTAATACTCTAGCTAAACTATCCAAGCAAAGGTTAAAGGAATCACCATAAACGCTAAAATCATCCATGAATACTTCCATAAAGTTCTCAATAAGATCTGAAAAGATACTCATCATGCATCTTTAGAAAGTAGCCAGTGCATTACATAAGCCAAAAGGCATCCTTCTATATGCTTACGTTCCAAAGGGACATGTAAAAGTAGTGTTCTCATGATTTTCAGGAGCTATATGAATTTGAAAATAGCTTGTGTAACCATCTAAAAAGTAGTAATGGGATTTACCTGACAGGCGATCAAGCATCTGATCAATAAATGACAAGGGATAGTGATCCTTGCGAGTAGCTTGGTTGAGACGCCTATAGTCAATGAAAACTCTCCATGAATTCTGCACTCTAGTTGTCAGGAGCTCTCCATGCTCATTCTTTACTGTTGTGACTCCAGACTTCTTGGGCACCACTTGTACTGGACTGACCCATTCACTGTCTGAGATAGGGTAAATGATATCTGCTTCAAGTAGCCTGGTCACTTCTTTCTTGACAACTTCTAAGATGGTGGGATTCAATCTTCTTTGCGGTTGATGGATAGGCTTCGATTCCTCTTCTAAATGTATTCTGTGCTCACAAACCTGAGGGCTAATGCCTACTATATCCACTAAGCTCCACCCAATTGCCTTCTTTTGTCTTCTCAGCACACTAAGCAGCTGCTCCTCTTGTTGGAAAGTGAGTTCCCTTACAATGATAACTGGGAACTTCTGATTATCCTCAAGGTAAGCATACTTGAGGTGGGGAGGAAGGGGCTTCAATTCCAATTTCTGCTCATGGCTAGGCTCTGGATCATCCGGGGCTAGTGATAATGGCAAAGTGTCCTCATTGTGTTCATAAGGTGTCCCCACACTTGGACCTTGCTCCATGTGCTTCTCTTCTACTTCTTCTTGGTGAACTTCAGCTACAGTTTCATCAATGATGTCGCACTGGAAAATAGAATGATCTTCGGGAGGGTGCTTCATATCTTCATTCAAACTGAAACTCACTGCTCTGCCATCTATCTCAAAGGAGTAAGTTCCTGAGAATGCATCCAGCTTGAACTTCGAAGTCTTCAGGAATGGTCTTCCAAGCAGGATTGATGATGGTCTTCCTGAGTCATTAGAGGGCATTTCCAGGATATAGAAGTCAATGGAAAATGTGAGCCCCTTAATGCTCACTAATATATCTTCAGCAATTTCAACTACTGTAATAATGCTTTTATCTGCTAAAACAAAATGAGCTGCCAACCTTTTTAAGGGAGGGAGCCTCAAAGCATCATATGTAGACAATGGCATTATACTAACACATGCTCCTAAATCACACATGCAGTTAAAAAATATTACACCTCCAATGGTACAGTTAATCATGCATGGACCTAGATCACTACATTTTTCAGGTATACCTCCCATTAAAGCAGATATAGAACTACCTAAAGAAATAGTTTCTAATTCATTAATTTTGTCTTTATGTATGCATAAATCTTTCAGAAACTTTGCATATTTAGGTACTTGCTGAATAACATCAAAAAGGGGAACAGTTACCTCAACCTTTTTGAAAATTTCTACCATTTTGGGATCAAGTTCCATCTGTTTCCTGGACTTCCTTGCAAGGTGTGGAAATGGGATAGGAATGGTGCCACTTACAGCCTCTGTATCCTTTGGTGCTCCATTCCCTTGCTGAGCTACTTCTTCTTTAACCTTGTCTTGTACTTCCTCTTCCTCTTCAGCATCTTCAACTTCAACTAAGTCTTCAACTGGGGCGTGTTCTATCAGACTCGGCTCCTCCTGATTCCTCTCTTGCAGTGTGGTTCCGGACCTCAAAGTGATGGCATTGATGCCACCTTTGGGATTAGGTAAGGGTTGAGAAGGAATTCCACTAGAGCTTGAAGGCTGGTTAGTGGTAGTGGATAATGAATCTATCCAGGAAACGAGAGCTTGTAAAGTGGCATTCAGACCATTTAGAGTAGAGTTCAGTGTAGTCTGCATGTCTTTTTGTCCTTATGTAAGAGAACGAAGCATCACGTCATTTGATGAGGAAGAAGAATAAGTGATCTGGAGGGCCTGTTGTTGATTGGGCTGGGGTCCTTGGGATTGCCTAAGGTGAGGTGCTCTGTAAGGCTGGTTCTGATTCTACTGTCTGTTGTAGTTATTCCACCTCTGATTTCTATTGTTGTCTCTGCCTCCTCTGCTATAGTTGTCCCTCCAGCCATGGTTGGAATTATCTCTCTAACCCTGGTTGGAGTTATCCTGCCATCCTTGGTTATAGTTCCCACCTTGGTTGTAGTTGCCGCCTTGTTGATTGTATCCTTAATTCGGGCAGTCATAAAAGTTATGAGTAGCTGCCACAATGTTGTCTTCTTGTTGGAACTATGAGCACTCATCAGTGTAATGACTATAATCAGCACAGATTTTGCATACTCTTTGGGGGACTAACTGTTGGCTTTGTTGTGGTGGCGAAGGCTGAGTTTGTTGTTGATTCAACTGCATCTGCTTCAGTAGGTTGGTCATTTCATATATACTCTGTGTAAGAGCAGTAGTCTCACTACTAGAGAAAACCTCTGCAATAGCCTTTGAGTGGTTGTTCCTGTGCATGTGGTTCCGAGTGGACTCAGCTAAGTTGCTAATCAGTTGCCATGCTTTATCTGCGGTCTTGTACTTTTTCAAAGAACCATTACTAGCACCATCCAGTGTAGTTTTATCCCGAGGCTTCATGCCTTGAGTGAAGTAGCTGATTAACACTAGCCTGTCAATCATGTGATGGGAGCATGCGTCCAGAAGGTTCTTAAAGCGCTCCCAGTACTCATAGAGAGTCTCCAATTCACCTTGAACAATGTAGGAGATCTCTTTCCTCAATCTATCTGTGACTTCAGCTGGAAAGTATTTTTCCAGGAATTCTCTCGTGAGCGTATCCCATTTGGTAACAGTTGCTTCAGGTTGGGAGTAGTACCACTCCCTCGCCTTTCCCTCGAGAGAAAACGGAAAGGCGGTTAACAGAACAGAAGTTTCATTTGCACCATGACGCCAAACAGTGGAACAGGCTATCTGAAAATCCCTTAGGTGTTTGATAGGCTCCTGAGCAGGTAAGCCATGAAACTTAGGCATCAAGTTGATTAGTGCAGTCTTCAGTTCAAAATCTGCAACCAGAGTTGGATGATGCACTTGATACGGCTGTAGTGTAAAATCTGGAGCTCCAGCTTCCTGGAGAGTAATCCTCCTAGGTGTTGCCATTCTATTTGCACGTGAATCAACTGAATCAGTAGTAAAGGAGCTTGTTTCGCTCTCAGATGGCGGTTCAGATTCGCCCTCAAATGAGACTGGTGAATCAATAACAATCACTTCACCACCCTCAGAGGCTAACCGATGCCGAGCTCGCCTAATACGTGAAATAGTTCTTTCAATTTCAGGATCAAATGTGGCTAAGCTCAAATCAGGCAACGAACGCGTCATTCAAAGAAAGAAACATACAGCTCATGGTATTAAAATAAAATAAAATATGCAAATAAAAATAAAAATATGTACACTAATTAATAATTTAGCACACAATTGCAACTCCCCGGCAACGGCGCCAAAAATTGATGCGGTAAGGCATAAGTCGGCCAATTAAGAAGTCAATATAAAAACAGCGTTGCGAGTATAGTTCTTAACCAGCTAAAATTCGCCTCATCAATTTAGAAAGGTTGTCACAAAAGTTTAGAATAAAAATACTGGGAGTATGGGTCCCAGGTCGTCTCCCGACGAGTTGCCAACAAGGGTGCTAATTTATTAATCAGGAATTTTTTGAGAGATTTTGAGAGTTGAATGACAGAAAATAAATAATTATAAATTAAAAGAAAATTATATATTCCAATTAAAAAGCCTTGATTGGGGGAATGATTAATTAGAAGTTCTATCCTTGTTGGAATTTTCTCAAGTGTAGTATAAAGAGGTTGTTAGTTTCACTTAGTTAACCCTTACTAAATAAAGGAAAGTCAAGTGATTGAGCTAACTCTTATTTGTAAATCCTAGTCCTCTCCCTTCGGAAGGTCTAGCGTTAGTAAATACAGAATTAGCCAATAACTTCCAATTTAACTAACCACTTGAGCATTCCAACTCAAGTGTCCTCTCTTAATCAACCCCCATGTCAAGTAGGGAATCTACTCTACTGACATGGATACCATCTTCGTTATTGGGAGTTTGGAATAGAAAAGAGACATGATAATTTAAATAAAATAGGGATTGGAAATTAATTAAAAGTAAAAATAATCCTTTGCATTAATAAATCCAAAATAATCCAATTATAACTCTAAACAATAATTAAGAATATGGAATAAATAAATAGGGAGTAAGAAAACAAACTAGAATAGTATCTTCAACGGAGGTGATGACTCTTCAATATCCAAAAGTGAAAGCAATAAACTAATAAACTATGAATGTAAAGAAAACCTAGAGGAAGAGTAATTTCTCTCTAGTTTCAGATCTAAAACTAAAAAACTATCCTAATGAGAATGTGTGTTGAGTCTCTGAACATTCCCTGGCTCTAGTTTGTGTTTCTGGGCCGAAAACTGGGTCAAAACTCAACCCGAAATCACCCCCAGCATTTTCTGTTATTTCTGCAGATCGTGCATGTCCCGCATACGCGTCAGTCCCGCGTGCACGTCATTTGGCGAATTTCCTTGTCATGCGTACGCGTAAGTCACGCGCACGCATCAGTCACGCGTACATGTCTTTTGTGCGAACTCTAATCCACGCGTACGCGTCAGGCACGCGCACGCATCGCTTAAAATTTCTTCAAATCGCGCGCTCGCGTGAGCCATGCGTGCGCATCGATGCTCGCTGGTTATCTCCTTAGTTTCTTGTGTTCCTTCCACTTTTGCAAGCTTCCTCTACATTTTCTAAGCCATTCCTACCCTATAAAGCCTAAAACACTTAACCCACGGATCACGGTATCGAATGGTATAAAGGAGAATTAAAATACACAAATTAAAGATCTCTAGGAAGCAAGTTTTCAACCATAGAACAAAACTAGGAAGGGATTGTAAAATCATGCAAATCATATGAATAAGTGGGTAAAGACTGGATGAAACCACTCAATTAAACACAAGATAAACCATAAAATAGTGGTTTATCAGAAAGGAAGCATGCAAAGTGGAAGGTGATGCCAGGGCATTTTGGCTAGTTTCACTGACCTTTTCTTTACTGTTTTTAGGGTAGTTTCATGCATTTCCTTAGGAAATAAGCTAGTTTTGGGTAGATATTCACTTACATCTTGATTCAAGCATATATTGTGCATTTTACATGATTTCATGAGGATTTTGCATGAATTTAAGGACAAATTGGACGTTGCATTTCCCATGACTTGGACAAGAACTTTGATGCACTTTATTGCTTAATTTCAGGACAAAGGAAGCAAAGAAGAACCACATTAGTGGCTACGTTAGTTGCACTAACGTTAACACTAACGTGGAATAGGAGTAACTTGCAAAGTTAATGAGAAAAGTGATTGCCAATAACGCTCTCAAAGCCATCATTGCCCACGTTAAGAAATAGAGCCAACGTTAGTGACACTTAACATTATCACTAATGTTGAACCAAGATCATGAGTGGCCACTCAACGTTAAGAAGGAAGGGGGGAGCCAACATTAGTGACACTCAACATTGTCACTAACGTTGGCCAAAGCACATTAAGCCACGTTAACTCCCACGTTAACCTAGTTAACATGGACTCTAACGTGGAAAATAGGGGCAATTTGGAACGTTAGTGACAATGGTAAGTGTCACTAACGTTCTCGAAGGATGGCAAGCCTACGTTAAAAGAGCCACATTAACTAAGTTAACATGGGCTCTAACGTAGGGAAGGGGGAGGCTTCTCAACGTTATTGGGAAAGTTGAGTCCCAATAACGTGTGTGAAGGACATAGTGGAAACGTTGGTGGCAACGTTTGTGCCACTAACATTGAGGTTAACGTGGCCTTTAACTTTGGTGAGGAACGTTAGTAAAAAAGGTGATTGTCACTAACGTTCTCGAACCCATATTTTCACTGAACGTTAACACCACTAACTTCCTGAGCCAAAGCCCCTGCCCACTTCATACTTTCTCTCTGCAAGTAAAAGCTAAGCCCAATGAAGAAGAGAACTGCTTCCAACTCAAGATCCAAAGGCCCAAGACTTGAAGAATCAACTAGAAGAATAGAAGAGTAGTATATATAGGAGTATCTTTGAAATATTTTGAGAGTTGGAAATTATAGGGAGACTCTTAGCATAGAACTAATCTTTGTATTTACTTTCTCTGCACTTCTAAGTTTTCATCATGTATTCTCCATCTTTGTTTTCATTTTCCAAAGCTAGGAACAACTAAACCCCTGTCATTGGGTTAGGGAGCTCTGTTGTAATTTGATGGATCAATACTAGTTTTCATTATTCTTCTTCTATCTTTTCTCTTGATTTTACTTGAAAGCTTTCGATCTTCATCCAATTGAGTAGTTATCTTGAAAAAGAAGCTATTCATACTTGGATCTCTTCTGAACCTTGAAAGAGGAATGAAGAGATCAAGCTAGAAATGCTTTCTCATGCTGGACCAAATTGGGTTTGGATAGATATGTGACTATAATCCTCTCAACACTTGGTTTTGGAAATACATGTGGTATAATCAGTGACCATACTTCATCTCTTCTCATGAGCAATTGACCAAGAAATTGGCTATTGATCAAGATTTGAGAGATTGAATTACAAGAAATTGTAATTCAATCACTTAAGATTGCCAAGGAGATCAATGAGTGCATTGATTGAGGAAGAGATGAAAATGAAATTGATCTGGAGAATGCAACATCTCCTAAGCCCAATGAACTCCCCATTTCTGATCTTACCCATTCTCTTTAATTTCTGTTATTTACTTTAATGAGCAATTCCCCCATTCCCATTTACAATTCTGCAATTTACCTTCCGTCATTTACTTTCAGATCTATAATTCTAGCATTTACTTTCCTGTCAATTACCTTCCCGCCATTTTATTTTCTGCAATTCTCAACTCAAATTCTGGATTCGCTCAACTAGAACAGTCCTCTAATTAAAGTTGCTTGATCAATCAATCCTTGTGGGATTCGACCTCACTCTATTGTGAGTTTTTACTTGACGACAAATTCGGTACACTTGCCGAAGGGAATTTATTGTGAGACAGGTTTTTCGTGCATCAAGTTTATGGCGCCGTTGCCGGGGATTGATTGTGCATCAACAATGATTAGATTGGAGGATAACTATATTGAGCATTTTATTTTTGTTTGATTTAAATTTCTGTTTGAGTCATTTACTTTCTGTTTTAGATAACTTATTCCCTTCCCCCTTACTTTTTCTTTGTTATTTACTATTCATCTCACTAACCCACTAACTGTTTGATATATTGCATCACTCATACTAACGGTAATTCTGATAGATATACTTTCTACACCTATTCTCTTTGCTTGTACTTGTTGGTTGTATGACAGGGAGAAGAAGCGGGGCTTCAACTTCCTTTGATTCTGAACCTGGGAGAACCTTCCTTAGACTAAGGAGGGAGGCAAGAGAAAAATGTGTAGTTGGTGGTGAAGAAGAGGAGGAACACTTTGAGGAATACTTTGAACCAAACATGGAAGAAAACATGGAACACCATCATGAAGAAGAGGCTCACAACCATGGCAGAGAAGGTGGAGCAAATCATGCTGGGGAGGATAGAAGAGTTTTAGGCTCTTACATCAAGCCATACCCAGGGAACTGTGGAAGTAGCATTCAAAAGCCAACCATCCATGCCAACAATTTTGAACTAAAACCACAGCTCATCACCCTTGTTCAGAACAACTGTTCGTTCGGAGGAAGTGTCCAAGAGGACCCAAATCAA
>NC_029794.2:43675012-43680993 GCF_000816755.2 Arachis ipaensis
TTTTCTATGAAGGGCTCTCTTATGAGTCAAAGAAGGCCGTAGACCATTCATCCGGAGGATCTTTGAACAAGAAGAAGACTATTGAGGAAGCCATAGATGTCATTGAAACACTAGCAGAGAACGACTACTTCTATGCTTTCGAAAGAGGGAACACAAGAGGAGTAATGGAGCTAAACAATGTAGATGCTCTGCTGGCCCAAAACAAGCTCATTACCCAGCAGCTGGCTGACCTTATCAAGAAGATGGAGAGGAACCAAGTAGCAGCAGTCTCCACTTCATCAACAACCCAAGAAGGAGTGAATGAAGAAGCAGAGGGTAGTCAGGAGCAAGCCAACTACATTGGGAATTCACCTAGGCAAAACCATGATCCATACTCCAAGACCTACAACCCTGGATGGAGGAATCACCCAAACTTTGGGTGAGGAAATCAACAAGACCAAAGCCTTGATCAAAGACGCCCAAATCCAAACAATGCAGCCACCCAACACTTCACATCTAGACCATATCAACACCCCCATAACAACACCTCCCCACATTCATATCAAGGCCAGAATAACCCTACTCAGCCTGACCTATCATCATTTGATGAAAGAATCTCAAGGATTGAGAATCTACTTGAAAGCATAAGCAAAGAGATTCAAGATAGTAAAGCATTCTGAGAAGAGGTGATATCCAATATGCAGAATCAGGATGCTGCCATCAAGAAACTTGAGACACAAATTGGCTACTTATTCAAACAAATCTCCCGCCACAACCTTCGCAGCAAGACTAGCTCAACACAAAGGGAGGAGTGTCAGGCTATCACCCTTAGGAGTGGGAAAGAACTGAAGGAAACCCCCCAGAAACCACAAAAAGAGGACTCAACTAAAGAGGAAGAAGAGCAGGACGAAGCTCGAGTTCCCACTTTGAATTTACAAAAAGGGGAAGGAGTGCTGAAGCCAGACGCCCCAAGAGTCCCATACCCTCAGCAATTAAGGAAGAAAGGGGATGACAATCAGTTCTCGAGATTTCTTGAAATCTTCAAGAAACTGCAAATCAACATACCCTTTGCTGAAGCAAGAGAACAAATGCCACTCTACGCCAAGTTCTTGAAGGAGCTCATGACTAAGAAGAGAAGCTGGAAGAACAACGAGACTGTGATACTAACCGAAGAATGTAGTGCTATCATTCAGCACAAACTACCCCAGAAATTGAAGGATCCCAGGAGTTTTTAAATCCCTTGTATTATAGGGGAAATCACAGTGGAAAAGGCTCTGTGTGACTTAGGAGCCAGCATCAATTTGATGTCAGTAGCTATGATGAGAAAGATGAAGATTGAGGAAGCTAAACCAACAAAGATGGCCTTACAATTGGCAGACAGATTTGCTGGTGAAGGTGGGAGATTTTATCTTCCCAGCAGACTTTGTAGTGCTGGACATGCAGGAGGAAGCCAAGGCTTCCATTATTCTGGGAAGGCCATTCTTGGCCACTGTTGGAGCTATAATTGATGTACAAAAAGGAGATCTCACCCTGAGATTACATAAGGAAAAGATGACAATCAATGTGTTCAAGGCCATGAGTTACCCACCAGAGCAAATGGGAGAATGTATGAGGTTGGACTCACTTGAAGACACAGTGCCAAAGGAGGTTGAACCCAATCATGAAGGAAGTGGTACAGAAGGAAGTTATGAAGTTGTGGCAAGGGGGGTAATTTACCCAACCTCAGACAGCCCCTGGGTTAGCCCCGTGCATGTCGTCCCAAAAAGGGAAGAATTACCGTGGTTCCCAATGAGAAGAACGAACTAATTCCTACAAGGACAATCACAGGATGGCGGATGTGCATAGACTACAGGAAGCTCAACGAGGCTACACGAAAAGATCATTTCCCCCTTCCATTCAAAGATCAGATGTTGGAAAGACTCGCAGGGCACGCTTATTATTGTTTTCTCTACGGTTATTCAGGATATAACTAAATAGTGGTTGATCCCAGAGATTAAGAGAAAACCTCATTCACTTGCCCATATGGAGTGTTTGCCTACAGGCGCATGCCATTTGGGCTATGTAATGCACCTGCGACTTTCCAATGCTGCATGCTTTATGATAGAAAAATTCATTGAAGTTTTTATGGATGACTTCTCGGTATTCGGAGATTCCTTTCCTAGCTGCCTACATCACCTTGCCTTGGTATTGAAAAGATGCCAAGAAACCAATCTGATCTTGAACTAGGAAAAATGTCACTTTATGGTGACAGGAGGAATAGTCCTTGGTCACAAAGTTTCTAACCAAGGCATTGAGGTTGACAGAGCCAAAGTAGAACTTATTGAAAAACTGCCTCCACCCAGTGATGTCAGGGCAATTAGGAGCTTTTTAGGGCATGCATGTTAGCCTTTGAAAATTTGAAAATGAGGTTGTCCTCTGCTACTATCATTTCCCCACCTGATTGGAATTTACCGTTTGAATTGATGTGTGACGCATCGGATTTCGCAGTTGGGGCAATGTTGGGACAGAGGAAAGATAACTTAGTCCACGTGATATACTATGCTTGCAAGGTCCTTAATGATACTCAAAGAAATTATACCACTACTGAAAAGGAGTTGCTAGCAATAGTTTTTGCATTTGACAAGTTTAGATCATACCTCATTGGTGCGAAAGTGATTGTTTTTACAGACCACACAGCACTTAAATATTTGTTTGCCAAGCAAGAATCAAAACCAAGACTAATAAGATGGATCTTATTGTTGCAGGAATTCAATATTGAGATCAGAGACAAGAAAGGAGTGGAGAACAAGGTAGCAGATCACCTATCCAGAATTCCTCATAATGAAGGTGGAGCACATGATACAAGTGTAAACGAGCTCTTCCCTAATGAGCAGTTGATGACAGTTCACAAAGCACCATGGTTCACAGACATTGCCAACTTCAAGGCATCTGGAGCATTACCTCCAAAGATCAATAAACATCAAAAAAGGAAGTTCATGAATGATGCAAAGTACTTTGTCTGGGATGAGCCATATCTCTTCAAGAAGGGTTCAGATGGAATCCTTAGACGATGTGTTTCGGAAGAAGAAGGACGAGAGGTCCTATGGAACTGCCACGGCTCATGTTATGGAAGCCACTTTGGAGGAGACAGAACAACAGCAAAGGTGTTACAAAGCGGATTCTTTTGGCCCACACTTTTCAAGGATGCAAAAGAACTGGTAAGGAGCTGCAATGAATGCCAAAGATCTGGAAACTTGCCCAAAAGAAATGAGATGCCACAGAATTTTATCTTGGAACTGGAACTGTTTGATGTGTGGGGAATTGATTTTATGGGACCATTCCCAACCTCATATGCAAACAATTACATCTTGGTTGCAGTAGATTACGTCTCCAAGTGGGTAGAGGCTATTGCAACCCCAACAAATGATAACAAGGTGGTCATGAACTTCCTCAGGAAGAATATCTTTAGCCGGTTTGGAGTCCCACGAGCACTCATCAGGAGGAAGCCATTTTTGTAACAAATCACTAGAAGCTCTTCTCCTACGATATGGGGTAAAACATAAGGTAGCCACACCATACCATCCCCAAATAAGTGGACAAATTGAGATATCCAACAGAGAGCTAAAGAGGATTCTGGAAAAGACTGTGGGTGCATCAAGAAAGAATTGGTCGAAGAAGCTGGATGATGCTCTTTGGGCATACAGAACAGCATTCAAAACACCACTTGGAATGTCCCCATATCAACTGGTGTATGGTAAGGCTTGTCATTTACCACTAGAGCTGGAACACAAAGCTCTCTGGGCTCTCAAGATACAAAACTTCGACAGCATTGCCGCTGGTGCAAAGAGAATCTTACAGCTGCAAGAGATGGAGGAATTCAGGTCACAAGCCTATGAAAATACCAGGATGTACAAAGAGAAGGCAAAGAGAAGACATGACCTGCGTCTTGCACCCAGAAGTTTCGAAAAGGGGCAGCGAGTACTTCTCTACAATTCCAAATTGAGACTGTTCGCAGGAAAACTTAAATCAAGATGGTCCGGACCTTTTCTTGTCACAAAAGTATCGCCATATGGACACATCGAAGTCATGGATGAAGGTTCAGAGAGGACTTTTACAGTTAATGGACAAAGACTCAAGCATTACCTGGCAACATGGGGAAAAACCCCAGAGTAAACTATCATCTCAAGTGAAGGAGGAATCGTCAAGCTAGTGATGATAAAGAAGAGCTTTGTTGGGAGGCAACCCAACCTCAGGTATTTTCCTTTTCACCTTTATTTCAATAAAGATCACAAGTTGTTTCCCCTGTATTGTAAGGAGCTAAGTTTGGTGTTCCATACCAGAACAATCCAAGAGTGATAGTGTAATTCTAAGTTTGGTGTTCCACCAAAGGACAGTAGTTAGAATTACACTCCACTCCCAAAACACATTGCTAGCTCCAACCAATCAAGGGAAACCACTTAGATGTAGTTAGACTTCAGTTAATAAGTGTTTTGTTAACAATAAGATATGAGGTTCTCAGCATATATGCAAGGTTTGGTACTAGGCACGGAACTAAGTTTGGTGTTCACACACCAGATTAAGTTCAGAAATCACAAGCATACATGCAAGCTAACTATTTCTCAAGTGCTTTGGGAACAAGCAACTTCAAATAACTTTGCAGGAATCTTATGAGGAAATGGTGCACTTTCACCCAAGGAAGTGAGGTAGCAAGGATTAGGATGGTGACAAAGAAAGAAGGCAACTAGAAATCGTCACCGGAAGGTTGTATTGTTACTTAATACCATTGTACCCAGAATTGTTGAAAATTGGAATTCCGGATGCACTTTTGATTAATAGTTGCTCGTAGTTTGAACTTTATTTTTATTCTATCTTTTAAAGTTTTGATGCAAATTTGCATCAAAATCTTCATGTTGAATGATTTAAGACAAGCATGACTATTTGGCCCAAATGATTACTTAAGGCTCAAGAAAATGCATAAAACAACTAAAAATAAAAGAAAAAGGCTAGTGAAACTAGCCTAAGATGCCTTGGCATCATTTACATATCCACATAAAACCCCATGAACTACCAATAACACTCTACTAGCATGAACATCCTCTTCCATTTCATTCTTTCTTCTCAATAAATCATTTCTTGCTTGGGGACAAGCAAGCTTTAAGTTTGGTGTTGTGATGACAAGTCATCTTAGCCTAGTTTCACACATACTATGGAGTAAGTTCATGACTTTATCGTGTGTCATAAGTTAGCTAAGTTGGTTCAACCAGAAGGTGGGAGGACAACTATCTGTCATGAATACTATGCTTGAGACACACCCTATGAGACTAGATAAATAAGAAGATCCTAATAAGAAAAAGGGAAAGAACAATCAAAGTTAAAAATAATAAAAGAAAAAAAAAGAGTAAGTAATAAGGCTAGGCACCAATGGTTTTAATCTTCAGGCATGTGTCTGTGGTGCTCCTGTGTGAGGGATCTACTTGAATGAATAAGCTCTTAGGGGTGCCTTATCACTTGGTAACTTGGGTTAACTAACTCGGGATTATCAGCTGAAAGTCCATTATCAAGAGTAACCCTCACTACAGAACATTTAGTAACCCAAAGAGGTGTTGGACACCAAGGTCTCAAGAAAAGAAAATAAATAAACTATGTGCCTGTGGTGTGTATGTATGGGGGAGAGACTTGAGCAAGTAAGTCCTTAGGGGTGCTTCAACACCTAGCACCTTGAACCAACTGGTTCGGGAGTGTTGGCTGAAAGCTTATTTTAAAGAGTTGCCCGCTTACAGAGCACTGATGACAAGTCATCTTAGCCTAGTTTCACTAGCCTTTTTCTTTTGTTTTCAATTGAATTATGCACTTTCTTGAGCCATAAGCAAGCCAATTGGGTAGATTTTCATGCTTCCTTTGATTTAATCAACCATGTATGAATTAATGCAATTTCATGAGGTTTTATGCTATAATTGTCACATATTATGAAAGAATGAATATCTCATGATTTTGAGCATAGCTTTGATGTGTTTGGTTGATTA
>NC_029794.2:43681035-43709914 GCF_000816755.2 Arachis ipaensis
TAACACTCTACTAGCATGAACATCCTCTTCCATTTCATTCTTTCTTCTCAATAAATCATTTCTTGCTTGGGGACAAGCAAGCTTTAAGTTTGGTGTTGTGATAACAAGTCATCTTAGCCTAGTTTCACAAGCCTTTTTCTTTTGTTTTCAATTGAATTATGCACTTTCTTGAGCCATAAGCAAGCCAATTGGGTAGATTTTCATGCTTCCTTTGATTTAATCAACCATGTATGAATTAATGCAATTTCATGAGGTTTTATGCTATAATTGTCACATATTATGAAAGAATGAATATCTCATGATTTTGAGCATAGCTTTGATGTGTTTGGTTGATTAATGATAGGTGAAGAAAGCTTGGAGAAAGGTTGAAGCAAGGAGGAATAGCTAGGAGGAAGAGTGGACAAAAAGTTTGAGCAAAAGTTTGCCTCAAACTTTAGCTCAAACTTTTGGAATAAGTGAAAATGAACCAGGGGGCAAAAAGCTGGACCAAAAGTTTGCCTCAAACTTTTTGGCAAACTTTTGGCATCACAAATCAACACCCTAGAGAGCAAAAGTTTGCGCCAACGTTAGCCCCTAACTTTTTGGCAAACGTTGGCGCATGAACAACACACCCTGGAGAGCAAAAGTTTGCGCCAACGTTAGCTTCTAACTTTTTGGCTAACGTTGGTGCCATGAGTGTGCAAGGGGAGGCCAACGTTGGAGCAAAAGTTTGACCCCAAACTTTTGCCCCAACGTTGGTATCAGCAAAAGAGGGTGGCTGATGTGAAAAGTTGGAGTAAAAGTTTGCCTCAAACTTTTACTCAAACTTTTACTCAAGCTTTCATGATTCCAAACCCGGTTCAATTAAGTTCTTCTCCAAACTCCAAGAGCAATCAACCAAGGCCTCTATCAACCCAATTCCATCAAGAGCAAAGGCCCAATTGAAGGATTGAAGACCATTTGAAGAAAGTGTATAAATAGCATAGGATTTAAGTTTTTCAGAGAGCTTCCTTTTTAGAATTTTCAATACTTGCAGTAGAGAGTTTTTTTTTCGGTTTGATTAGTGCACTTAGTGCAGAGCTCATTTTACATTCTAGCATTGTTGTTTTAATTCAAGAGAATTGGGGAGGAGAATTGATCTCTCTTCTTCCTTGTTCTTGCCTAGCACTCTTTAATTTTCTTGCTTCAGATCTTGGGTGGAGAATTGAAGAACTTCTGTTTCAATCTCACCTTGGGATCTTGTTTAATTCTCTGCTTAATTGAATTTCAGTTTCGGTTAATTGCTTCTTCATATACTTTCTTTGCAATTTACATTTCCTTTGCAATTGTTTTTGTTGGATCTAGGAAGGCATTGAGATCTAGACTTGGTTATCTAGTCTCTTGGGTCCTGAGATCTGAATTCCAATTTTACATCCTCTGTTTAATGTTTTTCAATCTCATTTACAATTCTGTTTTTAGATCCGGTTCAATCCAAGTTATCTTCTTCTCCTCTACTTGTTGAATTTTACTTTTCCTTGTTTAATTTCTGCAAATCCAATTCCCAATTCCCTTTACAATTCAAGCCATTTACATTTCTTGCAATTTAAGATTCTGCAATTTACATTTCTTGCGTTCTAAGTTTCTGCCATTTAATTTCTTGTTCTTTAAGATTCAGCACTTTAAATTTCAGTTCTCTTTACTTTCATGCAATTTACCCACTCCCTTTACTTTCTCTGCAATTTAAATTCTGCAAATCACAAATCTCTCAACCAAATCTTGATTCTCTTGACTAAATCAACCACTAAACTAAAATTGCTCAATCCTTCAATCCCTGTGGGATCGACCTCACTCCCGTGAGTTATTATTACTTGATGCGACCCGGTGCACTTGCCGGTTAGTTTTGAGTGTTTTGGAGAAATTCGTTTTTCCACAAAAATACTCATCAAGTTTTTAGCGCCGTTGCCGGGGATTGATTAGATTAACAATGATTAAGTGAAGTGGAGATCTAGATCTAGCATTTTTATTTTCTGTTTCTCTAATTTTCAACTAACTCACTAATTGTTTGAATTTTTGCTTAAGCTAACTAAAACTTCATTCTAGCAAGTAGATTGAAGTGTCACTGGTTTGTGTGTTTCTTATGTTCTGCGTGTATGTCAGGTACAAGAAGAA
The DNA here is from genome assembly GCF_000816755.2 of Arachis ipaensis. Lineage (NCBI taxonomy): Eukaryota > Viridiplantae > Streptophyta > Magnoliopsida > Fabales > Fabaceae > Arachis > Arachis ipaensis. The sequence goes on from NC_029794.2 coordinate 43,683,163, forward strand.
CCACACCCACTTTTCATGAACATGACGAAAGAACTCTCAGGAGGTTAAGAAGAGCTGAAAAAGGGAAAAATATTGTTGGAGAAGAGGAATCAGAAGAAGAATTCCAAGATATGGAGGAACATTCAACCAATCCACCTGGTGGAGCAGACAATAACAACAACAACCACCCCAGAGGAGACCTTGATGGATAAATTGTTGAAACACCAGGAAATGACAACCAAGAACCATGAAGCCTCCATAAAGAGCCTAGAGAGGCAGATGGGGCAAATCTCCAAGCAGATCTCTATTAAGAGACCTTCAAGCTCTCTGCCGAGTGACACAATTCCAAATCCTAAGGAAGAATGCAAGGCAATACAAGTAAGGAGTGGGAGAACATTGATGAGCAATAATGACACTACAAAGAAACAAGCAGAGAGCAGCAAAAGGCCAATAGAAGATGAGGAGCAAACAAAGGCAGATGAAAACAAGGATCAAGTTGTGATGCCAAACAAGAGCATTGAGAAACTCAAAGAGAAGGACAACCAACCACACGGTTCAAAAGAAGTAACTCAGGGACAGCAGCAAATAGGAAAGAGCATCACACCTCCACTGCCATATCCCCAGAGGTTCAACAAAGAAACTAAGGACCAACATTTTCATAAGTTCCTTGAGACTTTCAAAATGCTGGAAATCAATATTCCCTTGGAATAGTTCTCTGTTAGATAGAAGTACAATAAAAGTAAGTGGTGGTGTGTGTGTGTGATTGTATAATAGCTCACTTTAGTGAATAAGAGAACTAGGATGTCTCCCTCTAAGTAGAAAGTGGCCTACTGTCTATGAATCTCAATCAAATAAAAATCCTTGGTTAGAAAAAAAAAACAAAAAGAGAAAGAAAAAAAAAGGGAGAAAAAGAAATAGCCAAAGAGTGGCAGAACAAAAGAAAAACAAAAAGAAACAAAGCTAAATTCTGCAAATCACAAATCTCTCAACCAAATCTTGATTCGCTTGACTAAATCAACCACTAAACTAAAATTGCTCAATCCTTCAATCCCTGTGGGATCGACCTCACTCCCGTGAGTTATTATTACTTGATGCGACCCGGTGCACTTGCCGGTTAGTTTTGGGTGTTTTGGAGAAATTCGTTTTTCCACAAAAATACTCATCAAGCACTTAGCTTAAGAACAAAAATAAGCCCTCAAATAACAACAAAAGGATCAATGAATAAAAGTCTCATGGGATTCAATAACAAGTGAGTATTCTAGGACATGATAAAGGTCTGAAAGCCAGGAATGAGCCTAAGTTGCTATGCATGAAACTACAATAAAACCAGGACATGACTTCTACAAGAATGACTCATGTCTCTTGGCATTTCTTTCATCATTCTCTTGTTCCAGTACTTGCTTGGGACAAGCAAGCTTTAAGTTTGGTGTTGTGATGCCAGGGCATTTTGGCCAGTTTCACTGATTTTTTCTTTACTGTTTTTAGGGTAGTTTCATGCATTTCCTTATGAAATAAGCTAGTTTTAGGTAGATATTCACTTACATCTTGATTCAAGCATACATTGTGCATTTTACATGATTTCATGAGAATTTTGCATGAATTTAAGGACAAATTGGACGTTGCATTTCCCATGACTTGGACTAGAACTTTAATGCACTTTATTAATTAATTTCAGGACAAAGGAAGCAAAGAAGAACCACATTAGTGGCTACGTTAGTTGCACTAACGTTAACACTAACGTGGAATGGGAGTAACTTGCAAAGTTAATGAGAAAAGTGATTGCCAATAACGATTATGAACATAAACTTGATGCACGGAAAACTTGTCTCACAACAAATTCGCTTCGGCAAGTGTACCGAATTTGTCGTCAAGTAAAAACTCACAATAGAGTGAGGTCGAATCCCACAGAGATTAACGGATTAAGCAATCAATGGTTAATTGATTATCCTAGTTAGACGATTCAGATTTGGATGATGAGCAGTAGGAATTGTAAATTTACAGAAAAGTAAAGAAAGCAATAAAGTGCAGAAAAATAAAATGGCAAGAAAAGTAAATGTAAGAAATAAAATGAACATTGGGATCAAGAGATATTGCAATCCTCCGGATCATGTTCATTCTCATCTCTTCCTCAATCAATGCACTCATTGATCTCCTTGGCAATCATAATTGATCGAATTACAATTCCTTGTAATTCAATCTTTCAAATCTTGGTCAATTGCTCATGAGAAGAGATAAAGTATGGTCACTGATTATACCACATGCATTTCCCAAATCAAGTGTTGAGAGGATTATAGTCACATATCCATCCAAACCCAATTTGGTCCAGCATCAAAAAGCATTTCTAGCATGATCTCTTCATTCCTCTTTCAAGGTTCAGAAGAGATCCAAGTTTGAATAGCCTCTTTTCCAAGATACTACCCAATTGGATGAAGATCAAAAGCTTTCAAGTAAAATCAAGAGAAAAGAAAGAAGAAGAAGAATAAGAACTACAATTGATCCATTGAATCACAATAGAGCTCTCTAACCCAATGTAAAGAGTTAGTTGATCATTGCTCTACAAAAATAGAAAAGAGAGAAAGTGCAGAAAAGTAAAGATGAAGATTCAAACTGAAATTGAAAATTCAACATTCATAAAATGAAAATTACAACTAAAAGAAAGAGAAGGAAAAGTGTGTGAGGGGAGGGAGTCCAAAGAACCCTCTTCAATCCCCCATTCTAGAATTGTTCAAATCCTCCCCAAGATGTCCTTTCAATGTAAAGACTAAGGCCTTTATATAGGATCTCCTAAATTACAAAATGAAATTAAAAGCAAATTACAATTAAATGAAAATTCCTATTCTAGATGCTTCTTGTGGTCTTGATTGGTTGACAATTGTGGGCTTGCTTGCTTTAGCTTTGAAGTGGACTTGAGAGAGAAGTGAGTCAAGTTGAGGTCCAGGTGCTAAAGTTAGTGCTAAAGTTATCCACACTAACGCTACAAGTGTGGCGTTAGTGCTAAAGTTATTGTGGCTAACGTTGCACTTGCTGCCCAATTGGTATTTTTAGGGCTTAAAAGATGCCTCTTGTTTGTGCTCCAATTTCATGCCCACTATAGAGTATTATATATCATTAGAAAGCTTTCAATGTCAGCTTTCTAACGCAACTGGAATCACCTCAATTGCACCTCTGTTGCTCAAGATATGCTCCTTTGAAGTGGACATGGTCGCTGGCATAGTTGCTAGCGTTACTGGAAAACTTGAGTGCCAATAACGCTAGCGATCAGGGCTTCATTATTGCCTGTTTCTGAAGCTCAAACTTAGTGTCCACCCCATACTATTATATATTATTGGAAAGCCCTGGATGTCTACTTTCCAACGCCTTTGGAAGCGCATCATTTGGAGCTCTACAACTCGAGTTACACTTCTTGGAATGTGAAGAGGTTAGCTGGCCTTACTACAGGTTGATACCATATTCATCTTTGCACTTTCGGGGCAGATTTTCTCCCTCAAATTTAGTGTCAACTATATAGTGCCATATATGCTTGGAAATATCTGGAATCCTACTTTCCAATGCCACTAGAATCACCTCATTTGGAGTTTTGTGGCTCAAGTTATGTGTGTTTGAAGAAGGCATGGTCAGGCTGCCAGGTGGGACTTTTACCACGTTAACTACCACGTTAACTAAGTTAACGTGGCTCATAGTGGCTTGTGTGGGCATATTCCAACGTTAGTGACAATGTTGGGTGTCACTAACATTGGCGATCACCTCCCTTCTTCACGTTAGCTTCCACGTTAACTAGGTTAACGTGGGAGTTAACGTGGCCGATTGGGGCTTGTGTGGGTTCCTTCCAACGTTAGTGACAATGTTTGGTGTCACTAACGTTGTCGACCACCTTGTTTCTTCACGTTAGCTTCCACGTTAACTAGGTTAACGTGGGAGTTAACGTGGCTTATTGTGACTTGGCCAACGTTAGTGATAAAGTTGAATGTCACTAACGTTGGCTTCCCCTTTACTTCTTAACGTTAGAGGCCACGTTAACTAAGTTAACGTGGCAACTAACGTGGCCACTTATGAGCTTGGTCCAATGTTAGTGATAATGTTAAATGTCACTAACGTTGGCTCCATTTCCTTTCTTCAAAGTTAATGCCACTAACTTTTCTCACTAACGTTAGGGCTTTCCTTCGTTCCACGTTAGTGCCCACGTTAGTGTGACTAACGTAGCCACTAACGTGGCTTCTTCTCTTCTTCTTTTGGCCTGAAATTAATCAAACAAAATGCATCAAAGTCTTGCTCTTAATCATGGGATCATGCATCATCCAATTTATCATATAATTCATGCAAAATTCTCATGAAATCATGTAAAGTGCACATTGTATGCTTGAATTAAGATGTAAGTGAATATCTACCCAAAACTAGCTTATTTTTCAAGAAAATACATGAAACTACCTTAAAAATAGTAAAGAAAAGGTCAGTAAAACTGGCCAAAATGCCCTGGCATCACAACACCAAACTTAAAGCTTGCTTGTCCCTAAGCAAGTACTGGAACAAAAGAATGATGAATGGAATTCCAAGAGAAATGAGTCATTCTTCTGGAAGTCATGTCCCTGGTTTTATGGTTGTTCATGCATAGCAACTTAGGTTCATTCCTGGCTTTCAGACCTTTATCATGTCCTAAAACACTCACTTTGATTGCATCCCATGAGACTTTTATTCATTGATCCTTTTATTGTCATTTCAGGGTTTATTTGTGTTCTTAAGTTAAGTGCTCTGTAAGGAGGCAACTCTTTAAAATAAGCTTTCAGCCAACACTCCCCAACCAGTTGGTTCAAGGTGCTAGGTGTTGAAACACCCCTACGGACTTACTTCCTCAAGTCTCTCCCCCATACATACACACCACAAGCACATGGTTTGTTTATTTTCTTTTCTTGAGACCTTGGTATTCAGCACCTCTTTGGGTTACTAAATGCTCTGTTGTGAGGGTTACTCTTGATAGTGGACTTTCAGCTGATAATCCCGAGTTAGTTAACCCAAGTTACCAAGTGATAAGGCACCCCTAAGAGCTTATTCATCCAAGTAGATCCCTCACACAGAAGCACCACAGACACATGCCTCAAGATTAAAACCATTGGTGCCTAGCCTTATTGCTTACTCTTTTTTTCTTTTATTTTTCAACCTTTATTATTCTTTCCATTTTTCTTATTAGGATCTTCTTATTTAGCTAGTCTCATGGGGTGTGTTCAAAGCATATGATTCAGGACAGATAGTTGTCTTCCCACCTTGTGGTTGAACCAACTTCGCTAACTTATGACCACACCACAAACTCAGGAACTTACTCCATAGTATGAACTCTACTCTGGTCTTTTATAAAACACTCATTCTCTTTTCATTTGATTCAAAAGGGACAAGCATACTAGTAAGCAAAGTAAGGATGCAGTAATGACATTCAGACTAGAAAACACAGCCTTAATCAATAAAAAGTTTAAAAGACAGAGTTGACATGCTTATTCACAAGGAAATAGCACACATACATACAAAGAACATAGAAGACAATCATGCAAATTAAAGTGCTGGAAATAAGTAAGAGGAGAAAGGAACTTTACCACCTTGTATTTTATCTTCATTGTTGTTGCCCTTTTCCTCCTATTCTTCCCCTTCCCACACCAGACATAGAATGATTGCTTATACTCAAGCAACAATTAAAACAGTGGTGACGGGGTTTTTGATGGATCATGAATGTCTTAAAATAAAATGTGAGTAGCATGTGTTTCAGCAAGCAAGATTATGGATCACAAAAAAAGCACAAGAAGTAAAACAGAGCCAATTTTGATTGCATTAACAAGTGATGTTGGCATGGTACTTTGCATGAAAGTTAAGTGGCAACACCAAACTTAGTGTGCCACTGTCAATCTAGAATGTTGCAAGTACCCAGTGAAGATTGAAATTCAAATTGTTGCATGGCAACACCAAACTTAGAGTGCAATCATATGCCAAATTATTGAAAGTAAACTAAGCAAAGCAAGGAAATGTTACCTACGGTTGGGTTGCCTCCCAACAAGCGCTCTTTTAATGTCATTAGCTTGACATGTTGTTCACGATTTTCTTCCTCTTCTTCCAGTTTGTTAAGAGGAATGACCTCAAGAGGAAAGAGGAGCCAGTTAATGCCCCTTGTTTTGAGTGCCTCTCCCCAGCAAGCCTTCTTCTGTTGTTAGCTTGAGTAAACTTGCTTGTTGGGGTAGGGGTGGGATGACTTTTGGTTGACCTTTTCTTCTTCATGAATATTGTCCTTCTTTTCTTGGTCACCATCCTTTTGTTAGTGTTCATGTTGATTGCCTTTACCACCTTGATTTCAGGATTTGGGTATTGTATGATGGGTGGAGCATCCTCTTCATCAAGAACTTCTTGAATTGGTGGTTCAATGAACTCACCCTCTATGCAACTCTCTGTTTCATTGGAGTGTGGGCTCCCTTGATTGACTTTCTCCCTTTTTCTTGACCTTTGAATGAACTCCTCTGTTTCTGAAGAGAGTGGAATGGTCTCTCTTTGTGATCTTAGCTCTTCAATTATCTCTTCAAGGAGGAGTTCTATCCTAGCGAGTCTATCTAAAGTTAGTTGGGTAGGTTGTAATGGTTGGGCTGGGTTGGCTTGTGAATGGAATTGGTTGTTTTGTGGTTGTGTGTTCTGAAAGTGGTATGACTCTTGTGGGAAGTGGATTGAGTTTTGTGGATGGTGAAATGAATTGTATGGATTTGGGATAGACTTTTGTGCTGAGGCATACTCAAATGATGAAGAATTTAGGCTTGTAAAACTTGGAGGTGAGGTTGTATAATTGAGAGTTGATGGCTCTTGATGAATGGGGTATGAATGAGTGAAATCTCTTTGATTATGATCTTCCCAGCCACAACTTGAGTGGTGATCAATTTCACCAAAATATGGACCATTTTGTGGCTCTGGAAAGTACCCCATTTCATGTTCTTGATACTCCCACCCACCATGAGCATAGTAAAGTGAATCATTCTGTGGTGGTGGAGAGTTTCCCATGAAATTTGATTGACTAAAATGTGATGGATGCTCCTTTCTTTCCTGCAGAAAGCTCTGTCTCAAACAATAATCACCAAAAGAAATTGGAATCTCCATTGTCACAGATGAGGAAATTCCCAGTGAGGCAATATCACAAACAGTTAGTTAGCAAAAGAAAATAAAGAAGCAAAAGAAAATAAAGACAAAACAAAAGTGTCTAATCTAGTAAATCAATCAACCGGTAGTTTGTTAATCACAATTAATCCCCGGCAACGGTGCCATAAACTTGATGCACGGAAAACTTGTCTCACAACAAATTCCCTTCGGCAAGTGTACCGAATTTGTCGTCAAGTAAAACCCACAATAGAGTGGGGTCGAATCCCACAGAGATTAATGGATTAAGCAATCAATGGTTAATTAATTATCCTAGTTAGACGAATCAGATTGGAGGGATAAGCAACAAGGAATTGTAAATTGACAGAAAAGTAAAGAAAGCAATAAAGTGCAGAAAAATAAAATGGCAAGAAAAGTAAATGTAAGAAATAAAAAGAACATTGGGATCAAGAGATATTGCAATCCTCCGGATCATGTTCATTCTCATCTCTTCCTCAATCAATGCACTCATTGATCTCCTTGGCAATCTTATTTGATCGAATTACAATTTCTTGTAATTTAATCTCTCAAATCTTGATCAATAGCCAATTCCTTGGTCAATTTCTCATGAGAAGAGATGAAGTATGGTCACTGATTATACCACATGCATTTCCCAAATCAAGTGTTGAGAGGATTATAGTCACATATCCATCCAAACCCAATTTGGTCCAGCATGAGAAAGCATTTCTAGCATGATCTCTTCATTCCTCTTTCAAGGTTCAGAAGAGATCCAAGTTTGAATAGCTTCTTTTCCAAGATACTACCCAATTGGATGAAGATCGAAAGCTTTCAAGTAAAATCAAGAGAAAAGAAAGAAGAAGAAGAATAAGAACTACAATCGATCCATTGAATCACAATAGAGCTCTCTAACCCAATGTAAAGAGTTAGTTGATCATTGCTCTACAAAAAAAGAAAAGAGAGAAAGTACAGAAAAGTAAAGATGAAGATTCAAACTGAAATTGAAAATTCAACATTCATAAAATGAAAATTACAACTAAAAGAAAGAGAAGGAAAAGTGTGTGAGGGGAGGGAGTCCAAAGACCCCTCTTTAATCCCCCATTCCAGAATTGTCCAGATCTCCCCCAAGATCTCCTTTCAATGTAAAGACTAAGGCCTTTATATAGGCTCTCCTAAATTACAAAATGAAATTAAAAGCAAATTACAATTAAATGAAAATTCCTATTCTAGATGCTTCTTGTGGTCTTGATTGGTTGACAATTGTGGGCTTGCTTGCTTTAGCTTTGAAGTGGACTTGAGAGAGAAGTGAGTCAAGTTTAGGTCCAGGTGCTAAAGTTAGTGCTAAAGTTAGCCACACTAACGCTACAAGTGTGGCGTTAGTGCAAAAGTTATTGTGGCTAACGTTGCACTTGCTGCCCAATTGGTGTTTTTGGGGCTTAAAAGATGCCTCTTGTTTGTACTCCAATTTCATGCCCATTATAAAGTATTATATATCGTTAGAAAGATCTGAATGTCAGCTTTCTAACGCAACTAGAATTACTTCAATTGGACCTCTGTAGCTCAAGTTATGCTCCTTTGAAGTGGACATGGTCGCTGGCATAGTTGCTAGCGTTAATGGAAAACTTGAGTGCCAATAACGCTAGCAATCAGGGCTTCATTATTGCCAGTTTCTGAAGCTCAAACGTAGTGTCCACCCCATACTATTATATATTGTTGGAAATTCCTGGATGTCTACTTTCCAATGCCTTTAGAAGTGCATCATTTGGAGCTCTACAACTCGAGTTATACTTCTTGGAAGGTGAAGAGGTCAGCTGGCCTTACTACAGGTTGATACCATATTCATCTTTGCACTTTTGGGGCAGGTTTTCTCCCTCAAATTTAGTGTCAACCATATAGTGCCATATATGCTTGGAAAGCTCTGGAATCCTACTTTCCAATGCCACTGGAATCACCTCATTTGGAGCTTTGTGGCTCAAGTTATGTGTGTTTGAAGAAGGCATGGTCAGGTTGCCAGGTGGGACTTTTGCCCACGATAACTACCACGTTAACTAAGTTAACGTGGGAGTTAACGTAGCTCATAGTGGCTTGTGTGGGAATATTCCAACGTTAGTGACAATGTTGGGTGTCACTAACGTTGGCGATCACCTCCCTTCTTCACGTTAGCTTCCACGTTAACTAGGTTAACGTGGGAGTTAACGTGGCTTATTGGGGCTTGTGTGGGTTCCTTCCAACGTTAGTGACAATGTTTGGTGTCACTAACGTTGTCGACCACCTTGTTTCTTCACGTTAACTAGGTTAACGTGGGAGGTAACGTGGCTTATTGTGACTTGGCCAACGTTAGTGATAAAGTTGAATGTCACTAACGTTGGCTTCCCCTTTACTTCTTAACGTTAGAGACCACGTTAACTAAGTTAACGTGGCAACTAACGTGGCCACTTATGAGCTTGGTCCAACGTTAGTGATAATGTTAAGTGTCACTAACGCTGGCTCCATTTCCTTTCTTCAAAGTTAATGCCACTAACTTTTCTCACTAACGTTAGGGCTTTCCTTCCTTCCACGTTAGTGTGACTAACGTAGCCACTAATGTGGCTTCTTCTCTTCTTCTTTTGGCCTGAAATCAATCAAACAAAGTGCATCAAAGTCTTGCTCTTAATCATGGGATCATGCATCATCCAATTTATCATATAATTCATGCAAAATTCTCATGAAATCATGTAAAGTGCACAATGTATGCTTGAATCAAGATGTAAGTGAATATCTACCCAAAACTAGCTTATTTTCCAAGAAAATGCATGAAACTACCTTAAAAACAGTAAAGAAAAGGTCAGTGAAACTGGCCAAAATGCCCTGGCATCAGAAGGAACACAAGAAATTAAGGATTTCAGAATCTGGTAGCGATGGGCATGCGTGGATGACGCTTACGCGTGACTGATGCAGCAAACAAATAACGTGAATGCGTGGCTGACGCACACGCATGACGAGCGTCACGTGCTGCATTAAACAGAATTCACTGGGGGCAATTTCTGGGCTGCCTTTGGCACAGTTTCAGGCTCGAAAATATAGATTAGAGGCTGCAGAGTGGATCTGAAAGGGGAACACACTTTTATTCACACAATTTTAGGTTTAGATGTAGGTCTCTAGAGAGAGGAGAGAGCCTATCTCTAGGTTTTAGGGTTTTTAGTCTTGTTCCTTCTCAAATTTAGATTTCTACCTTACTTTAATTTAGTTTTCCTCTACTTTTATTAGTTCTAGTACTTTAGTTTATCTACTTCTCTTGTTGAACTCCTTATGTTGCCAATTTAGTTTATGAATCCTTCTTGTTTCCTTTAATCCATATTAATGCAATTTATGTTTTCATGTTTATGATTACTTTCTTTACTTTGTTGTTATTGTTTCATCTTGCAATTATTAGTTTTAGATTTTGCTATGTCTTGTTAATTTTCTATGTTTTTATTTTATGCCTTCCAAGTGTTTGATAAAATGCTTGGTTGGATTTTAATTTAGATTTTTATGTTCTTGACTTGGATTGATTATTTAGAGAATCTTAAGTTATCAAAAGTATTTTGTTGATTGGTGATTGAAGATTGCCGGTTAGCTTAAACTTCACCAAAGCTAGTCTCTCTCTATGAGTTGACTAGGACTTGTGAACTTAAGTCAGTTGTATGCACTTGACCTTCTTCCATTGGTTAGAGGTTAACTAAGTGAAGGCAATTCACATTTACCATCACAATTGAGGATGATAATGAGGATAGGACTTCTAATTCTTTTTCCTTGCTAAGAGCTTTCTTAGTTATTAGTTTAATTTCTCGCCTTTTTACTTTCTTGTTTCCCATTTCAAAAAACCCCAAAAATATAATTTTCCATAACCAATAATAAACTACACTTCCCTACAATTCCTTTGAGAGACGACCCAAGGTTTAAATACTTCGGTTAATTTTATTAGGTTTGCTTAAGTGACAAACAATTTAAACATTGACCGAGGATAATTTGTTGGTTTAGAACTATACTTGCAATGTGTTATTTTTGTGAAAATCTTTACCGACAATTTTCCTCCGTCAAACTGTTTCAGACTCTATTCTATAAGAAGTACTTTTCGTAGTCGATGAGGGAAGCAAGGGAATTGGAGCTCATGCAGCTGAAGCAAGAATATATGACCATGGCACAGTTCACCAATAAGTTCGAAGAACTTTACAGATTTTCGAGAGTTTGTCAGGGTGCTCCCAAGTCCTACGAAGGATGGAAATGCATAAGTACCAAGGAGGGCTCAAGGGTGATATCATGACCGTTGTGGCTCCATTGGAGATTAGGAGATTCTCCGAGTTAGTGAATAAAGCATGAATTGTAGAAGAATGTGCTAGGAAAGCGACTTAGGCAAGTGATGCTCATGGAACTAACAATGACCGACGCCATGGAGAATTCTTCCAACCGAAGGGACAAAACTTTAAGAAGGATGGGCATGCTCCTCAGCATCCTCAGGGTCAAGGAAACTTCAGAGGAGCTAACTATGACCAGCTCTGCCAGATGAGAGGAAGAGGTATACGCTTTAACTGTGCACTACCTGGACATATTTCCAAGGATTGCCGTCGTGGAAAGAACTACAATGCAAGCCGGAATCAGCAACCAAGCCAGGTGTTTTCTCTGGATACACGTGATGTAACTGGGTCGGATCCTCCGATGAGAGGTAAGCGTATACTTTGGGTATAATATGTTATTTGGACTTAAGGGTAGCTTAGTTCTATTAGAGTAACCAGTTGGGAAAGGAAGTTTTGGTGGGCGTAGTTGAAAAAGTCAGATTCCTAATGATAAATAATCAGAGTGACGCAGCGGAAGGCATGTGGGGACATCGACACGGTAGGACTATGATAGATAAACTTGTGTGGATCCGATATGGAGTGGACAAAGGTGCGTGGGAGCTCAAATCTAACATAGAGATGAGCTACCATAGTCGGTATTCGGACGACTCGAATTTTGGGGGCAAAATTCCTAATTACGAAGGGAGAATGTAAGAACTAAAATAATCAACCAATTAATTAACGTAAAATGATAATAAATTGAATTCTCAAAAATAGGTCAAAAATTTAGAAGTCTTAATTAAATTTTGAATTCAGTAGAATTTTTCAAGTTGAAAGATGTAATTTTTGTGGAAAATTGTGTAAAAATACATACCGGTAAATTAACTGGCAGTACCGGTTTAAGTCTATCTGGTACTGCGCAAGAGTAATAAAAATGGTAGAAAAACTTAGGAAAACAATTAAAGTTAAAAACAGGGCGCTACTTCTAAAGGTTGGGCCCAAAATTGGACCAAACGGGATAAAAACGTTAACAGGTTGGACCAGGTCCAAGTTGGGCCCAAATCCAACATATATAAACACTTAAATGAAGCTAATTCAGCCTCATTCACTAACATAACCTAACCCTAGCAGCTTCATGAAGAAGAAGAGAAACCCCCATACTAAATACTATTCACTTTCTCACTCCTTTGCTTATAACTTGAGCTACGGTGCTCCGATTCGCGTCCTGTTTATGGCCATGCAAAGCTCTCGCCGAGTCCGTCTTTTCTAAATAAGTATTGTCGGTAACATTTTGAGATCTGCACTCCATTCTTCATTAATTATGAATTTTGAAATTTAGGTTTTGGTTTTGAGTAGATTTTTGTGATTTGGTTGTCTAGGTGCCAACCATTAGTGAATATTTGTTGGATTTCATCCCAATCTATTGTGGGTAAGGTAAGCTTATTCTCAACCCTTGTGAAATTGTGTATTTAGGGACCTTAGGTATTTATTTTTATGAATTAATTGTGTATAGCTTGATAATTGTGATATTGGGAGCAATTTGACTTGAGTTGGTGGCTTGATTGAGCTTGGTTGTGATCAATTGGTAATTTTAGTATATATTGGTAATCAGCCAAGGTATGGTTTCAGTTTCTTCTATGTAATATGTAATGTTTCGTGACACTTAGACTAGTGGACCTTAGGATAGGATTGAATTGGGTGTTGATAATTGTTGAATTGATGATATATGATGATTTTGATGGATGTGATTATTTTGATGAGATTATGATGTTATTGTTAATTAATCATATTGAGTATTGATATTGGTGTTGAATGATGTAACTTATGAGAATTGAAGATGATATATGATGAATGAGGTTTATGAATGGTTGAATTGTGCAAATTTGTTAATATTGATATTTTGATTTGGAAGTTGTAGGTTTTGTTGAATTATAGTGAGGTGGAAAGATTGAGTGAAATAGGTATGAAAATGATTGAAGTGAAATAAAATGGTAATTGTAGTGTGTGGTAGTATTTTGATGAAACTGAGAAGGTTTGGAGTGATTGGGTTTTGAAAGTTTTAGAAACTAGAGAATGTTGCATGGTTTTGTAAAACATTGTTTTTAATGAACTTTGGTAGATCATAACTTGACTATCAAACATTGAAATTAAATGATTTTTATTTTAAATTAAATATAATTTCAAAAGCTTTAAAGTGATATAAAGTTTGAGGAAAATGGAATTTTATAGAGAAATTTATGAGCGTTTGAAATTCGGTGCAAAAATCTAAAATTTTGCAGCTTTAAATTTTTTCCAAGTCTGCTAAGGCTTGCGTACGTGGGTAATGGCTTCTGTCTAGCACTTCCACATACGCGACGCATGGACACGTATGCGGCATGGTCCAATTTTACTTAGTTGCATACGTGGGCACTGCATGCATACGCGAACAACCCAAATTCCAAGGCATGAGTACGCGGGACAGGGGTTCGCGTACACAAAATCCTTATTTTGCTGAAAATTTGTTTTCTTCACTTTTTCAAGGATTCTCTACCTTTCTAAACTTCTTTAATTACCATTTAAGATTTCTTTCTAATAATTATGCCCTAAGACTATTAGAGATGAGTTAGTAAATTAAATTGATGAATTTCTGTTATAAGTTTAGAAGGCGGTGAATTAGGCTTGGGAAGTTTTGTGGATGGAATAGCTTGAGTATCTTGGTAGAGTGTTGAGGTTATAATGACTTGAGAAACATGAATGATTATGGTTAATGGGATGAGTATAAGTGGACTTGTGCTATTAGCACTGATTTCTAAGATCGAGCATGTGATTGTGATATGCATTGTTCTCCGTCATAGGGGTTGTGGCAGTCTCCCACCTACGTTTGGATGTGAGGGCTGTGGCGGTCTCCCGCTCACGTAACATGCATTGAGTTGGTAAGTCTCTATGCGCCTTGGCAACGGCTGCGGCAATCTCCCACTTATCGAGGTAGCAGTACCGGTGTAGGGATCGAGGCAGTCTCCTGCCTATGTTGAGATGTGAGGACTGATGCAGTCTCCCGCTCGCATAACTTTCTCTGCTGCATGAATGTGCAAGGCCTATATCCCTGGCATGGCAGGAGTGTGCTGGGCAGTATAACTCGCGGGGTGCAAGAAAGAGTGAGCAGGGCACTATATCCCTAGTCGTGGCAGAGAGGCAACATCCTGGGGATATCACGATCCAAATAGGATAGACATTCATCATATGCATCTTTTACATGCTTGCTTGCTTTGATTACTTGAGTTATGCCTATTTGAATTACATGCCTAAATGCTGGTTGATTTACCTGCTATATATGTATACTATTTGTGCTTTACTTGTTTACATTATCTGTATTTTACTGGCATTGAGGAGGACCGGTAAGCGGTGGCGATGGGATCGTACAGAGGGTAGGTTGGCGAAGGTTGTGGGACAGCAGTGACTGTTAGTTTAGAAATCCCTTAAGTTAGAATACCATATTTATCGTTTATATATCACATTTTATTAAGCTTGAATAACTGTATTGATGTGAAGTTCTAGGATTGCTTTTGGCGTTCCGGAACCTTATATCTTATATATTGGGCACTGTTACCATACTGAGAACCTCCGGTTCTAGAGGTTCTCATACCATATTTTGTTGTTGTTTTTCTGATGTAGGTTGCAACCCACCTCAGTGAATTGCTAGATGGTGACAAAGCGGAGGATCCCTTGATATCTCTTTTGTGTATTTTGGATATTTCGTTATAGACTTTCTCTCACTTTTGTATCTTTGTTACCTTAGAGGCTTGACTTTGAGAGATAAGTTGTATAAGCTGTTTTAAGTCAAACTCTATATCGTCTGTATGTAACTAGTCAACCTATACTCCGCGGGCTATGGCTAGAGTTCTTATGACTATTGTAAGACTCTGGATTTTTAAAAATTAAATAAATGACTATTTACAAGTTATTATATATATTGAGATGTAATTTTTAAAAAATTATTTTTAACAAAAATAATTAAATAAAATTTAAAGGAATTACAAGAAAGAAAAGCCACATCGTGGCTTATATATGCATTGCATATATATATGAGATTGAAATATACTTATATGTTAGATATAAATAAATATATATATGTACATAGAATCAAAAGTAAAAACAAAAAGAGAAACGTGGCTTTAATGTAGGTATGTAAAATATGACCCTGACACCTCATGAAGCCTTAATCATCACCAATTATCCTCTTTGCTTAATTTTTTAGGAAAAGTTTAGGGGCAGCAACTTTATTAAATTTTGGCCAACATGTAACCAGCAAAGAAAAGTGAGTCATTGGATGAAATCTCACACCATTAAAATCATTATTGATGGCTATTTGATGGCTACAAATCACAAATATTGCTGTCCCTCTAGCACTCCTCAACTTTTTATTTTATTCACTAAGCCTCAGGAAAAAAAAAAGAGAGAAACCAAAGCTTTATGAGAGAACCGTAAAACCCTCTAACTTTTAGGCTTCGATTTTTTGTGATCCGTAACTCCAATAAAAAAGCTAATCCGGTAAAAGTGTTTGTATCCTCCTCCTTTACATGTTGGCGTCACTTTTTATCAGTGGAAGTTGATGGTGATGTAGTCCCCCTACCCCTTGAGTTCGCCAACTAGAGTTCTAGAAGGCACGGACGATTCCGGACGTTTTTCCCTTCGGCAGCTTAGTCAGAAGGCTCCTCCAGAGCTTCGCATATTTTGATTTTGTACGAAGGTAGGATTTTGGTAAATTTTTACCGGTTAAATTGGTATTTGATAAGTGAGTTGATGTCGTGAATACTTGTCGATTGAATTTATATTGATATTTGTGATAAGTTTGAGGTTAGGAGGGTTTAAGTGCAACCAGGAATTGAGTTATTCTGATGAATTTTATTTCTGGATTACGTTGGGATAATTTGAAAATGTTGAAATTTGTCTAGTTTAATTTGTTGGTATTGAATTGAGATTTGAAATGATTGAAAAGAGGTTGAACATGGTTCGGTTGGGACCCAAAAAGGGTGGCAATATCCATTTTTAAGTGAAAATGCTGTCCAATTTTTGTAAAAAAATATGAAAAGTGATTTCATTTTAAAAATATGATTTATAAGCTTATTTTTGAGAAATTATTGATTTGATTTGTTAATAATTATTGGTCTGACTTAATAACACAAGATTTAAAAGGTCTGAATTTTATTAAAATAAAAAGTAGCTGAGCTTCAAAAAAAGCGTTTTAATTACTAAAAACTATTTGATTTCGATTTATTACAGAAAGTAGTATTTTTAGTTTGATTTATTAAGAAAATATAAGGTTTTACATTCAGTTTTTGAGAATAGATTTTGTTTCAAGTTATGTCTTGAATTCGGTTTATTAAGTAAAGGGATCTCGGCCACAGAAGAGCAAAGAGCAGAAACTGAAAAGATATTGAGTGTTGTTGGGCCTTAGTGCCAAGTGTCTAGTAAGGATGGCGATACGTAACGCTCACTTGACACAATAGAGACAGCTCAGTGAGGACGGCGATACGTAACGCTCAATCGAGGCCGTGGGCCTTGTGTGTGAATGATTGTACAGGGATACCCGTGTGTATGGAATGGCTACCAGGAGAAAGTGGCACATGCTTCAGCTGGAGAATCAGCGCCTGCAAGTACTTGCAGAGGTCATGTTTGGCATACTTCAGCTGGAGACTCAGCGCCTGCAAGAGGTTGAAACCTTGCAGAGGTTATGCCGCTGGAATGCCTTATTTGACTTGCGAGTCGGATTACGTCGGGTGCGGGTCAAAACCGACAAATGAGCTCATTACCTGCGATAGAAATAGACATGCATCATAGTTGTTTGTGCATATTTATTTGTGAGTGTGTTTCCTGTGATTGTGAATGTGCTAAATGGCTATCTGAATTATGTGTTCTATAATTGTTGAATTGAATTGTCCCTTGTTGACTGTTATTGCTGAACAAGTTTACATAAAATAAACTTAACTTCTAATCCCGATCCTACTAAGAACTTCCCAGTTCTTACCCCCTATTTCCACCCCTTTCAGCTACAGGTGCAAAGCTCATTGCGAAGCTGCGGGAGCACAGAGGAATATGTTTATGAGTTGAGTTGTTAGGATTTATTTTTCCCTTGCCTTGTTAGTTAGAGTTTTTAGAGGGGTAGGATTTATTTTTGGGAATCTTGAAATAAGTCTATGTATTTAATACTATGTGAATATATATATATATTGTGATTTAGTAGTTTAAAATAAAGTATCTTTTCGTTTTCTTAATTAAAATTTCAGTTCGTATTTGTGAAGGCTCAATATTAAATAAAGATACTATAAAATAAAAAGTTTTAGATTTTTGTTATATACTTTTTATCTGATCATAGTTATTATAGGCACCTTATATATATATATATATATATATTATGTCTTATGTGTATCTTGGGCCTTTACGCTTGTCGTTATCGTGTGAATGTTTTGCGCTTTTCTATTTCTGTTTTGAGCTGAAATTCTTCATCGGACTTCTCGTATTACTATTGTTATTCCTTTCTATATGTATATATTATCCTATAAGCTGTGCCACTTTGTTGACTTTTACTTTACGACATGAGGTAAGGCTTAGGGTAGTTAGGGTGTTAGAGTATAAGTGTATTCCCCTCTTCTCCCTCTTGAGAGAGCTTCTTTCTAGCTTCAGAGCCTCCAAAGTTGGGCCAAAAAGGCCCCCAAAATGCACAGCACATGACATTTTAAATGAGGCATATGCTAGTACTCGTGAGTACGCACCATTATGTGCATACGCATACTTGCTGAAATTACTGCTTGTGCGTACGCACGCACCCGATTGCTTCTCTCCTTTGTTTCTTCAGAATTCTCCCACTTTGCATGCCTTTCTTCCACTTCTTCAAAGCCATCCTTGCCTATTGGTTCTGAAATCACTCAATAAACATATCACGACATCGAATGGAAGAAAAAATGAATTATAAATTGGCAATTCTAAACATAAGAAGCTTGTTTTCATTAATTAGGTGCAATATAGAGAGAATTCACAAAAGCATACTATTTTAGTGAATAAATACAAGTTTATGTGATGAAATCTACTCATTTCAAGCCAAAAATTATCAAAAAATGTAGATTCATTAGCGACGAGAGACGATGCTGGTGAGAAGGAGTAGATTTGACAGCAACGATCTATGGAGTTGGAGGTGAAGAAAGATAAGCTTGCTCCTATGATTGAGTGAGTGAGGTTGAGCTGGGGCAAAAATGGCGAGTGAGGGAGGATGAGAAAAGTGATTCACAGGGTGATGGAAAATGAGAGATGTGAGGATGAAAGGCTAAGTTAGGTGAACCAAAATGAGAGATGTGAGGATTAAGGTTTATTTGTTAGAAGTATATATCAAAAAATCCAACAAGCCCCCTTCCCCCTCCCCCCCCACACACACATATATATATAGAGAGAGAGAGGGGGGGAAGGGAAAATAAATTGGGGGTGAAAAAGATGATAAAAAAGGCTAATTTAAAATTTAAAAAAATTAATGGGTCAATTTAAAATTTAACGATTGGATATTTTTGTCAAACAATACTAATCTTTTATGGGTTTTTCAATATTTTCATAGTAAATTTTTTTAGCGCTTGAATCTTTCATGGTCAGAAATGACTATTTATTGAAAAAAATAATAATAATAACCTTGCATGACATCTTTTAAAGCATATTGTTTTAGAAAAAAAACCCATTAACGGCTTAACCAGTGACTGCTCGACCTACCTCCACACTCAACCATACAACTGCTACTACCTTCCTCTTATTTTCCTATCCTTCTCTGTCTTTCATCGTAGTTAGTGTTACTGTCGCGGACGTCGTTGCTCCGTTCAAAACTTCCCTTCATGTATCGCTATTTTGTTCAATTTTTGCATTTATTCGCCCACGTCTTTATGTCTCTTCAATTACATCTCTACCTATTTTCTGCTGTGATTGTTGTTTGTCACCTCTCTTTCGTCCCTATAGTAATACTCTCTAGCATATTTTTTTTCCGAATTTAATTTTTTATCTTAATAAATTAATTAATTAATTAATTAATAATAATAATAATAATAATAATAATAATAATAATAATAATATTGAGAACCCTATACCTAAGGCTATACATATATATATTTTTTTTTGTATTGGACTTGGTACGGTCTATAGACCACACCATCATTTCAAGGATCCAAACCAAAATCCCCAAAAAATAACATGGACAAAGGGACAAAAACTATATAATTATGAATTATGCATTCATTCCTAATATATTATTCTTAAGGTTATGAGCTAACTCGTTTAATATTCGGGCCTCAATTACGGAGGTGAATAGCAGCGGCTAATGGAGGTGTGACGGGAGTGCGTGGAAGAGCTTTTGGAGTTTGGCCCACGTTTGTAATGCTCCCTCGAATGGTGGAATGGATCTTCTCAATTTTTTTTTTATAATTGAAGGAGTAAAGTATGATCTCTCACCATTAATTTTATAAATGAGACAAAAAATAAATATAAAAGAGAGAATAATAAAGGGTTAGAGATAGGGGTGGCAAACGGGTCTAAACCTGCAGGGCCGGTCCATGTAACCCACCAAAAAAGACGGGTTGGGCCAGAATATTGGGACCGCCAAATAGCAAAAGCCCGCCTAACCCGCACCACTTAAACCGTGGGCTTTGGCGGGGCGGGGCGGGACGGGCTTCCCCGCTGGATTTAGTATTTTTTTGGCAAGGGGTATTTTTACAATTACCACCATACAATCATCGCAGCTCTTATTTTTATTTATCACTTTGATCGATACATATCCATTGTCTTAACTTTTGAGTTGTGAAAGATCTGTTAAAAGAATTATTTTCTTATTTGATTTAGATGTCTAAATGTATAGCTATTATATAGATGTATATCTATTGTATAGATACTTAATTTTTATACTTGCTTGTTAAGTCATATTTTATCATTTTTAAAAAAAAATTAAGATATTAAGCATTCAAAAATTTTGTATAGAATAATTAAATTTAAATTAATTTAGGTATAATACTAAAATCATTACGTTATTACTATGTGTAATAATGAAGATAAAAATTTATAAATATTTGTAAATTTATTTATTTTTTAATTATATTTAATTTAAAGCAGATATAAAAATTTATATTTAAATCACCCTTTCTCTCGCATAATTTTAATAGCTAACAAAATTTTATTTTTTATAATTTTATATTCAACATTTTAAATTATCTTTAGTTTTATTATTCATTTAGAATTTTTAATTTTTGTTTTCATTATTATTTTTTTACCATTATCTATCTACATATGTCTTACCACCACTCTTATATTGGATTGTTCTCTCTTTCTTCCTCGGTTTTTTTATTCTCTTTCTATCTTTCAATCGCAATTAGTTACCACAATATATTAGTTCATAATTATTACAATCAGAAGTGAATACTACTTTAAAAATAAAATTCAAAAAAAAAATCTCGTAACTCTTATATGAATCATCCAAACTTCTATAAATATAACGAATAAGTAAATTTAACTAATGCATACAAAGTCACATATTTTTTTTCATTTATGATAAAAGTTGAAAATTAAAGTTAAATGACATTAATACTTTTTGGTTTAATAAAACTAAAATAAAACATAAAAATAAAGATAAAAACTAAAAAAATAGATGACTATAGAAAAGGATAATGTTAAACTTTATGTCCTTATGTATGAAAACAGCTGTTATTATGAATATTTAAATATTTAAAAAATTTATTATGAGTAGATTTAGTAAATAAATTATAGATAAATGGTACTAAGAGTACATTAATATAGATATATTGTAGAAATAATTCAAATTAAATGATAAACTAACAACATAAATTTATTACTTGAAAGTATAACTTAGAGTACTTGACACAGAGTATTGATTAAGGATGATTATGGATATATTTGTGATATCTTCTATTGGGGTTGTCATATTAGTTGGAACATCTGATGTATCAATTTGTTTTCCTCGTTTAATACTCTGTTTCAGTAACTGGTACGTCTTCTGGCTAGGTGTTGCTGCCTCTATTCTTGTCGCCTGGCATAGTCTTACCAAGTTGGTGGACGACTTCTACGTGAATCTTCCATTGATATGTTGTCACTATAATTAATCAAAACAACCATATGTTGTCACTATAATTAATCAAAACAACCATATAAGCATAGTCTTACACTTTTATTTAATGACGGAGAGCAAATTATATTAGTTTTACGTTATATTTAAGTGGAGTGAGAATGATGCAAGAGAAAATGGATAAGAAAAGAAAAACAGTTTTTCTATAATGGAGCAATGATGATTGGACTTTTGACAGTTTAGAGTTTCACAAATGAAAGCTCATTGCAATATAGTTTCTAAACCAACACTAATCCTTTCATACAAAAATTTGTTTGTCACAAGTAACAAACCCCTAAAATTATAAATCGAAGTATTAAACCTCGGGTCGTTCTCCCTAGGAATTACAATAAAGTATTCTTGTTATTGGTTATGAATTGTTTTGGGGTTTTTGAGATATTAGACATGAAATATAAATGGCAAAGGAAATAAACTAACAACTACAAAGCTCTTGGCAAGATATGAGAACTAGAAGTCCTATCCTAGTTATCTTTCTCAATTGTGACCACAAATTGTCCATTGTTACCACTTAGTTAACCTCTAACCATGGAGGAAAGTCAAGTGGATGAATCAACTTGATTCCACAAGTCTTAGCCAACTCCCAAAGGAAAGACTAGCTTTAGTGGTATCCAAATCAATTAGCAACTTCTAATTGTCAATCAACAAAGGAATTATATAACTCAGGCGTCACTAATTACTCTACCTAGGCCAAGAGGAACAAAATCTACACTAAAATCCAACCAATCATTTCATCAAACACTTGGAAGGCATAAATGGAAGCGTAGTAAATTGATAACAAAAATAGAATCTAACAACAATTGAATGTAAGAAATCGACAACAACAATCAAAGGAAACACAATTATTATGAATTACCTCGTATTGAATTGAAAGAAAATAGAAGGAACAGGAGTAGATCTACAACAAGGTATAGGAACAACATAAAGGAAATTACAACAAAAGAATAGAAGAATGATGATTGCAACAACAAAGAATAGAGAAGAGGAAGTAGAAGAAAGCATGAATTAAACCCTAGATCTAAGAACTAAACCTAATCCTAATCCTAATCCTAATCTTAGAGAGAAGTGAGAGCTTTTCTCTCTAAAACTAACTAAAACTAATCCTAATGTGAGTGAATGAACAAAAGAATGAAAAGTGTCAATTCCCTTCAATGCTTGGTCCTTTAAAGCACTTCTGGCGCCAAAATTGGTTGCAACTGGGCCCCACAGCTTCTTAGAAATTACTGGGCACATTTTCTATTTAAAAATCACGTGCGACCACCGACGCATACGCGTACAGCACGCATGCGCATCCCTTGAGGTTTTTGCGATCCACGCGTGCACGTACAGTGCGCGTGCGCGTGGATGAATATATCCAAATCTTTGACTTTTCATGAATTAAGATCATTAAATTAAAGATCTAAAAATCATATTTTTACACTTAATCATAAACTAGGAGACAATCATGAAACCATGCTATTTCATTAGATAAATATGGGTAAAAGGTCATAAAATCTCCTAAATCAAGCACAAGATAAACCCTACAAATGGGATTTATCAAACAATAGTCATCTGAGATGAAAGATAGTAAAAGAGGAAAGAAATAATTATAAAAGTTCCACGAATGTGAATTAATGAGATTAGAGAGAACGTAAATGTATGTAATAAGAGGGAAGGTGTGGTAGTGAAAGTTTCTTAAGGTGGAATAACTGAGATATAGTGGAGTAGATTATTAGAAAGGACAAAATTGAAAAAATATTCCCACCAGCCCGCCGTTAGGTGGGGTGGGCTGGGATTCTGTGACTGCCTCACTAGACGGGGCGGGGCGGGCCAGCCTGCGAAAGGACGGGCTAGCCTGCAAAAGGATGGGCTTTTGGCAGGGCGGGGCGGGCTTTCCCGCTTGCCACCCCTACTTAGAGATCACACTTTACACTCTCAATTTTTTTTAAAAATTGAGAGGATCCATTCCCCATTTCCCCCTAATGGTCTTTCACCAGCGATCCTTTCCTTAAACCTTAATATCATCAATCAGCAATCGTGGTGGCTCAATTTTTCGAAGGGAGGGGACGCGGGAACCATTGTGGAGGTCACAGGGAGCAGCAGCGCAGACCATCAACAGCACCGCCAATGATATAGTGTTCTGTGACTTGATAGGGACCAGAGAGAAGCCACAGTGGAGAGTGAAAGTTGCAAGCAAGGTTTTGAAAACCGGTTCGGACTGGCCGGTCGAACCAGTTGAACCGTGACTGCATAGAAAAATGATTCAGGCAAACAGCAAAACCGAAAAATTTGAAAACCATAATTGAACAGATGAACCGGCCGGTAACCAGTCAGTCGAACCGAACTGTGACCCGGCCGGTTTTTTAAATTTTTCAAAAAATGCCATCGTTTTGTTGGGATGCCCTAGCCAATTACCCAACCCAGCAAACTTAGCTCCACACAACGGTTAAACGCGAACCTGATGAGATATTTTGGTGGAAAAATGAATTTCTCCCAAAACACACAAATCTAACCGGCAAGTGCACCGGGTCGCATCAAGTAATAAAAACTCACGGGAGTGAGGTCGATCCCACAGGGATTGAAGGATTGAGCAATTTTAGTTTAGTGGTTGATTTAGTCAAGCGAATCAAGATTTGGTTGATTGATTGGCGAATTGTAGAATTTAAATTGCAAGGAAAGTAAAAAGAACGGGTGATTAGCATGAAATTAAAGAAAACAAGAATTAAATTGCCGAATCTTAAAGTGCAAGTAACATAAATTGCAGAAACTTAGATTACAAGAAATGTAAATGGCAGAATCTTAAAGTGCAAGGAAAAGCTCCCTGAAGAACTTGAATTCTATCCTATTTATACACTTTCTTCAAATGATCTTCAAGCCTTGAGTTGGGCCTTTGCTCTTGGTGGAATTGGGTTGAAAGAGGCCTTGGTTGATTGCTCTTGAAGTTTGGAGAAGAACCAAAGTGAACCAATTGAACCGGGTTGGAGTTTTGCAAAAGTTGGACCAAAAGTTGGAGCAAAAGTTAGGGTCTAACTTTTGCACCAACGTTGGCCTTCCTTGGTGCACTTGAGGCGCCAAGGTTAGCCCAAAAGTTAGGGGCTAACGTTGGCGCAAACTTTTGCTCCTCCCCTTGTAGTTTTCATGTGCCAACGTTAGCCTCAAAGTTAGGGGCTAACGTTGGCGCAAACTTTTGGTGCCCAGGGGTGATTTTCAAGTTCCAACGGTTAGCCTCAAAGTTAGGGGCTAACGTTGGCGCAAACTTTTGGTACCCAGGGAGTGATTTTCAAGTTCCAACGTTAGCCCAAAAGTTAGGGGCTAACGTTGGGGCTAACTTTTCACCCAAAAGTTTATGCAAAAGTTTGAGGCTAACTTTAGGTCCAGCTTTTTGCTTCCTGGTTCAATTTCACTTATTCCATTGTCTTCTCTTTACTCCTAGCTATTCCTTCTTGCTTCAACCTTTCTCCAAGCTTTCTTCAACTATCATTAATCAACCAAACACATCAAAGCTATGCTTAAAATCATGAGATGTTCATTCTTTCATAATATGTGACAATTATAGTATAAAACCTCATGAAATAGCATGAATTCATACATGGTTGATTAAATCAAAGGAAACATGAAAATCTACCTAATTGGCTTGCTTGTAGCTCAAGAAAGTGCATAATTCTAATGAAAACAAAAGAAAAAGACTAGTTAAAATAGGCTAAGATGACTTGTCATCACAACACCAAACTTAAAGCTTACTTGTCCCCGAGCAAGAAAAGATTTATTGAGAAGAAAGAATGAAATGGAAGAGGATGTTCATGCTAGCAGAGTATTATTGATAGTTCATGGGATTTTGTATGGATATGTAAATACTCACTTCTTATTGACTCCTAGGCCTAGAAAGCCTCCTTTAAGCTTCAAGTAACATACTGCTATGACCTCTCATTATTCCTTTATCCTTGGCTATTACTTTGTTTATAAGCTTTATTTGAGTGTCATGTGTAGCAAGTTCATTTCCTTTTCTTTATACTTGACACATTATTCACCATAGACACTTGGCTCACATTCCTTCTTAAAACGTTGATGCCCAGCACCTCTTTGGGTTACTAAATGCCTTGTAGTTAGGTTGCTCTTGATAGTGGACTTTCAGCTGATGATCCCAGATTAGTTAACCCAAGTCACCGAGTGTTGATGCACTCCTAAGAGCTTACTAATCCAAGCAGATCCTAGTACAAAGACACCACAGGCATATATTTTAAAGTTCAAGCTATTGGTGTCCAGCTTTGTTTCTTTTTGTTTCCTTTTGTTCTGCCACTTTTTGGCTATCTCTTTTCTTTCTTTCTTTTTGTTTTTCTTTCTAACCAAGGAAATTTTTTATTTAATTGAGATTCATAGACAGTAGGCCACTCTTTACTTAGAATGAGATATCCTAGCTCTTTATTCACTAAAAGTGAGCTATTATACAACCACACACATACCACCATTTACTTTTATTCTACTTCTATCTAACTGAGACTATCTTGCTTCCCATTCAAACATTTCTTTTATTGAACTTAAAGATGCAGGGGACAAAACATGCTTCTTGTCAAGTGAAAGTAAACACACAAGCACACACATAAACTAGCCTACTTATTTTAAAAGAAACAAACATAATGCAAAGACTTTTAATTAAAAAGAACTACTTAAAGATGCAAAGACAACTTAGAACAAATAGAATGCATGCTTTTTTCTTTGTAGTGATGAACAAGGAGCAAGTCCACCTTTCATTTGTCATGCTTTTTCTTTCTCCTTTCATACACTTGGCTGCTAGTGTTCCCACCATCCGTGTTTGTTGCCTGTTGACCTCGCCAAAAGCCAGCCTTATTCATAGCCTCCTCCACTCTATCTTCAAGCCTCATGGCATTGCTTACTTCTACCTCACTTCTCTTTTTGAAGAATTCATCAAAAGTTGGGAAAGCCGGATCCATGTTGTGCAAATGTTCTCCAATATAGTTTAGTTTGATTTGGCTATTGATGTTGTAATCGGCTTGTACTTCATACCTTGCATCTTGTAGTGTTGTGAACTCTTTGAGAGCCCTCAAATTTTCAGCTTGCATTTGTTCCAACTTTCCAAAAGATTCATGAGATTGAAAAGCATGTTCTTCTTGCATCACAAGGAATCTTGACTCGAATTCACCTTGTTTGTTCATTATTCTTAACTCCCTTTCTTCTTGTGCTTGTTGGTTTTTCATGTACAAAGAATAGTATTCCTCTTGCCTTTCTTGAATTCTCATGTACT
>NC_029794.2:43710069-43710887 GCF_000816755.2 Arachis ipaensis
GGGGCATCATCATTCGTTCAATGGTTATGGGCATGCCTTGGCTTAACCACATTGGATTCTCCTCTTCCATTGGAACTTTGGCCTTTGCACAAAACCTCCAAATGGTGCTCGGATAGTACAACCAAGATCCGGCCGAATTCTTCTCAGCCAGCTTTTGAATGTCTTTTGCAAGGATTTCATGAACTCTTATCTCTCCTCCCACAATAATGCAATGCAACATCACAGCTCTCTCCCTGTTAACTTCTGAGGTGTTCACTGTGCCCAGAATTGATCTTTTCATCAACTCATACCATCCTTTTGCTTCCGGGGTGAGGTTACATCTCTCCAGATACTTATATTTGTTCTTGTCATCTCCTTCCCACTCTGAGTTCTCCATACAAATGTCTCTTGCAATCTCATCATAATCCTGATCCTCATTCAATCTTTGTTGGTATCCTGGTTCACTAAAGCGGACTGACTTTAGTTTCAAGACTTTCTTGATTGCATCCGGGCTAAAGTCTACTTCCACCCCCCGCACATAGCTCTTGTACGTTGGGGGCTCACGCATGTCAAGCCTTGAGACATTTGCATAGAACTCTCTTATGATATTGGCATTAATTCGGGTGGCTGGTGATGCAAGTTCCTCCCACCTCCTCTTCTGAATTTTGTCCTTCATTTCTTGACATCCATCATCCGGCAACAAGAGTGGAATTTCAGGATAGATCCTTTTCTCGTTCATCCATTCAATTTGCATTTGATGGTACCGAGACTTGAATCTCCATTGGTCATATCCATGTGTGTCTTCCTCCACCATGGGATCTTTCCCTTTTCTTCGTTTG
>NC_029794.2:43711534-43713912 GCF_000816755.2 Arachis ipaensis
ATCAAAGGTGTGCATGTAAGGATGAATGAAGACAAGGCTTGCTTCTTCACTTGCCTTTGCCGTGATCATTCTCAAGGAGTGGCAGATTTCTTTTTCGAAGCATGTGATGAGATTTTGTCCTCATGCTATGCTTTCCTTTGTCTTGTCTCTTTCATTGAAGATTCTTTGACCACCTAGTCATCACCACAAGACAACAAATATTAGTTTTGTCCAACCGTGGCAAGAATGTCCCTTTTATTAATATAATATGAATCATCAATTCTCATATCCATTTGAACCGTGACTCTCCTTGGAGGACACCAAACTTGATGGTTGGTCATGTATAAAGAAATTGTGTCTCTTCCTTCAATTAGTGAAATCCCAATGTCACTCTGAGTTAAATGTTTATAAGAATTGCTTTCATCCTAATTTTCTTTTTTTCTCTTTTTTTCATGAAGGGTCAATTGTGTCCCTAAATCGGTTCATCCAGTTTTGATGAACACCAAACTTGTTTCTTGTCAAAGGGTACATCACAATTGATGCCTTCATTACCGAATAAGAATTTTTCCATTTATAAGATTTTGGAAAACAACAATTGTATGATTATTGATGCATGAATTTCAAATTTTCATGAAGCTATGTGGACACCAAACTTTAGTGTTTGGCCATATGCTTTTAAGCTTGCAAAACGGAATTATTTGTAACGTTGGTTTAGTGTGCTTGAAAGCACACCAAACTTAGAATTCTCAGCATATGTTTCAAAACAGTGCATGCAGGCAATGGACATGTTCATGAAAAGAGAAAAGAATTCATGCTCAAATGATCATAACTTATTGAATTTAAAATGACATGAATCTTAAAGCATGGGCTGCCTCCCATGGAGCGCTCTTTTATTGTCATTAGCTTGACATTGAGGCTTTCTTTTATGGTGGTTGGTGCTTGTAGAGCCTCAATTTGTCTCCCCTGACTGTGATCCTCTTCTTTGTTTTCTGGTGTTCAATTTCAACATGCTCTAATGAGAGAATGTTGCTGACAGTGTAGTAGTCCTCGGTTTGTTGATTTGCCCCCAGCTGTTGATATATCAGTTGCACTTTGTCACCTTTGGAAAGCCCCTCTGTTGGAATCTTTCTGTTCTTCCAACCCCTTTTTGCTTTGTTTCTGCGTTTCATCTTTCCTTTTGTTGATCTTTCTTTTCTGGCCGTAGGCTTTCCTCGGGGACCTCTCTTTTTAGTGGCTAATACTCTAATATCCTCTTGGGCCTCTTCATCAGTCTGCACAGTCCTTAGCCTTGGGATGTTGCTGTGACTCTCTTTGTCAGCTTCTTCCTTAGCTTGTCCCACTCAGTGAACATTTCTGGTGGACATTTCCTCAGCAGAGCCTTGTATCTCTCCCATGCTTCATACAGATTTTCAGCATCCAATTGTGTGAATGTTTGTACTTCGGTTTTCAGCCTGTTAACCCTTTGAGGTGGATAGAATTTGGCTAGAAATTTGGTCACCAAATCATCTCAGCTAGTGATGCTTCCTTGAGGAAAGGTTTCAAGCCACTGTGCGGCCTTGTCCCTTAATGAGAACGGGAACAGTAGAAGCTTGTAGGTCTCAGGATTTACGCCATTAGACTTGACAGTGTCACAAATCCTTAAGAAGGTAGATAAATGTTGATTTGGATCCTCCAATGGTCCTCCCCCAAACGAGCAGTTGTTTTGGATCAATGTAATGAGTTGTGGCTTCAATTCAAAGTTGTTTGCATTGACATTAGGGGTGAGAATGCTGCTTCCACAATGTCTAGCATTCGCAAAGGTATAGGAGGCCAAAACTCTCCTCCGGGGTGGGTTGTTGTTGTTGTTATCTGCTCCACCAGGTGGATTGGTTGAATGCTCCTCCATATCTTGGAATTCTTCTTCTGATTCCTCTTCTCCAACAATATTTTTCCCTCTTTCAGCTCTTCTTAACCTTCTAAGAGTTCTCTCGTCTTGTTCATGAAAGATGGGTGTATTTCTTCTTGTACCTGACATACAAGCAGAACATAAGGAACACACAAACCAGTGACACTTCAATCTACTGCTAGAATGAAGTTTTAGTTAGCTTAAGCAAAAATTCAAACAGTTAGCGGGTTAATTGAAAATTAAAGGACAGAAAAGAAAAAATGCTTGATCTAGATCACCACCTCACTTAATCATTGTCAATCTAATCAATCCCCGGCAACGGCGCCAAAAACTTGATGAGTATTTTGGTGGAAAAATGAATTTCTCCCAAAACAAACAAATCTAACCGGCAAGTGCACCGGGTCGCATCAAGTAATAAAAACTCACGGGAGTGAGGTCGATCCCACAGGGATTGAAGGATTGAGCAATTTTAGTTTAGTGGTTGATTTAGTCAAGCGAATCAAGATTTGGTTGA
>NC_029794.2:43714798-43722068 GCF_000816755.2 Arachis ipaensis
CCAGGGGAGAAATTCTCAAGTTCCAACGTTAGCCTCCAAGTTAGGGGGCTAACGTTGGGGCTAACTTTTGCTCCTCTTCCTTGAATATTCATGTGCCAACGTTAGCCTCCAAGTTAGGGGTCTAACGTTGGCGCAAACGTTGGTGCCCAGGGGAGAAATTCTCAAGTTCCAACGTTAGCCTCCAAGTTAGGGGTCTAACGTTGGCGCAAACGTTGGTGCCCAGGGGAGAAATTCTCAAGTGCCAACGTTAGCCTCCAAGTTAGGGGTCTAACGTTGGCGCAAACGTTGGTGCCCAGGGAAGAAATTCATGTGCCAACCTTAGCCTCAAAGTTAGGGGGCTAAGGTTGGCGCAAACTTTTGGAGCCCAGGGGAGAATTTTCAAGTTCCAACGTTAGCCTCCAAGTTAGGGGGCTAACGTTGGGGCTAACTTTTCACCCAAAAGTTTGTGCAAAAGTTTGAGGCTAACTTTAGGTCCAGCTTTTTGCTTCCTGGTTCAATTTCACTTATTCCATTGTCTTCTCTTTACTCCTAGCTATTCCTTCTTGCTTCAACCTTTCTCCAAGCTTTCTTCACCTATCATTAATCAACCAAACACATCAAAGCTATGCTTAAAATCATGAGATGTTCATTCTTTCATAATATGTGATAATTATAGTATAAAACCTCATGAAATAGCATGAATTCATACATGGTTGATTAAATCAAAGGAAACATGAAAATCTACCTAATTGGCTTGCTTGTAGCTCAAGAAAGTGCATAATTCTAATGAAAACAAAAGAAAAAGACTAGTTAAAATAGGCTAAGATGACTTGTCATCAGAACCCATCCCTCCCACCACCCTCGAGCTCCTCCTTCCTCTCACCTTCATCGATCTCATTCCCTCACCTCCGTCCATCTCCCACCGCCGTCGCCGAAACGAGCTTCGAAGCCACCGTCGTTATTGTGCAGCTCTGTTCCACCATCGTGCAGCTACTGTTTCAGCTTTGAAAGCACCATTGCGCAGCTCGGTTCCATCGTCACCGGGCTCGCCTCCTTTTTCCGTCGCGCAGCTCTGTTCCATCGTCACCGGCACTATCTCTGTTTCACCTATCATCCCTTTGGTCGTGCCCTTGTCCCCCTCTTGCTCAGGATCTGCTCTGCTCTTTCTAGGGCTTTTAGCTTCTAGGTATTTTTTTAATAATAATTATTGAATAATTGTTAGTTAATTTGTGAACTTGTTATGGGTTGAATAATTGTTGAATAATCTATTTTTACTGTGAACTACTCCATTGTTAATGATTCTGATAATTCATCTGCAGAAGGGGATGGGATCTTTAGGCTTGAATCTTTTGAAACTAAGTGTTGAACGTGGGGTATGCTTGTTTTGTGTCTTCTTTTTCTTTGAGAACTTAGCTTTGCTATGATTTATAAATTGTGCCAATTATGCATTTCCTGAAATTGGTATGCGTCTGTAGATTCTAAATAGTGCGTTTTATGAGTCTGGTGTACTAATTACAAAGTGGAGAGGGATTATAGAATTTGTCAGATAGGTTTGGAGAGTGATAGTTCTGAGTCTGGTGTTCCAATTGAATTGGGTTGTGCTTGTAAAGATGATTTTGTTGCTGCTCACAAAGTATGTGCTGAGACATGGTTTAAGATTAAGGAGAATTTGAGTATAAATCCCATCTTTACTTTATTCTGTTTAACTACAAAATTTGGTTTTTGATAATTTTAACGTTGAATTTGATTGATTCTATGGATATTTTAGACACCTTTTTGTTTATGATTCATGGAATTGAGAATTGGATTGTTTGGTACTGTTCTATATGTATAGTTATTCTATGTCTTGGTGCTGAGTTTGACAAATCTTTTCAATTACTTACAACTATGGTTTCCTTTTTGGATGGGATTTTATTTTTCCAAAAGAAATCATAGAGAATTAGGGTTGTGAATTGTTAAAAAAAACTTGAGTTTGTATTTTGATAAGATCATGTGGTTTTGATTTATGACATTTCATGTAGTGTTTTAAATTTGGAAGTTATTTTAAGATTTATATTAGACTATAATTATATTTTAGTATGTATATTTATAATTTATTTATTATTTTATTCTAAAACGGTTTTTCTGGTTGAATTACGGTTGGACCAGTTGGACCAACAAAACCAGTGAACCAGTGACTAGAGCTGTTCGATGACCGGTTCAGTTCTCAGAACCTTGGTTGCAAGGGTAAGGGACCAGGGTTTCTGGGTTGGGTTCTGGGTCGGTTTTGGGTTGTATCCTTGTAGCCCATCATGGGCTTTGTCCAAAAAAAATGACTTCTGTTTGTGTGTCACAGTAACAGTGTGTGTGCCAGATGCCAAAACAACCTCACCTACCCAATACTGCAAAGGATTTCCCCAAATTCTGACACAAGTTCATCATTCCCTCAAATTTCGTACTCAAGTAACTACCTCCTTATTCCCTAATTCCTATACTTCAATTCTTTACCTTTAAATTTTGTAACTAACGCACGCTTTTTAGTTTTTTCGGTTGAATTTCGAAGTTTATTCCCTCCCACAAAATTCTCACCCTTTTTATTTTATTTATTTATTTTTACTCTGCTTTCTTGCTTCTTCTGCAGCACAATTCACCAAAATAACTACGGTTTTGCTATTCTGTTGTTGGGAGTTGATCCAAAAAATGGAAGTTTTGCTGCCAAAACTTCCATCTTTTAAGTTCTCAAGCCCCATTTGTTGCTGTTCAATAAGCACTAGGAGCTCTTCGTATGTGAAATTCGGATTCCGTCGATTTTCTTCTCTATCTGTGTGAGCATCAACCGTTAATGAAGCTGTAGCTGAACCATCCCTTGGTTCCCCTTCTTTGGGGCACACCACAAGACCCCATTTTCCTATACTTCACGAGGTGACTATTTTCTTATCTTATCTTATCCTTGTTTTCATTTTTTTATCCTTTGTCATTTATGTTTAGCCTGTGAATTATTAGAAAATGTTTAGATAAGATGTTAGCTTTTTAATTTGTGATGCGCAAGCACTTCATTTTTACTCATGTAGGCGTGTATATGTATCATATAGATATACCTTAACCTTCTTAAATTCATGACTAGTTTCTAGAAAATTGCCGTGTTTATAAACCATATTTGATATTTGCATTCTTATCTGTGCAACATAGTTCACAAGCTTAGACAAAGTTTAGACCCACATTGACATTATGGAAACATTGAAGGAACGAAAGATTGTCTCCTTGACTTCTCACTTACTGAAGCTTAAATGTTCTAATTTATCTTTTCGTCTTTACTCTATGTTGTGATTGTGATTCACATCCCTAAAGCTTGCATTTCTTGTGTAACTCTTAGTTTATAGAGGAAGAATGTGTTCATTTGACGGATGAGATCTACAACTTTTTGCCAAACGTTAGTCAATGGTTAAACACCTAATTCTCATATCAAACAATCGCTAAGTATTGTAGTAAAGTAATGTGAATAGTTATAGAATGCTTGAATTCCAATGCAAAAGAAATGTGGTTCAAAGGTTTCTCTTTATTAATAAAAAATTTTAAAAAATGGTGAAAAAGTCACAACATATGTTATTTTTTTAACATCATAAAGTTATGATACTCTCAAACTCAATTTGCAAGAAGTAAATGGCTCAAAACTTGTTTACTTAGACAATGCAGCAACTTCTCAGAAGCCTACCGTTGTTTTGAAGACACTGCAAAGCTACTACGAAGCATACAATTCGAATGTACATCGGGGAATACATTTCTTGAGGCAAGTATAGTGTAATATTAATAACTAAAATTTAATTGCATAATTTGGTCGTATGTTTTATCTTGCACAATGTTTTATGAATACAGTGCAAAGGCCACGGATGAGTATGAATTATGAGCGGATAATTTATACGCTTTTTGACATTATTTTTTGTATGTTTTTAGTATATTTTAGTTAATTTTTATTATGTTTTTATTAATTTTTAAATAAAAATCATTTTTCTAGACTTTACTATGAGTTTGTGTGTTTTTCTATGATTTCAGGTATTTTCTGGCTGAAATTGAGGGACCTGAGCAAAAATCTGATTCAGAGGTTGAAAAAGGACTGCAGATGCTGTTGGATTCTGACCTCCCTGCACTCGAAGTGAATTTTCTGGAGCTACAGAAGCCCAATTGGCATGCTCTTAATTGCGTTGGAAAGTAGACATCCTGGGCTTTCCAGAAATATATAACAGTCCATACTTTGTCAGAGATTTGATGGCCCAAACAGGCGTTCCAAGTCAGCTCAAGAATTCTGGCGTTTAACGTCGGAACTGGCACAAAAGCTGGAGTTAAACGCCCAAACTGGCACAAAAGTTGGCGTTTAACTCCAAGAAAAGTTTCTACACATGGAAGCTTCAATGCTCAGCCCAAGCACACACCAAGTGGGCCCGGAAGAAGATTTCTGCATTAATTACTGATTTCTGTAAACCCTAGGCTACTAGTTCTCTATAAATAGGACCTTTTACTATTGTATTTTCATCTTTGGATTATCTTTTGATCCTTTGATCACGTTTTGGAGTCTGGCCATTCGGCCATGCCTAGACCTTTTGTTCTAATGTATTCTCAACGGTGGAGTTTCTACACACCATAGATTAAGGTGTGGAGCTCTGCTGTTCTTCATGAATTAATACAAAGTACTATTGTTTTTCTATTCAACTCAAGTCTATTTCTTCTCCAAGATATTCATTCGCACCCAAGAACATGATGAATGTGATGATTATGTGACACTCATCACCGTTCTCACCTATGAACGTGTGACTGACAATCACTTCCGTTCTACATGCAGGCAAGCTTGAATGTGTATCTCTTGGGTTTCTAATCTAAGATTGGAACCTTCGTGGTATAAGCTAGAATTATTGGCGGCCATTCCTGAGATCCGGAATGTCTAAACCTTGTTTGTTGTATTCTGAGTAGGATCTAGGAAGGGATGACTGTGAAAAGCTTCAAACTCGCAATTGTTGGGCCTGTGACAGATGCAAAAGGATCAATGGATCCTATTCCAACATGATCGAGAACCGACATATGATTAGCCGTGCAGTGACAGCTCATTTGGAACGTTTTCACTGAGAGGACGGGAAGTAGCCATTGACAACGGTGATGCCCAACATAAAGCATGCCATGGAAAGGAGTATGAATGATTGGAAGAAGGCAATAGGAAAGCAGAGGTTCAGGAGGAACAAAGCATCTTCATACGCTTATCTGAAATTCCAACCAAAGAATTACATAAGTATCTCTATCTTTATTTTATGTTTTATTTATCTTTTAATTATCAATTCTCCATCACCATCTGAATTTGCCTGACTGAGATCTAC
Source organism: Arachis ipaensis (assembly GCF_000816755.2). NCBI lineage: Eukaryota > Viridiplantae > Streptophyta > Magnoliopsida > Fabales > Fabaceae > Arachis > Arachis ipaensis. The sequence continues at coordinate 43,720,117 of NC_029794.2, forward strand.
AAGGTGACCATAGCTTGCTCAAGCCGACAGTCTCCATGGCATCGACCCTTACTCATGTAAGGTTTATTACTTGGACGACCCAGTGCACTTGCTGGTTAGTTGTGTGGAATTGTGACAAAGTGTGATTCACGTTTAAGAGCTCCAAGTCCTTTGGCGCCATTGTGGATGATCACAATTTCGTGCACCAAGTTTTTGGCGCCGTTGCTGGGGATTATTTGAGTTTGGACAACTGACGGTTCATCTTGTTGCTTAGATTAGGTACTTTTCTTTTTATTTTTCAAAATTTTTAAAAATGAATTCTTGGGGATTATTTGAGTTTGGACAACTGACGGTTCATCTTGTTGCTTAGATTAGGTACTTTTCTTTTTATTTTTCATAATTTTTAAGAATGAATTCTAGAGTTTCAAGGTGATGTTCTTATCATCGCAAAAGCTGATTGATTCTCATCAATTTAGCTACTGAATGTAATGTCCTGTTGAAGCTTGGCCAGCCATGTCTAATCTTTTTAGACTAAAGCTTTAGACTAACATTGCATGATTCCTGGAATTCTTATTAAAAGTTTTGAATCCCTTTATTTTCTTTTCCATAAAAGTTTCGAAAATCACAAAAGAATTTATAAAATCATAAAAATAAAAAAATATTTTATGTTTCTTATTTGAGTCTAGTGTCAATTTTTAAGTTTGGTGTCAATTGCATTCTTCTTGCATTTTTCGAAAATATGCAATATGTTCTTCATTGATCTTCAAGTTGTTCTTGATGATTTCATTGCTCTGATCTTTAAATTCTCTTGTTTTGTGTGTTTTGTTGTTTCTCATATGCATTCTCAATTTGTTAGTGTCCCTTATATGAAAACTTTTAAGTTTGGTGTCCTGCATGCATTGTTTGTTTGATTTGAGTTTCCTAAGATTAATTATATTTTGATTGTTTCTCATCATTGAAAAATTAAAAAAAAATCTCAAAACTATGTCTTTTCAAGTCAATAATACAGAGAATTGAAGATTCAGAACATTCAGCAGAGGAATTAAATAGAAAAAGATGGGCGTTCAGAACGCCCAATGAAGAAGGAAAACTGGCGTTTAAACGCCAGCCAGGGTACCTGGCTGGGCGTTTAACTCCCAAAAAGGTAGGATTTTGGGCGTTAAATGCCAGAATGGATGCCATTCTGGGCGTTTAACGCCAGGATGACACTAGAGGGAATATTTTGTTTTTGATCCAAATTTTTTTTCAAATCTTCATAATTTTTCAAAATCAAATATTTTTCAAATCATATCTTTTCAAAATCAATTTCTTTTCAATTTTTTATTTATTACTAATTTAAAAAATACTTGCTATAATTAATAATTTAATTCAAGATTTTCTAGTTGTTACTTGCCTATTAAGAAAAGATCAAAAGTTTTAATTCTAGAATCATATCTTCTAATTTCTTGTTAGTCAAGTAATCAACTTTAATATTAAAACTTTCTCTTTTTAGTTTGATTTTCAAGCATATCTTCTCAATCATATCTTTTCAATCACATCTTTTTTAAAATTTATTTTCAATCATATCTTTTTAATTTCTAATCTCAAAATCTTTTTTCAAAATCACTTAATTTCTTTCCCAATTTTAGTTTTCGAAAATCATAAATCAAATTTTCAAAATTTCTTTTAATTATTTCAAAATCTTTTACTTTAAATTCAAAAATTCTTCCCCTCTTCTCACATCCTTCTATTTAAAGGACAAACACTCTTCCTCAAGGTGCAATTCGAACTCCCTCCTTCTTTATATGTTCGAATTCTCTTCTATCTACCTCCTCCTTCTATTCTTCTTTTCCTCTGACACTTCAAGGAATCTCTACACTGTGACATAGAGGATTCTCTACTTTCTTGTTTTCTTCTCTTTCATATGAGCAGGAACAAAGATAAAGGCATACTTGTTCAAGCTGATCCTGAACCTGAAAGGACCTTGAAGAGAA
>NC_029794.2:43722209-43758611 GCF_000816755.2 Arachis ipaensis
TTGAACTCTTGGGAAAAGCTAGTCAATGCCTTCTTGGCAAAGTTCTTTCCACCTCAAAAATTGAGCAAGCTTAGAGTGGAAATCCAAACCTTCAGACAGAAGGAAGGTGAATCCCTCTATGAAGCTAGCGAAAGATACAAGCAATTGATTAGAAGATGTCCTTTTGACAAGCTTTCAGAATGGAGCATCATAGGTATTTTCTATGATGGTCTGTCTGAACTATCCAAGATGTCATTGGATAGCTCTGCTGGAAGATCTCTTCATCTGAAGAAGACGCCTGCAGAAGCTCAGGAACTCATTGAAATGGTTGCAAATAACCAATTCATGTACACTTCTGAAAGGAATCCTGTGAATAATGGGATAGCTCAAAAGAAAGGAGTTCTTGAGATTGATACTCTGAATGCCATATTGGCTCAGAATAAAATATTAACCCAACAAGTCAATATGATTTCTCAGAGTCTGTCTAGAATGCAAGCAGCAACAGGCAGTACTAAGGAAGCTTCCTCTGAAGAAGAAGCTTATGATCCTGAAAACCCAGCAATGGAAGAGGTAAATTACATGGGAGAACCCTAAAGAAACACCTATAATCCTTCATGGAGAAATCATCCAAATCTCTCATGGAAGGATCAACAGAGACCTCAACAAGGTTTCAATAACAATAATGGTGGAAGAAACAGGTTTAGCAATAGCAAGCCTTTTCCATCATCTCACCAACAGACAGACAATTCTAAGCAAAGCCACTCTGACTTAGCAACTATTGTCTCTGATCTAATCAAAACCACTCAAAGTTTCATGACTGAAACAAGGTCCTCCATTAGAAATTTGGAGGCACAAGTGGGTCAACTGAGTAAGAAAATTACTGAACTCCCTCCTAGTACTCTCCCAAGCAATATAGAAGAGAATCCAAAGAGAGAGTGCAAGGCCATAACCACAACCCACACGGCCAAACCTGGAGAGGAGGAAGAGGCAGTGATCTCCACTGAGGAATACCTCAATGGACGTCCACTGGCCTCCATGGAGTTCTCTAAAGAGGAACCATGGGAATCTAAGGCTCACAAAGAGACCGTAGAGATTTAATTGAATTTGCTTCTGCCATTCATGAGCTTTGATGAGTATTCTTCCTCTGAAGAGGATGAAGATGTTACTGAAGAGCAAGTTGCTAAGTACCTTGGAGCAATTATGAAGCTAAATGCCAGGTTGTTTGGTAATGAGACTTGGGAGGATGAACCTCCATTTCTCATCAAAGAACTGGATGACTTGACTAGGCAAAAATTACCTCTGAAGAGACAAGACCCTGGGAAATTCTCAATCCCTTGTACCATAGGCACCATGACCTTTGAGAAGGCTCTGTGTGACCTAGGGTCAAGCATAAACCTCATGCCTCTCTCTGTAATGGAGAAGCTAGGGATCATTGAGGTACAAGCTACAAAAATCTCACTGGAGATGGCAGACAATTCAAAGAAACAAGCTTATGGACTTGTAGAGGATGTCTTGGTAAAGGTTGAATGCCACTACATCCCTGCTGACTTCATCATCCTAGAGACTGGGAAGTGTATGGATGAATCCATCATCCTTGGCAGACCCTTCCTAGCCATAGCAAAAGCTATGATTGATATTGATAGAGGAGAATTGATCATTCAAGTGAATGAAGACTCCCTTGTGTTTAAAGCTCAAGGATATCCCCCTGTCACCATGGAGAGGAAGCATGAAGAGCTTCTTTCAATACAGAGTCAAACAGAGCCCCCACATTCAAACTCTAAGTTTGGTGTTGGAAGGTTCCAACATTGCTCTGAACATCTGTGAGGCTCCAAGAGAGCCCACTGTCAAGCTATTGATATTAAAGAAGCGCTTGTTAGGAGGCAACCCAATCTTTAATTATCTATGTTAAATTTCTATTTTCTTTTGTTATTTTATATTTTCTGTAGGTTGATGATCATGTGAAGTCACAAAAACAATTGAAAAAGCAAAAATAGAAGGAAAAATAGAATGAAAAATAGAACACCTTGGAGGAGAAACTTACTGGCATTTAAACGCCAGTAAGGGTAGCAGAATGGGCGTTAAATGCCCAGTCTGGCACCATTCTAGGTGTTTAACGCCAGAAATGGGCACCAGACTGGCGTTTAACACCAGGAATGGGCAAGAAGCTGGCGTTAAACGCCAGAAATGGGCAGCAGCCTGGCGTTTAACTCCAGGATTGGCAGCAAGGGGCGTTTTGCACGCCACATGGTGCAGGGATGAGAAATCCTTGACACCTCAGGATCTGTGGACCCCACAGGATCCCCATCTACCCCACCCCTCTCTCTCTTCTTTACCCATTCACCAATCACCTCAATACAAAGTGGCAATGAATGATAAAGCCATCAACTTCATTCATTGTGCACTTAACAAGCATGATTATATGAAGATCTCTACATGTGAAACCGCTAAAGAGATTTGGGATAAACTCCAAATCACTTACGAGGATGAATCCGACTCCGATGACGACGAGATTGCAAATCTTTGCTTAATGGCAAGCGAAGAAAAGGTTAGTGATGACAACTCCACTTCTTTTAATTTACAAGATGAATATGATGCCTTACTTGAGGTGTACACAAAACTTACCCAAGATTATTCTCTCCTAAAGAAAAAGAATATGGATCTTTTAAAACAAAATGAGATGTTGAAAAATGAGAATATCAATCTTGGAAAAGATAAGTAGTTACTTGCTTTTGCATCCTCTTATAACTTCAAACTTTATCAAATGGATGTTAAGAGTGCCTTTCTAAATGGTTTCATTCAAGAAGAAGTATATGTTGAACAACCTCCCGGTTTTGAGGATTATGAAAATCCTAATCATGTCTTTAAACTCAAGAAAGCTCTTTATGGTCTTAAACAAGCTCCAAGAGCTTGGTATGAACGTTTGAGCAAGTTTTTAATAGAAAAGGGTTTTAGAAGAGGGAAGGTTGATACAACTTTATTTATCATGATTGAAAACAAAAATATCCTTTTGGTACAAGTTTACGTCGATGACATAATATTTGGTTCAACTAACGAATCACTTTGCAAGTTTTTCTCAAACCTCATGCAAAGTGAATTTGAAATGTCCATGATGGGTGAACTCAACGTCTTCCTTGGTCTTCAAATCAAACAAGGAAAAGAAGGAACTTTCGTTAGCCAAACCAAATATTGCAAGGAATTGCTCAAAAGATTTGGAATGGACAATGCTAAGGCAATGGACACACCAATAAGCACTACTTGCTACCTTGACAAAGATGAACAAGCCATTGTTTTGTAGGTTTATGAGTTGATGAATGAGTGATTAATCTTGAGGTAGATTGAAGAATTTGAAGATTATAAACAATGGAGGATCAACAAATTGAAGTTCATTTGATTATATGAATTGTTAAACTAACTCCTAGTAAGCTAAGGATTTCTATTATGGTTTAAATACTTTGATATTTCCTTCATAATTTTGTTTAATGATTAATGCTTGTATGCTTATTTGGTGAATAACTCAAAATAGGCTTGGTACCCCTATTTTAAGTTAATGTGCATGCTTTAATATATTTCACTTCTTTAGGGGGAATTATGCATGCTTGTTATATATAAAAAGAGGAAATCAAATTCTTTTTGAAAGGGGGACCAAAAACATTGTTTCAACAATAAGGCCATTACAACTTTTGCACATGGATTTATTTGGTCCTTCTAGGACTATGAGCTTTGGTGGCAATTACTATGCTTTAGTTATTGTTGATGATTACTCTCGATTTACATGGACCTTGTTCCTAGCAAACAAGAGTGATGCATTTCGAGCATTCAAAAGATTAGCCAAAGTTATTCAAAATGAAAAGAATTTGCATATATCATCTATTAGAAGTGATCATGGTGGAGAATTTGAAAACAATCTTTTTGAAACTTTTTGTGAAGAAAATGGCATTGAGCATAATTTTTCCTCTCCTAGAACACCACAACAAAATGGTGTGGTTGAAAGGAAAAATCGTCATTTAGAAGAAATGGCGAGAACTATGCTCAATGAGGCTAATATTCCTAAGTACTTTTGGGCGGATGCGGTTAGTACCGCGTGTTATGTTATGAATAGGATTATCATTCGACCTATTCTTAAGAAAACACCGTATGAATTGTACAAAGGAAGAAAGCCAAATATTTCCCACCTTCACGTCTTTGGCTGTAAATGCTTTATTCTAAATAATGGAAAAGATAACTTAGGCAAATTTGATGCTAAGGCTGATGAACGAATCTTCTTAGGCTACTCTTTAACTAGCAAAGCTTTTAGAGTATATAATAAATAAATTTTATGGATGAAACAACAACTTGTGGACTATGGACTCATGCTTGATCACATTCCTATCAAATGTGATAATACTAGTGCAATAAATTTAACCAAGAATCCGGTTCAACATTCAAGAACCAAGCATATTGAGATTAGACATCACTTCATAAGAGACCATGTTGAAAAGGGTGATGTGGTTATTGAATTTGTTGAAACTAGTAAACAACTAGCGGACATCTTCACTAAACCTTTATGTAAAGAAAGTTTTTTCAACATCCGAAATGAACTTGGTATCTTGGATTCTAATCTAATATGATTTGTTTGAATTCATTGCATTGATATTACTATTTTTGTATCTCTTACTAACTTAAGCATTGGAGATATCCAATTAGCCATTGTTTTGTAGGTTTATGAGTTGATCTTGAGGTAGATTGAAAAATTTGAAGATTATAAACAATGGAGGATCAACAAATTGAAGTTTATAATGGTTTAATTGATATTTCCTTCATAATTTTGTTTAATGATTAATGCTTGTATGCTTATTTGGTGAATAACTCAAAATAGGCTTGGTACCCCTATTTTAAGTTAATGTGCATGCTTTAATATATTTCACTTCTTTAGGGGGAATTATGCATGCTTGTTATATATATATAAAGAGGAAATCAAATTCTTTTTGAAAGGGGGAATATCTCATCCTTGACATTAATAGAAAAATTGAACTTAAAAAAAAAATTCATTGTTTTATGCATGCTTCTATGACACATTTCAAAATCCTTTCTTTTTGATAATGTCAAAAGGGGGAAGAGAAGTTTGAGGATATTTGAAATTTTGAAATCTTGAAAAAGAAGAAGTTTGAAGTTTTGAAAAGAAGAAATAAGTTTGCGAAACAATGATTTCAAAAAGACTTCCGCTAAGCAAAAAACCTTTTGATATCTAAATCGTTTTCTTTGAAAAACGCCCTTTAAGGGAACAAATGCACATATTTAGGGGGAACTCCTGAAAAATTTTTGTGAAGTCTTCTCCAAAGCTTTCTATAAAACAAAGTGCATTATTGTTGCTTTCAAAATCATTTATAAATGCATATCCTCAAAATTGGTTTGTCATTATCAAAAAGGGGGAAATGTCCGATTGGTGAAAAGCTTGATCAATTTATTTGAGTTGGTGTCTATTGGAAAGTAAAAGCTCCTTATAAATGCTTAGCAATTGAGTTAAGCTCTTGGAAAAATACTAGTACAATAACACTTTTGTATATTGTCTTTAACTTTCGCAAAAAGATTCATTGTTGTTGCAATACTCAATTCACCCCCCCCTCTTGAGTAATTGTGCATAGGTTCTACAAATACCTCTTCCCCAAAAACCCCTCACCCATCAAATCCCACCATTCTCTTCACCACTCACATCCATCCCTTATAAAACCCCACCTACCTCACCATTCAAATTCAAACCACTTTCTCACCCAAACCCACCCATAATGGCTGAACCATACCCCCCTCTCCACTCCTATATAAACACTACTTCTCCCCCTTGGCCGAAACACTAAGCCCCCTCCATCTCCTTTATTTCTTCCTCTTCTACTCTCTTCTTTCTTTTTTTACTCGAGGACGAGCAACCTTCTAAGTTTGGTGTGGTAAAAGCTAAAGCTTTTTGTTTTTCCATAACCATTTATGGCACCAAAGGCCGGAGAAACCTCTAGAAAGAGGAAAGGGAAGGCAAAAGCTTCTACCTCCGAGTCATGGAAGATGGAGAGATTCCTCTCAAGGGTGCATCAAGACCACTTCTATGAAGTTATGGCCAAGAAGAAGGTGATCCCCGAGGTCCTTTTTAAGCTCAAAAAGGGCAAATATCCGGAGATCCGACATGAGATCCGAAGAAAAGGTTGGGAAGTTCTCACCAACCCCATTCAACAAGTTGGAATCTTAATGGTTCAAGAGTTCTATGCCAATGCACGGATCACCAAGAACTATGATCAAAGTGTGAACCCGGACCCTAAGAATTGGCTTACAATGGTTCGAGGGAAATACTTAGATTTTAGTCTGCAAAATGTAAGGTTGGCATTCAACTTGCCCATGATGCAAGGAGACGCACACCCATACACTAGAAGGGTCAACTTTCATCAAAGGTTAGACCAAGTCCTCATGGACATCTGTGAAGAGGGCGCTCAATGGAAGAGAGATTCAAGAGGGAAGCCGGTTCAACTAAGAAGGCATGACCTCAAGCCCGTGGCTAGGGGATGGTTGGAGTTCATCCAACGCTCAATCATTCCTACTAGCAACCGGTCTGAAGTTACTATAGACCGGGCTATCATGATTCATAGCATCATGATTAGAGAGGAAGTAGAAGTTCATGAGGTTATATCCCAAGAACTCTACAAGGTGGCGGACAAGTCCTTTACTGTGGCAAGGTTAGCCTTCCCTCATCTCATTTGTCACCTCTGCAATTCAGCTGGAATTATCATAGAGGAAGACATCCTCATTGATGAGGACAAGCCCATTACTAACAAAAGGATGGAGCAAACAAGAGATCCCACTCATGGACAAGAGCATGAGGAAACTCCTCATCATGAAATCCCTGAGATGCCTCAAGGGATGCATTTTCCTCCACAAAACTATTGGGAGCAAATCAACACCTCCCTAGGAGAATTAAGTTCCAACATGGGACAACTAAGGGTGGAGCACCAAGAGCATTCCATCCTCCTCCATGAAATTAGAGAAGACCAAAGAACCATGAGAAAGGAGCAACAAAGGCAAGGAAGAGACATTGAGGAGCTCAAGCACTCCATAAGATCTTCAAGAGGAAGAACAAGCCGCCATCACTAAGGTGGACCCGTTCTTTAATATCCTCATTCTTTATTTTCTGTTTTTCAAAAATTGTGCTTTATGTTTTTTTATGTTTGTGTCATGATCACTAGTGTCTAAGTGTCTATGCCTTAAAGCTATGAAAATGAATCCATCACCTTTCTTAAATGAAAAATGTTTTCAATTGAAAAAGAAAAAGAAGTGCATGAATTTCAAATTTTAAAACAGTTAAATTATTTTGATGTGGTGGCAATACTATTGTTTTTCTGAATGAATGCTTGAACAGTGCATAATTTTGATATTGTTAATTCATGAATGTTAAAATTGTTGGCTCTTGAAAGAATGATGAAAAAGGAGAAATATTATCTGATGATTTGAAAAATCATAAAATTGATTCTTGAAGCAAGAAAAAGCAGTGAAAAGCTTGCATAAAAAAAAAGGATATATGCGAAAAAAAAGAGAGAAAAGAAAAAGAAAAAGAAAAAGAAAAGCAAGCAGAAAAAGCCAATACCCCTTTCAACCAAAAGGCAAGGGTGATAAAAAGGATCCAAGGCTTTGAGCATCAGTGGATACGAGGGCCCACAGGAATAAAATCCTGGCCTAAGCAGCTAAACCAAGCTGTCCCTAACCATGTGCTTGTGGCGTGAAGGTGTCAAGTGAAAACTTGAGACTGAGCGGTTAAAGTCATGGTCCAAAAGCAAAAAGAGTGTGCTTAAGAGCTCTGGACACCTCTAATTGGAGACTCTAGCAAAGCTGAGTCACAATCTGAAAAGGTTCACCCAGTTATGTGTTTGTGGCATTTATGTATCCGGTGGTAATACTGGAAAAAAATATGCTTAGGGTCACGACCAAGACTCATAAAGTAGTTGTGTTCAAGAATCAACATACTTAACTAGGAGAATCAATAACACTATATGGATTCTGAGTTCCTATAGAAGCCAATCATTCTGAACTTCAAAGGATAAAGTGAGATGCCAAAACTGTTCAGAAGCAAAAAGCTAAAAGCCCCGCTCATCTAATTAATACTGATCTTCATAGATGTTTTTGGAATTCATTGTATATTCTCTTCTTTTTATCCTATTTTAATTTTTAGTTGCTTGGGGACAAGCAACAATTTAAGTTTGGTGTTGTGATGAGCGGATAATTTATACGCTTTTTGGCATTATTTTTAATATATTTTAGTTAATTTTTATTATATTTTTATTAATTTTTAAATAAAAATCACTTTTCTGGACTTTACTATGAGTTTGTGTGTTTTTCTGTGATTTCAGATATTTTCTGGCTGAAATTGAGGGACCTGAGCAAAAATCTGATTCAGAGGCTGAAAAAGGACTGTAGATGCTGTTGGATTCTGACCTCCCTGCACTCGAAGTGGATTTTATGGAGCTACAGAAGCCCAATTGGTGCACTCTCAATTACGTTGGAAAGTAGACATCCTGGGCTTTCCAGCAATATATAACAGTCCATACTTTGCTCGAGATTTGATGGCCCAAATAGGAATTCTAAGTCAGCTCAAGAATTCTGGCGTTTAACGCCGGAACTGCCACAAAAGCTGGAGTTAAACGCCCAAACTGGCACAAAAGCTGGAGTTTAACTCCAAGAAAAGTCTCTACACATGGAAGCTTCAATGCTCAGCCCAAGCACACACCAAGTGGGCCTGGAAGAAGATTTCTGCATTAATTACTGATTTTTGTAAACCCTAGGCTACTAGTTCTCTATAAATAGGACCTTTTACTATTATATTTTCATCTTTGGATTATCTTTTGATCCTTTGATCATGTTTTGGAGGCTGGCCATTCGGCCATCCCTAGACCTTTTGTTCTAATGTATTCTCAATGGTGGAGTTTCTACACACCATAGATTAAGGTGTGGAGCTCTGCTGTTCTTCATGAATTAATACAAAGTACTATTGTTTTTCTATTCAACTCAAGTCTATTTCTTCTCCAAGATATTCATTCGCACCCAAGAACATGATGAATGTGATGATTATGTGACTCTCATCACCGTTCTCACCTATGAACGCATGACTAACAACCACTTCCGTTCTACATGCAGGCAAGCTTGAATGTGTATCTCTTCGGTTTCTAATCTAAGATTGGAACCTTCGTGGTATAGGCTAGAATTATTGGCGGCCATTCCTGAGATCCGGAACGTCTAAACCTTATCTGTGGTATTCTGAGTAGGATCTGGGAAGGGATGACTGTGACAAGCTTTAAACTCGCAAGTGTTGGGCGTGTGACAGACGCAAAAGGATCAATAGATCCTATTCCAACATGATCGAGAACCGACAGATGATTAACCGTGCGGTGACAGCATGCGTAGAACATTTTCACTGAGAGGACGGGAAGTAGCCATTGACAACGGGAGCTTCAAACTCGCGATTGTGGGGCGTGTGAGAGACGCAAAAGGATCAATGGATCCTATTCCAACATGATCGAGAACCGACAGATGATTAGCCGTGCAGTGACAGCGCATTTGGAACGTTTTCACTGAGAGGACGGGAAGTAGCCATTGACAACGGTGATGCCCAACATAAAGCTTGCCATGGAAAGGAGTATGAATGATTGGAAGAAGGCAATAGGAAAGCAGAGGTTCAGGAGGAACAAAGCATCTTCATACGCTTATCTGAAATTCCAACCAAAGAATTACATAGGTATCTCTATCTTTATTTTATGTTTTATTTATCTTTTAATTATCAATTCTCCATCACCATCTGAATTCGCCTGACTGAGATCTACAAGGTGACCATAGCTTGCTTCAAGCCGACAGTCTCCGTGGGATCGACCCTTACTCACGTAAGGTTTATTACTTGGACGACCCAGTGCACTTGCTGGTTAGTTGTGTGGAATTGTGACAAAGTGTAATTCACGTTTAAGAGCTCCAAGTTCTTTGGCGCCATTGTTGATGATCACAATTTCGTGCACCAATGAAGCAGCTAGAAGGAAGGTTGCAAGTTTTATAAATGCTTCTGACTCTAGTAAAATTGTATTTACGAGAAATGCTACTGAAGCTATGAATCTAGTGGCTTATTCTTGGGGCTTGTCAAATTTAAAAAGAGATGATGAGGTATTTAATGATAGAGTTATGTTATTCATCCAAGTCTTTTTATAAACCAAGTCCAACCAAGTTAAACAATAAGACTTGGAGTAATGGTATCTTTAAATTATTTTTGTTGATGTTAGACTAACTTAGTTGGACTTGGTTAACAAAAGTCACTTGGATGTGTAGCATTATTCTTAATGATATATATCTTTATGAATGTCAAATAACATAATTGTTCAAAAGCCTGAGATCATTTTGTGGGTCTTCTTAAGTTTTGAAGAAAGTATTAAGGATTAATTTGAATTTGCAAAAGGAATTCAATAATAGAAATTTGAATATCAAGAAACATTGGGTATCTTTTAGTTAATTAAATTTCCCTAGTCTTGGTGTCCTTGTTAATGTTTATGTTCCACCATTATGTCCAAATCTTGCCCTCATCAAATCCTCCATTCTATATATATATATATTCTTACAGATTATACTTACGGTTGCTGAACATCACAGTGCGATTGTTCCTTGGCAACTACTAGCTCAAAAAGTTGGGGCTGTTTTGAAATTTGTGAACTTAAACCAATATGAAATTCCAGATATGGACAAATTGAAAGAACTGCTGTCATGGAAGACCAAGTTGTTGTCCATCATGTTTCAAATGTGCTTGGTATGTTTCTTATTTCTTATTATGTTTCTTTGTGTTGATTGAACAATACTTTAATATGTATACCATCAAAGATCATGTGCCTCTTGGGTTGATGGCTTGATGAACTTTTTATGTCACAACAAGGTCACTAGGTTTCTAAGCTTGCTATATGGCATACTCAATGTTCTTCTGCAAAAATTTTCAAATTAGGTATCACTTAGCATTGAACGTTCCAAATTAGTATTTTTTCCCCCTCATTGAACTTTAAGAAACATATTAGGTATGAAAAGGTAAGAGGCGAAACCTATTACTAGGAGAGTCAATTCCAAAACAGCCAGGCTGCTGAAAGGATTGTCTTTAGTTTAAATGGGAGCTCTATGTCTCACAGAGGCTGATAAGTGGCGCTTGTATCAGCATTCTGTAGGGTTTGATTTAATCACACTTTTAAGAACAGAGTTTACTTTGCAAATGAATTTGTAAAGTGGTCATTAGTGGAGTATGAAGTGGCAATCCAAAACTTATTCTATAATGGAATCCACAAAATCTGGTTGTTCTATAAGTTAAAAAAATCTTATTAATATCAAGCAGAAACTAATTCTTAGTGCAGTACTCAATTCCATTACAACCTTAATAAGGTTAAATATCAGTGCATACATCGTATATGAACTATAACAGCATCCTAATTTCTCTTGCTGTGTTTCTTCAATTTTTAGACTTCTATTTTATGCAGCATTGCAGCTGGTAGTACTTGTTGCTCACTTTTGGAGTTTATAGCTAAAATGAACTAATTTTGATATTTTTGTACAGCTTCGGTATTCCTGTTAGAGATATTGCTAACTGGGCTCATGATGTTGGAGCAAAAGTGATTGTAGATGCCTATCAGAGTGTTCCACACATGACAATTGATGTTCACAGCCTCAATGTTGATTTTCTTGTTGCTTCTTCTCACAAGGTTAGGATTATTAACTTTTTGTTGCTTGTATGTCTTTGGAACAATTATAATAAGTTTGTCAAATACTTCTTCTAGATGTGTGGGCCTACAGGGGTTGGATTCTTATATGGTAAAATAGACCTCTTGTCGTCCATGCTTCCCTTTTTAGGTAAGTAATTAGACATGGTATTTCCCTTGCGTCTTCCCGTTCAAATAGGAAACGACTATAAAATAAAATTGAAGCCCTATTTTTTTTGGAACCATGATTAATGATATTATCTTTTGAAGCTAATATACTGATGGCAACCTCGGCCTCTTCTTTGTCTAGGTGGTGGTGAAATGATTTCAGATGTATTTCTTGATCACTCAACTTGGGCTGAACCTCCATCCAGGTTTGTGAACTTGCTTTTCCCGACTCTTATCATATGGATAGTCTTATGTGACCTTGGGTGGAGATCACAAGTTTGATGAAGAGCATTTGTGGTTCTATTAATTTGCATGTCCATGTCTAATAATTTCTTTGCTTCTATGTTTTTAAAATTAACTCAGTGGTCAGTGTTACTGACATATTTTAACTTCTAAATCCTTTAACTTCAAAAGTATCAACCATCTACAGTTACTGTTAGTAATAGATAATAAGTGATAGATAATATGTAGTTGTTGTTATCTATGCAACTTTTTTCTGTTTTGTATACTATTAGTTGACTGTGTCTAATTATTTGATGCACTCTGATTGTCCAAGATTTGAGGCCGGAACACCAGCAATTGGGGAAGCAACTGGTTTAGGAGCAGCAATTGATTACTTATCTAGGATTGGTATGCAAACCACACATGATTATGAGGTAACTTAGGCTTCAATCTTTTAAACGACAAGCTATTTTATGATTCAAAGAACAAGAAAGATACATGCTATGAATCTATCAAAAGCATTAACAAGCTTAATGTTCCTCTTAACTTTTTTCTTTTTCTTTTGGGGGGACAACCCAAAAAGGAAAACTGATAGAAATGGTTAACAAAATGCGTTCTAAATGAAAATGATCTATGCTTATGTGAGAGAAACTGCACTGTAAATTAAATTTGATAAATCTTTCCACGCTTGTGCATAGTCACATATGTTGATATTAACTGTTTGTCTGGTGCAAGGTTAACTATTTTCATTCCAATGAAATGTGAAATTTCACAGGTGGAGCTGGGAAGATATCTTTATGAAAGGCTCCTTTCAATCCCAAATATTCGCATCTATGGGCTGGCACCTTCAGAAAAAATTAAACGAGCTGCACTTTGTTCTTTCAATATTGAAAATATTCACGCTACCGATCTTGCAACATTTCTTGATCAATAGGTAAGAGGATAAAATCACCATCCCCAGTCCCCACACGCAAAGTTCTCCAAGAACCATTTTTTTCAACAAAGAAGCTATAGATAGCAATCATGATGATCATTTGCAATTGTATGCCTGCTAAAAAGACGTACTATTTAGCATTTTTTGAATTATGATCATCATTGCATTGAGCATGTTTGGAAATTATTTCTGTCTTGAATTGCAATTGATAATGTAACATCTTTTCAGCATGGAGTGGCTATCAGATCAGGTTACCATTGTGCCCAACCCCTCCATCGGTAATTGGGAGTCAATGCAAGTGCACGTGCAAGCCTATTTCTATAACACTAAGAAGGATGTTGACAATTTTATCCAGGCCCTCAATGACACAGTCAACTTCTTCAGTTCATTCAAGTAGTCAGAATATTTTATTATGTAAATCAATTTTACTTTTTGTACGTCATCTCACTGTTAGGTCAATTGGTAGGGACATACTATCTCAATGTTCTTGAATTAAATTCCTTCTAATGATCTTAGTGGTGGAGGCGTCTTGTAAGTTTTGGGTTTCATTGTCTAAATTGTGGAACACCACCACATCAACCTCCTAAACTTATATGTATAATAAAATTGATGCTGAATTTCTATATCGAAACAAAAGAATGATGCTTAGGCATTGTTTTCTACCAAGTCAATATTTAAAATCAATTGTAGCTTATTGGAAGTTGGAACAGGTACATATTGAGCACAAGAGATGGTTATTAAAATTTAGAGAAAAGAACAAATCGATCCCTAACTTTTTGGTCCGCAAACATTTAAGTCCCTGAGGATTTAAAAATACATTTAAGTTCTTGACCTCTTTAAAATTAGGACATATCGATCCCTGAGTTTAATTTGTCCAATTTTAAAATCTCTCACACGTGTGTATCCGTATCAATTAGGTCAGTACAACGAGAATCACGTTTGATTTTTTCGTTGAGTCTGACAGATCCAAGTGAACATGAAGGATTGATATGTCCAGGTTTTAAAAAAGTCAGGGACTTAAATGTATTTTTAAATCTTCAAGGACTTAAATGTCTTCGAATCAAAAGATCAATAACCTATTTGTCATTTTCTCTAAAATTTAAAATTTCTGATACTTTTATCAACTTTATTCGTTCACAAGGATGTTAATCCATACTGCCAAAAATAAAAAAAAAATGGATGTTAATCCATGAGAGATTATGTGTTATATTGTCAAGCAGCACAGGCAATGGAGAGCCCTGTAAATTCAAAGGCATGCACCAAAAAATCTATTATATATATGTTATTGATTTTTGTCGAGTTATTTTGGTTTCTTAAAAATATAATCTCAATAAATTTTTCATGTAAAATATATTCTTTAACTTTCTAATGCATCGGGGTACTATAAATATATTTTTTAAAGAAGTGTAAAGAATACTTATTAACATGCTCAGGTTTAAGTACTGTTTAAGCGCATATCTGTCCAATGTTTCAAGTATTATTCTTAGATAAATATTAGGTGAAAATGTGATTTTATAATCACGTCTCCAAAAGTTTTGTTTTTGAAACTACTATTAAAAAAAAACTAAAAAATAAATACACAATTTTGTTATAAAAAATACAGAAAATTTTGTAAAAAAAATACATAAGTCTTTGAAGACAAACAAAAATATATAGAAAATTACACTCTTTTTTATGTTTCTGTTTTCTATTTCTCTATCTCAAAGAGCAACAAGAGAAACAGAAAGAAAAAAAGGCATGTTTTGAAAAAAAATCATCTTTTTTTTTCAACTCTACTTATTTTCTGCTTTTTATTTTGTTTTCTAAAAAAGAAAGTTGAACAAAGGAAAAAGAACGTGAGGGGAAGAAGACAAATGGATCATGAAGGGAGAATCAGAAGAAGAGTGAAGCTGATCTTTACGTTGTATATTTTTTTTGTTCTTTTGGACTCTTGGTTAAATGTTTAATTAAACTATGACTTAATCACTTAGTACCATTCTATTTTTTTTCTCTCAAATATTGTCTGATTTTAATTACGCACATAATTATAGAAATATATTTTGATTTTATATAAATGAAAATCATTGGATAAATGATCGTTATTAATTTCTTTTATCATATTGTATTTTCACTAACAGTTGTTCTTCTTTTCTTTTCTTTTCTTTTATCATATCGTTATTAAAACGTATAGACTATTATATATTGCTGGAAAGCTCTGGAAGTCAGCTTTCATAGCCATTGAGAGCGCTCTATTTGGACTTCTGTAGCTCCAGAAAAGCTCTTTCAAATGTAGGTAGGTCAGATGCGGACAACATTTGCAGTGCTTTCTCTGTCTCTGAATCAGACTTCTGCTCCAGCTCCTCAATTTCAGCCAGAAAATACTTGAAATTGTACAAAAACACAAACTCATAGTAGAATCCAGAAATGTAAATTTAACACTAAAACCTATAAAAACTTAATAAAAACTAAATAAAAAGTATATGAAAATGATGCCAAAAAGCGTATAAAATATCTGCTCATGACAACACTAAACTTAAATCATTGCTTGTCCCCAAGCAATTAAAAACACAGTAGGAGAAAAAAGAAAATTAAGATACAATAAATTTCTAAGTTTCAAATGAAGCTTAGTTACAATTAGATGAGCGGGACTTAGTAGCTTTTTGCTTCTGAATAGTTTTGGCATCTCACTATCCATTGAAACTCAGAATGGTTAGCATATTTAAGAACTTAGAATCTAGAAGATATCATTGACTCTCCTAGTTCATTTCTTTTTTATTCTTGAACACAACTTTTAAAGCCTTGGTCGTGACCCTAAGCACTTTGTTTTCCAATATTACCATCGGATACAATAATGCCACTGACACCTTAACTGGGTGAACCTTTTCAGATTGTGACTCATCTTTGCTAGAGTCCCCAGATAGAGGTGTCCAGAGTTTTTAAGCACACTCTTTTTTCTCTGGTGACCACGACTTTAACCGCTCAGTCTCAAGCTTTTCACTTGACACCTTTACGCCACAAGCATATAGTTAGGGACAGCTTGGTTGAGCCGCTTAGGCCAGGATTTTATTCATTTGGGCCCTCCTATCCATTAATGCTTAAAGCCTTGAGTCCTTTTACCCTTGCCTTTTGGTTTAAAGGGTTATTGGCTTTTTCAATCTATCATCCTTTTCCTGCATTTTTGAGCAGTAATGGATTTTTCTGCTTTTTATTTTTTTTTCTTTTTCTTTTCGCCATTTTTCGTTCTTTTTTGCATGCATAACAATAAATTTTTTCTTTTGCAACATGCTTTTTCTTTTTTTTTTTTGCTGCTTTTTCTTGCTTCAAGAATCAATTTTAGATTTTTCAGATTATCAATAATATATTTCCTTTTTCCTTATTCTTTCAAGAGCCAACTGATGAGAGCACTTTTGCGTGGTCTAGAAATTTGCGGATAAATCCTCGTTGCAAGTATAGTTTCTAAACCTTCAAAAGTCATTTCATACAAACGTTTTGGTTGTCACAAGTAACAAACCCCTAAATAAATTGATAACCAAAGTATTCAAACCTCGGGTCGTCTTCTCAAGGAATTGCAGGGAAGTATGTTCTTATTATTGGTTATGAGTCTGTAAATTGGGGTTTTGGAGTTTGGGCAATGGGCACAGATATATTTAAATGATAAGTAAAATAAATTAACAATAATAAAATTTCTTGTCAAGGTATGAAGAACTGGAAGTCCTATCCTGGCTATCCTTATCAATTTTAATGAGAATTAGATTTTTCTCCCACTCAAGCGTCTCCAATGACTCAACCAAAGCCAAAAGGAAAAATTCTAAATTATTTATATAAATAAAAGAAACAAATCATAAATCTAAAAATACCTCAATTAGCACTAATGAAGATATCAAATATAACATGGAAGAGTTCATAAATTAAATTAGAAAAATAAATAAAAGGAACATTGAACCTGGGATTGAGAGTCACTCCTAAAACTAAGAGAAATCCTAAATCCTAATCCTAAGAGAGAGGAGAGAACCTCTCTCTCTAAAAACTACATCTAAATCCTAAAATTGTGAATGTGAAAGCTTTTTTATGAATGGATGCATTCCCCTACTTTATAGCCTCTAATCTGAGTTTTCTGGGCCGAAAATTGGGTCGAAAACAGCCCAGAAATCGCTGGAGAAGAAATCTGCCACGCTGATTCTTCGTCACTGCGACGCGTCCGCATGGATCATGCGGTCGCGTCGCCTAGCGTCATGGCAACTATGGCATATTATATATCAAATCGAAGCCCCGGACGTTAGCTTTTCAACGCAACTAAAACCGCATCGTTTGGACCTCTGTAGCTCAAGTTATGACTGTTTGCATGCGAAGAGGTCAGGCTGACAGCTTTGCAGTTCCTCCAACTTCTTGTATTCCTTCCGCTTTTGCATGCTTCCTTTCCATCCTCCAAGCCATTCCTGCCCTATAATCTCTGAAAACACTTAACACACATATCAAGGCATCTAATGGTAATAAGAGAGGATTAATAATTAGCAATTTAAAGACCAAAGAAGCATGTTTTTAATCATAGCACATAATTAGCAAGGCAAATGTAAAACCATGCAAATAGTATGAATAAGTGGGTAAAGAGTTGATAAAATTCACTCAATTGAGCACAAAATAAACCATAAAATAGTGGTTTATCACCAACATTCTAAAATTTTAACTTCAAATATGCATTGTTTAATCATACATTCAGAAAACAAAAGCAAATGACACGACATCAAACTAATTAAACTAATCTTATTTTAAACTTGAAATTCATGCATCTCTCAATTCATTTCAATAAAAATTTTATTTAAGCAAGGTGAGAGATATATGGAACATTTTACAACTTAAAGACATCAATGCAAATGATCATGCAACTAACAAAAGAACAGATAAATAAACAGACAGAAAACAGAAAAATAACAGGAAAGGGGTGTAAAGAGAACGAATCCACCTTTAAGGGTGGCTCTAGTGCTCCTCCTTGAGGATCCAATGTGATACTTGATCTCTTCTATGTCATCCCTTTGCCTTTCATGCTCTTCCCTCATAGCCCTTTGGTCTTTCCTTATGGCTCTTTGGTCTTCTCTTATTTCATTGAGGGTAGTGGCATATCCTTGATGCTCCATCCTCAATTGCTCCATGTTAGTGCTCAATTCTCCAAGAGAAGTTTTTCATTGATCCCAATAGCTTTTGAGAGGAAAGTACATCCCTTGAGGCATCTCAGGGATCTCATGTTGAGGCGGATGCACAGGCTCTTGTGCATGCTCTCTGGTTTGCTCCATCCGCTTCTTAGTGACAGGCTTATCCTCCCGAATGGAGACATCTCCATTTATGACAATTCCAACTGAATTGCATAGATGACAGATGATGTGTGGGAATGCCAACCTGGCATTGGTGTGAGGCTTCTCAGCTAGCTTGTACATTTCTTGAGGAATCACCTCATGTACTTCCACCTCAGTTCCAATCATGATGCAATGAATCATGATGGCTCTGTCAACAGTCACTTCTAACCGATTGCTAGTGGGGATGATGGATCTTTGAATGAATTCCAACCATCCTCTAGCTATGGGCTTTAGGTCAAGCTTTCTTAGTTGAATGGGCTTGCCTTGGGAATCCCTTTTCCACTGTGCTCCTTTCACACAGATGTCAGAGAGCACTTGATCCAATCTCTGGTCAAAGTTGACTCTCCTAGTGTAAGGATAAGGATCTCCTTGAAATAGAGGCAAGTTGAATGCCAACCTCACACTTTCCAGGCTGAAATCTAAGATTCTTCCTCGGACCTTGGTGCTCCAATTCCTTGGATTTGGGTTCACACTAGTGTCATGGTTTTTAGTAACCCATGCATTAGCATAGAACTCTTGCACCATGAAAATTCCAATATCTTGAATGGGATTGATTTGGACTTCCCAACCTCTTCTCCGGATCTTTTCAGATTTCTGGATACTCATTCTTCTTGAGCATGGAAGGGACCCCAGGGATCACTTTCTTCTCAGCCAATACTTTAGAGAAGTGGTCTTGGTGGGCTTTGGTGATGATTCTCTCTATCTCCCAAGATTCAGAGGGATTGACTACTGCCTTTCCTTTCCTCTTTCTAGTGGATTCTCCAACCTTGGGTGCCATAAATGGTAATGGAAAGAAAAAAAGCTATGCTTTTTCCACACCAAACTTAAAACTTTGCTCGTTCTCGAGCAAAAATAAAGAGAATAGAAGATTAGAGTAGAAGAAGAAGAAAATAGAAGGATATAGAGGGAGAGAGAGGGCTCGGCCTTGTGGGTGTATGAGTGTATGAGAGGTGTGTGTATAAGGGATTATGGAGAGGGGTATTTATAGGAGTAGGGAGTGGGTAGATTCGGCCATAGGGTGGATTTTGGGTGGGAAATTTGATTTTGAAGTGGGTGGGGGTAGGTGGGGTTATGATGATCATGGGGAAGTGGTATGGATGTGATTGGGCTAGAGTTTATAGGGAAGTGATGATAAAGCGAGAATTCTTTGTATAGTTTGGAATCAATTAAAACAAGCATCAAATCATTGGTAGTATAGTCCAAACCAACAACAAATTCTCACAATCAAATGTTAATTCAAATTAAAGTAACCGAGATCAAGAGTAATTCAACCTCGGGTCGTTCTCCTTAGGAGTTGCAATGAAATGTACAATTATTGGCTATAGGAGGAAATGGGTGTTGGATAATAAGTTATTTAAGAAATGTAAATAGCAATAAATTAAATGAACATGCAAGGAAATAAAATTCAAAGCAATTAAAGGTCAAAGCAATTAAATGCAAAGAAAGGAAATTTCAAATATAAGAAACCTCTTAGCAAGGATTGGGAGCTAAGGTTACCTATCCTAATCATTGACCATAAACACATAATGATTGTGAAGAGTTAATCCTACTTAGTCAACCCTACATCGAGGATAAGTCAAATAGGGATAGTTGATTTCAATCCCTAAGTCCTAAGTCAACACTATTGAGTCACTTAGAGTAAAGGAAAACCAAATTAACTAACTACTCTAATATATCAAACAAGAATGGACATCAATGATTCAAGGGTCACCAAAGTCACCAATTCCAAGCCAAGAGTAGAGAAAAACTATGTAAAGACTAAGGCAAGCATTTTATCAAACACTTGGTGAGCATGAAAATAAAA
Source organism: Arachis ipaensis (assembly GCF_000816755.2). Classification (NCBI taxonomy): domain Eukaryota; kingdom Viridiplantae; phylum Streptophyta; class Magnoliopsida; order Fabales; family Fabaceae; genus Arachis; species Arachis ipaensis. The sequence continues at coordinate 43,742,358 of NC_029794.2, forward strand.
TCAAATTAAATTGCATAAAAATAAAAGCTAACTACTAAAAGCAAGAAAATGATAACAACAACTAAAGAAAGCAATAAATAAGCATAAAAACATAAATTACATTAAATGTAAATTAAAATAACAACAGTGTGCATAAACATAAAAAGCAAGGAAAATGAGAAATTAACAAGATAACATAAGGAAGTTAAAATAATAAAATAAAGAAATGTAGAAGAGACTAGATAAAAACAAGAATTAAAAATTGAAATTACAAGAAATTAAACTAAGAAACCCTAATTCTAGAGAGAAGGGGGAGCTTCTCTCTCTAGAAAACAACCTACATAATGCTTAACTAACCCTAATTTCTTCCCCCTTTCATATGGAGTGAGGCCTTGTTTGATATAGGAAGAATCAGCTTCAGAAATTCCAAAAACTGGGCTCTGGAGGCCCAGAAATTGTCCCCAGCGATTTCCATTAAGTGAGTCACGTGGTGGGACGTGTGCGTACGCACAGGTGTGTGCATACACACACATGCTGATTTTCTTCTTGTGCGTATGCACAGGATGTTGTGTGTACGCACACATGGCTTTGTGGTTCTTATACGTACGCACAGCGGTTTGTGCGCATGCACACTCCAATGTGTGCTTCTTCTTTGCTTTCTTCATGCTTTCTCCCAATTCCATGCTATTCTTCCACTCTTATCAAGCCATTCCAACCTATTACACCTGAAATCAGTCATCAAAACCATCAAGGTATCGAATGGGATAAAAGTGATTAAAATAAGTACAAAATAGCATGTTTTCACAATTAAGCTCAATTTAGGGAGAAAAACAAAAGTATGCTATTTAGATGAATAAATGTGGGTTTATGTAATGAAATCCACTCAAATCAAACCAAAATATATCGTCAAATATGGATTCATCAATTCTCCCACACTTAAACAAGAGCATGTCCTCATACTATTCACAATCAAAGGAGAAGGATAAGGAGGGCAAACAATTTATTAAATGCATCTAACTACATGCATGCAACTATGCTAAATGCTATCTATCTATATATATACTATAATTCCTATTGAGTTTGGCAAAAACAACAAAAGAATCTCAATCAATCCAAAACAAGTCTTAGGGCCAAGGTAAGAAAATATAGCAATATAATCAATGTCCAAAGATTTGATTTGAAATTTTCAAATATCATTTCAACAACTTGCAAGAAGACACATGATAAGCGATGGAATCATAGAATTGAGCAATTGAACCCCTCACTTGATGTGTTTACACTCTAATCGCTTAGTATGTAGGGCTTAATCACTCAATTCTCCTTTAATCATGTTTCTCAAAGATTTGCAAGTCATCTAACAATCAACTAATACTTGATGCGTGAATGCAAATATCATGAGGTCTTTGAAGGGTTGTAATGGGGCTAGTGTTTAGGTTGGATTAATATGGTTAAGTGGACTAGCAAGTTGGACCTTTGATTAGCTCAAGTATCCCACCTAATCCTATATTAACCTATTTACATAACAAAATAACCTAACTACCCATTTATTCTCTTTTTCACATTCACTCATGTATCCTCTTTCCAATTTACTCACATATGCATCCTTTATTTACATTCTTATTATCATTTTTTTTCTTTTCTTTTTTTGAAAGATATATACACCAAAATTTTTCTTTTATCAACAAAAAAGAGATACATATGTCTAAGTAATGAATGCATGAGTGTTTACCTATTTTTCCATATTTTCACAATGAACACCCAAACTAACTCTCTACCAATGTTTCCCACAAATTCTCTCCCACACTTAGTTGACACACACTCTCCATACCCAAGCTAATCAAAGATACAATTCAAGGACATAATGTTTTTTTCACTTAGGGCAAAAGATGTGCTTAATATTAGAACAAAAGGGGAATTAAAAGGCTCAAAAGTGATTACAAAGGTAGATGTAAGGGTTGGCCATATGGGTTAGTGAGTTCAATCTCAAAAATGGCCTCAATCATACAAAATGCATTCCAAACAATAAATATAGGACATAAAGATTTAAGCACATCAAAGATTACAATTATAAAAGGAGTTTATCACATAAGAATAAAATTTTTGGTTGAAAATGTGCAACCACACAATTAAAACTCAATTCTCACAAGGTGTTTTGTTCAAGCCCTTTTCTATGTTCCATGACAAAGAAATACTTCAACAAGTTCAAAAACAAGTTTTCAAATCTAATCAATGGAATGCCCTAAAAAGGGATTTCTTGAAAATTCTTTGTTGTTTTAACCAAACTTATTTCCTATACTAGGCAACATGCAAATATTTTCGACTATAAAACTATAGGCAACTAAGATATATACATATAAAAGCAAGCTAAGATATATACAAACGAACCAGGCAAAGTATAATGCAATAAAATACTAACAAATATTCACAAAAATATAACTATTAAAAACTAGAAATAAATGCAAAGTGTTGAGAAAAGGAAATTTATGCCCCAAAATTGCGGATCCTCGCCCACACTTAAACGTTGCACGGTCATCCGTGCATGCACTAAATCTGGGGGTGAAGAGGTATGAGGCTCCACCTTCAGCTGGTGGGCACCGGGGCTCCGGTTGCTATATAAAACACACAAACGACAATTGAGGAAGAAGTCATAGAAATGTGGCATGGCAATTAAATGCAAGGAAAGGAAATTTCAAATGCAAGAAACCTCTTGGCAAGGAGTGGGAGCTAAGGTTACCTATCCTAATCATTGACCACAAACACATGATGATTATGAAGAGTTAATCCTACTTAGTCAACCCTACATCGAGGATAAGTCAAATAGGGATAGTTGATTTCAATCCCTAAGTCTTAAGTCAACACTATTGAGTCACTTAGAGTCAAGGAAAACAAAATCAACTAACTACTCTAATATATCAAACAAGAATGGACATCAATGATTCAAGGGTCACCAAAGTCACCAATTCCAAGCCAAGAGTGGAGAAAAACTATGTAAAGACTAAGCCAAGCATTTTATCAAACACTTGGTGAGCATGAAAATAAAATCAAATTAAATTGCATAAAAATAAAAGCTAACTACCAAAAGCAAGAAAATGATAACAACAACTAAAGAAAGCAATAAATGAGCATAAAAACATAAATTGCATTAAATGTAAATTAAAATAACAAGAGTGTGCATAAACATAAAAAGCAAGAAAAATGAGAAATTAACAATATAACATAAGGAAATTAAGACAATAAAATAAAGAAATGTAAAAGAGACTAGATAAAAACAAGAGTTAAAAGTAGAAATTACAAGAAATTAAACTAATAAACCCTAATTCTAGAGAGATGGGGGAGCTTCTCTCTCTAGAAAACAACCTACATAATGCTCAACTAACCCTAATTTCTCCCCCCCTTTCACATGGAGTGAGGACTTGTTTGATATAGGAAGAATCAGCTTAAAAAAGTCCAAAAACTGGGCTCTGGAGGCCCAGAAATTGCCCCCAGCGATTTTCATTAGGTGAGTCACGTGCTGGGACGTGTGCGTACGCACACATGGATTTGTGGTTCTTGTGCATACGTACAGGGGGTTGTGCGCACGCACACTCCAATGTGTGCTTCTCCTTTGTTTTCTTCATGCTTTCTCCCAATTCCATGCTATGCTTCCACTCTTATCAAGCCATTCCAACCTATTACACCTGAAATCACTCATCAAAAACAAAAAGGTATCGAATGGGATAAAAGTGGGATAAAAGTGATTAAAATAAGCACAAAATATCATGTTTTCACAATTAAGCTCAATTTAGGGAGAAAACACAAAAGTATGCTATTTAGATGAATAGATGTTGGTTTATGTGATGAAATCCACTCAAATCAAACTAAAATATATCATCAAATATGGATTCATCAAGTGTGTATGGGGATATGTGAAAGTAGGTGGGGTTAAGGGGGGTAGGTGAAAATGCTATGGGACCCACTAGTCCTGAGAGACTAGGGAATCCAGATTTCCTGCTTCTCTGTACTGGCATTTGAACTCCCAGCAGCTGCTCCCTGGCTGGCGTTCAATGCCAGCAATGCTGTCCATGAGGGGTGTTGAACGCCCAGTGAGGGCTTCCTTACTGGCGTTCAACTTTGACACTCCATTCAGAATGCTCTGTTTTCACTACTGTGAATTCTGTCTCTTGACTGATGCACATGATTATGACTCTAATAACTGAAAGAAAAAGAAAATAAATATGGTTGAGTAAGGTTGGGTTGCCTCCCAACAAGCGCTTCTTTAACGTCACTAGCTTGACCTTTAGCTCCTTATGGAGGTGAGTATGGGCTCAGATTTTTACCCCTTATAGTGAATTTTCTTCATGTCCTCTCATGAATGAGCACTACATGCTCTACAGATAGGACACAACTCACTGTATGTGGTAGGACTGGATTCTTAGTAAAGACAACTCTCATACCAGGTGAGAGGCCTTCAGTTGGGACTTTCTTGTCCCTCTAACCTTAGGCACTTTCTTTTTAGTACCTTTGTGCTTAGCGCTTGTTGAGGGCTGGCCAACACCAAACTTAGAATTGATGTCTGGGGGCTCTGCACAGAAAGAGAGGGTTGGCACACTAAGTGTTGCACAGTTATCTCTCTTTTAGAGGGAGAATTAAGATGAGGCATCTTGAATAAGATGTGATCCTCTCCTACTTGTAGGACCAGTTCTCCCTTAGCCACATTAATGATAGCATTATCAGTGGCTAGGAAAGGTCTGCCAAGGATGACACAGTCATCCTCATCCTCTCCTATATCCAAGACAATGAAGTTTGCAGGGATGTAGTGGTTTTCAACTTTAACCAAGACATCCTCTACTAAGCCATATGGTTTCTTCATGGTCTTGTCTACCATCTCTAATGAGATGTATGCAGCTTTTACCTTAAAGATTCCCAACTTCTCCATTACAAAGAGTGACATGAGGTTTATGCTTGACCCTAGGTCACACAAAGCCTTATTAAAGGTCATAGTGCATATGGTGCAAGGAATCAAAAAGCGTCCAGGATCTGGAAGCTTCTAAGGTAGCTCTTGCTGAACCAAAGCATGGAGTTCTTTGGTAAGCAATGGAGGTTCTTCCTCTAGAGGCTTTATACCAAATAACTTGGCATTCAGCTTTATAAGAGCTCCTAGGTACCGAGCAACTTGCTTTTCCCTAGTGTCCTCTTCCTCATCTGAGGATGAATAGTCATCAGAACTCATGCACTGCAGTAGTGCATTCAGAGAAACCTCAATTGTCTTTATGGTTTCCTTTGATTCTGGGCTAGAGGGTTCTTGAGCGGGATTTAGGCACTCAGAGGGTGTGCTTTGACTAGTATTCAACGCCTGCTCTGTTAGCTTATTGGGGTTTGAACGCCCTTGCTGTCCACCCTGACTACCGTTAAACGCCAGTCCCTCTAGTATTCTGGGCATTGAACGCCCAACAGGGATGTCCTTGCTGGCGTTCAACGCCAGCTTCCCTAGGTAAGTGGGCGTTGAATGCCTAGTGAGGGGTTCCTCACTGGTGTTCAGCGCCAGAATGGCTGCATGGTTGGGAGTTGAACGCCCAGTGAGGGGTTCCTCACTGGCGTTTAACGCCAGGCTTGCTACAATTGTGGGCGTTGAACGCCCAGTGAAGGCGTCTTCACTGGCGTTCAGCGCCACCCCATTCTCCTCTAGTTTGGTCTCTACCTCCATGGTTATGGCCTTGCACTCTTCTCTTGGATTTACCTCATGAGGAGTCTCAGGGATCCTCTTGCTCGGTTGACCAACTTGTACCTCCAAGTTTCTAATGGAGGACCTTGTTTCATTAATGAAACTATGAGTGGTCTTAGCAAGGCTGGAGACCAGAATGGCTAAGTCAAAAAGGCTCTACTTAGAAGTCTCCATATTCTTCTAAGAAGATGGAAATGGTGGTCTGTTATTGAATCTATTCTAGTTCCTTCCACTTTGATTGTTATTGAAACCTTGCTAAGGTTTCTATTGATCCTTCCATGAGAGGTTAGGATGATTCCTCCATGAAGGATTGTAGGTGTTTCCATAGGGTTCTCCCATGTAATTTACCTCCTCCATGGTGGGTTGATCAGGATCATAACCTTTTGTTTCAGAAGAAACTTCCTGATTACTGCCAGCTACAGTTTGCATCCCAGTCAGATATTTAGAGATCACGTTGACCTGTTGGGTCAAGATCTTATTCTGAGCCAAGATGTCATTCAGAGTCTCAACTTTATGAACTCCTTTCTTCTGAGAGATTCCATGGTTTACAGAGTTTCTTTCAGAAGTGTATATGAACTGGTTGTTAGCAACCATTTCATTGAGTTCTCTTTCTTTTGCAGGTGTTTTCTTCAAGTGAAGGGATCCACCTATAGAGCTATCCAATGAAATCTTGGATATCTCAGACTATAGAGAAACTAACTGAGGCTTAAACTCAAAATTGTTAGCTCCAATGGCAAGTACAACAATGCTTCTGCCATAAAAGTCAGAGCTAGGCATGGTGAAGTCACTAAGGACCTTTCTTGGCTCCTCTTGAGGTTCGGCCATGTCCTCTGTTTCTTGTTCAAAACTTTTTGAAAAGTCTATTTCGGAGTGTTGTGCATTAGCTTGTTGTAAACGCCTCCTTAGAGTCTTCTCAGGTTTAGGATCAGGAGTCAATAGAGGTTCTTTATCCCTGTTCCTGGTCATAAATAAGAAGAAAAGAAAAGAAAGAAAAAAAGAAATCTCTTTGTGCTAATTAGCAAGAAGCTCCTCCTTAAAGTCAGATGTGAAGAAAGAAGAAGAAGACAGAAAAGAAATAAAAGAAGTAGAAGAAGAATACTTTGAAAATAGGGGATAGAGGTAAATAAGAGAGGATGAAAGATGAGAAGGAAGAATAGAGAGGGGGGTAGAGTTCGAATAATATAGATGTGAGAAGAAGAGCAGTATAAATAGAAAAAGTAAATAAGAATTAAAATATTTTTTTGTTTTTTATTTTATTTATTAATTAATTAATTTTCAAAAATTAAGTTAATCAATTTAAAAAGATTTTAAAATTTGAATGTTAAACTTCCAAAAATAGAGGAGAGAAAAGAAGAAGTTTTCAAAAATTAAGAGATATGAAATTTAGTTAGGTAGTTTTGAAAAAGAAGAGAGAGAAGAAGAGAAGTAATTTTCGAAAATTGAAAGAGGGAAATGTTAGTTAGGTAGTTTTGAAAAAGAAGAGAGAGAAGATAAGATATTAATTAAGAAAATATTTGAATTTAAAATAAAATAGAAGGTAAGATAAGAAAAGATTTGAAATTAAAATTTGAAATTAGAAAAAGATAAGATTTTGAAATTTGATTTTGAAAAAGATAAGATTTTTAAAATTTTGAAATTTTTAAAATGATAAGATTTTTAGTTTTGAAATTTGAAATTTGAATTCTTAAATTTTGAAAATTGAAAAAGATAAGATAAGATTTTTTTAAATTTAAAAAAAAAGATATGATAAGATTTTGAAAAAGATAAGATTTTTGAAAAAGGTGAGATTTTTAATTTTGAAAAGATTTGATTTTTTGAAAACTTGACAACTAAGAATAATAAGATAAAATTTTGAAATTGAAATCTGAATTTTTATTATAAATTTTCAAATATTAAGTAGAAGAGATTAGGAAAGATATTATTTTTTTTATTTTTGAATTTAATGATGAAGAGAAAAACACACAAAAGACACAAGACTTAAAATTTTTAGATCTAGCACCCTTGATTTTCGAAAATTTTGGAGGGAAACACAAAGGGACACCAAACTTAAAAATTTTAAGATCAAAACACATAAAAGACTCAAGAACACTTTGAGGACTAACAAGGATACAAAGAACAAAATTTTAAAACTCAAAGAACAAAAGAACATAAAAAAACACTAAACTTAAATTTTTTAGAAAACCAAGACAAATTTTCGAAAGTTGAAAGAAAAATAATAAGAAAACACCAAACTTAAAGACTTGACACAAGATTAAACCAAAAAAAAATTATTTTTGAAAATTTTTAGAAAGAAAGACTCAAAGGAACAACAATTACCAAGAACATAAGCACAAGGCTCTAACCAATTGAACAAAGAAAATAAAAATATTTTTGAAAAACCTTTTAAATTTTCAACAAGAACACAAGACTCAAACAAAGAACAAAGATTAAACAAAGAAAATAAAAATATTTTTGAAAAACTTTTTAGAATTTTCGAAAATTTTGAAGAAGAAGAAAATAAAAATAAAAGACTCAATTAGGAATGATAAAGAAAAGAAAATAAAAATTATCTTATCTAGGGAGCAAGACAATCCGTCAGTTTGTCCAAACTCAATAATTCCAGGCAACGGCGCCAAAAACTTGGTGCGCACGAACCCCCACACCTTCGTACTGTTGTACCAGCAAGTACACTGAGTCGTCCAAATAATACCTGAGCGAGTCAGGGTCGATCCCACGAGGATTATGGTTTGAAGCAAGCTATGGTTATCTTGCAGGTCTTAGTCAGGCAGATCAAAAAGTTGTTGGTTTTATGTCATATATGGAGTTTGTAGTTGTAAGAGTAATGTATGAAAGGAATAAAGCAAAAGGGGTAGAAAATACTGATAGGAATAGAGTTAAGGATTGGAGTTGCTTTGTCTTTCTGATTTAACTCCGGTATTACTGCTCTCTTTGCTTGTGAGTGATTGTTTCAATGGCAGGCTATATGTGATTGACAGTGGTTTGAGCAGCTGCTAATACTCCTCCAGATCTGAACCGTAGGTTTAATGCGGATCCATTCTGATTAAGGGTGAAGCTCGTACAGTTCTCATTCTCCTTAATGATCCTACTCAAAATGCCACAGACAAGGTCGGATCTTCTAGATCAGAGAATGTTGCACCTTGGGTTCTAGCCTCTACCACAAAGACCCTAATCTCCCCGTAAATCGGCTGAACTGATGTCTCGAGAAGTCCCCAACGAAGTCGTGGATTAGCCGTTTGAGAGACGTATATTAAAGCTGGTGGTTCATCATTGTCCGATGAAAGACGCACTCTAAACCCATGTAGAATGTGATAACCTTATGCCAGTTCAACGCATTCATATTGATGAAGAGGGAATATACATCTTAGAATTAATCAAACACGGATCGAAGAGAATTAGTAATACTTTTATTAATTCATAGGACTCAGCAAGGCTTCTCCCCTCAACCTATGAGGTTTAGAAACTCATACTAAAGTAAAATACAATGTAAAACGTGTATGATGTCTGAAAGGGATCGAAGAAGGTCAGAATAACATAAATATAATCCCTTAAATACTAAACAGATGACTAGTAAGAGTAAAACAGTCTATTTAGTGCTAAAATCTGTTTCTAGGGCCCACTTGTTGAGTGTTTGGGCTGAGCTTTGATGAGATCCACGTGCCATGAGGTCTTTTGGGCATGGAACGCCAGCTAGGGGGTCCTCTTTGGGCGTTTGCACATTGGACTATGCTCTTTGGGTGCTAGACGCCAGGAAGGGGGCAGGAAACTGGTGTTGGACGCCAGTTTTGGGCTTTCTAATCTGAAGCAAAGTATGGACTATTATATATTGATGGAAAGCTCTGGAATTCAGCTTTCATAGCCATTGAGAGTGCTCCATTTAGACTTTTGTAGCTCCAGAAAAGATCTTCGAATGCAGGTAGGTCAGATTCGGATAGCATCTGTAGTGCTTTCTCTGTCTCTGAATCAGACTTCTGCTCCAGCTCCTCAATTTCAGCCAGAAAATACCTGAAATTATACAAAAACACAAAAATTCATAGTAGAATCCAAAATTGTGAATTTAAATGGTCTAACGGTCTAACGGACTCGGTGGTCATCCCAAGCCTAACCAACGGGCTGATGAACGAGGATTTTTTAAAACACCTCACAACCAAACCGGTCTGAACCATGCACAAAATCCAAAAGTAGCAAGGCAGTATATAAATGATGAAGAAGTGAGTCAAGTTGTGGCAGGCAATAAACAGCACCACGGGCACACGGCCCCACGGAATAACCCACCACCCAAAGAAGCCCCTAAGGAGCATTTCAAAACCGTTGCCCCTAACCGGCCACCTAGAGTTGGAAAGTTTATGAACTATACCCCTCGGCTAGCTTCGATAACCGAGATCTATCATGAGATAGCTGAATTGGGCATCCTCCCAAAGGTCAAACAATTGAGAGAGCACACAGGTAGTAACAAAAGTATGTATTGTGACTATCATAGAGGATACAGACACAAAACTCAAGACTGCTTCGACCTCAAAGACACTCTCGAACAAGCCATCAGAGATGGCAAACTCCTTGAGTTCACCAAAATTATTCGAGAGCCCAGGATGGTTAAAAAAGAGAAGTCACCAGAGCGGGAAGGTCAAAATTCTAAAACGATGAGACCGACACATCATGAAATCCAAAGGCCGACCCGATAATAATAGTAAACGTCATCATGGAGAAAGATGTATCCAAAAAATCCAAATCCACATTAAAAATGGATCTCCAAGTGCTAGCTATAAAAGACGAAAAAAGAACCTCCTCTTTCCTGACCATGATAACATTCTCCTTCGATAACTGCCAGAATAGCACGTCAGTGGAAGACGCCCTTTCGTCATTTTATCCAGAGTCAGAACTAGTTTAGTAAAGTGCATACTGGTAGACACCCGTGCCGACCCAGACATCCTCTTCAAGGGATCCATCGACAAGTTAGGATTCCAAAACGGAAACCTACAGAGCCACTGCAACGGAGTAACTAGACTCGGAGACAATTTTCTTAAACCAAACAGCTCTATAGTGCTACCAACCACCACCAAAATTGGCATCCAGAAGAAAACATACTTTCTGAGTTCATGGTTTTAAATGACTCTATTGCTTACAACATCATTCTAGGGAGTAAGACAATCAATGACCTCTCTCCCGCCATATTCACTAAATTCCTAATCGTGAAGTTTTAAGCAGATGACAGAACCATAGGAACCATACACGGTGATAGGGCCGTCACTGTGGAGTGCGACAACACTATCCTAGCCATCCAAAAACAGTCTTGAGATGTGGCGAAAATTTTGTAGCCGACCTGGACACCCGACAAGACGATCAGCCCTGACCAGAACTAGAGGGAGACATGGAGAAGCTACGATAGGACAAACCAATGACGAGTTCACTTTCATAAACAAAAACCTTCCCTTTAACCTAAAAGGGAAACTCATGGAACTTCTGAAGGAAAATAGAGACTTCTTCGCCTTCACTCCTGCCGACATGCCAGGAATAGACCCGGACCTGATGTCTCACCGGCTAGCCATAGACCCGAAGAAAAAGCTGGTAGCCCAGAGGAGAAGGAAGATGTCCTATGACCAGACAAATGAAGTTAAAAAGCAAGTCAAGAGCCTACTCAAAGCTGGCTTCATCTGGGAACTACCTTACACGACTTGGCTAGCGAACATTGTGTTGGTAAAGAAAGTAAACATCAAATGACGAATATACATCGACTACATGAAATTAAACAAAGCTTGTCCAAAACGCGCCTTTTCCCTGCCAAACATCGCCGCCTTGGGACACTAGTACCTCAGTGTCATGGACGCATATCCAAGGTACAATCAGATACCCGTGCAAAAGCTGGACGAAGAAAAAATGGCATTTGTAACCCCTGAAGGTACATACTACTACACAGTCATGCCCTTTGGGCTAAAAAATCATGAAAATCTTCAAAGACCTCTTAGGAATAAAACTTTTACATTGACGACATGCTAGCCAAAATAGAAACGAGCAAAGAGCTTATTGATGATCTCAAACTTATACTGGATACTTTAAGGAGACAAAGGATGTGCCTTAACCCAACAAAGTGTGCGTTTGGAATGGAGGCAGAGAAATTTTTGGGCTTCATGATCACAAAACAGGGAGTGGAGGCCAACCCAGAAAAGTGCCAAGCCATCGTCGAGATGAGTAGTTTTGCAAGTCTCAAGGACGTCCAAAGACTAACTGGACAACTAGCCGCCCTCTCGCACTTCCTCAGAGCCTTGGCTCCAAAGGCTATCCCCTTCTTTAAGCTTATGAAAAGGGTACAAGTTTTAAGTGGGAACTTGAATGCGAAAATGCCTTCCAACACTTTAAAAAAGTAGCAGAACCTCATGTACTCTCAAAGCCCAAAACGAGAGAAACATCCAAGTGACACAATCCCAAATCCTAAGGAAGAATGCAAGGCAATACAATTGAGGAGTGGAAAAGTCTTGGTGAAAAATGAAGAAGCAACCAAGAAGCCAAAGGAAAGTAACAAGAAACAAGCTGAAGAAGAGAAAGTCAATGACAAGAAGGAGGCAGCAAGCAAGCCAACTCAGAATCAAGTTCAAGAAAAAGAAGATCAACCACAAAAATCAAGAAAGGGAAAGGAAGTAATTGAAGGACCAACTAAGGACCAAAGGCAGGGAAATAACTTCACTCCTCCCTTGCCATACCCTCAGAGGTTCAACAAAGAGATTAATGACAAGCATTTTCACAAATTCCTTGAGATTTTTAAGAAGCTGGAAATCAACATTCCCTTAACTGAAGCACTTGAGCAAATGCCCCTGTACGCAAAGTTCTTGAAGGAACTTATCAACAAGAAGAGGAGTTGGCAAGTTAATGAAACTGTACTGCTCACTGAGGAATGCAGAGCACTAATCCAGAAGGGACTTCCTCCCAAACTTGAGGACCCTGGGAGTTTCTTTCTACCCTGCGCCATTGGCAGTATGACTAGCAAGAAGGCGATGTGTGACTTGGGAGCTAGTATCAATCTGATGCCTGCTTCTCTAGTGAAAAAGTTAGGCATAAAAGAGGTAAAACCGGTACAGATGTCTCTAGAATTGGTGGACAAATCAGTGCACTAAACTAAAATTGCTCAATCCTTCAATCCCTGTGGGATCGACCTCACTTCCGTGAGTTTTTATTACTTGATACGACCCGGTACACTTGCCGGTTAGTTTTGGGTGTTTTGGTAGAAATTCGTTTCTCATCAAAATATCTCATCATTGTACCTTTACCTCTCTATAACAGAAGAAGCATTAGCACAGCATTAATCCGGGAAGACCAACAAAAAACACAAAGGCCAATATATTTCATAAGTAAAGTTCTCCAAAACGCCGAGACGCTTTATTCTTAGCTCGAGAAGCTCGCCTATACCCTATTCACGGTGTCCCAATGGCTCCAACAATACTTCTAGAGACACTCTATCGTGGTCTGAATAGACCAGGCCATTAAGCAAGTACTTCAAAATCCAGACTTTGCAGAGCGAATGCTTTCTTGGTTAAAAGAACTATCCCAGTATGAAATCTGTAAATTCCAGATAATTAATAAGTAGTTAACCAATAAATTAATTTTTATTTAAAAAAATAGAAAATTAAATTTGATAAGTTAGAAGGATAGAAACAATTAAAATATGAGTTTTGACACTAATTTTAAAGGTTTTGGCCCAAAGTTGGGCCAAATGGGCCGAACCGATTGAACCGGGTCCAAACCGGACCTAAGGCCCAAGCCAACTCACCTACATATAATGGCTTCAACCATATCTTTCCTTCCTTACTGTGAAACACGCTGAACGCTTGCGGAAGGAAGGGGAAACATTCCAAACCTTTGACAAAAATTCAATCATTCATAACTTTCAATCTGGAATTTCGATTGACGAGCCATCAGTAACCATGTTTTCATCTCGGAATTCTCTATAAAACTCACTCAACAATTTGGTAAGAAAATTCTAATTTCTACCCAATTCTCCCCTTTTCAGTTTCGTGATTTAGGTTTTGAAATTTGAGAGATTTTATTATTTTGATGGTTTAGGGGTACTCTAACGGTGGATAATCACTAAGTTCTGTCTGCTTGACCCATAGTTCATGGTAAGGAAACCTTAACCCATGTGAATTGGTGATTTAGTGAGCTCTATATTAATTATTGTGATATTGTGTGAGTTAGATTGTGCCTCTTATTATTTTGGAGTTCAATTTGGCGGTCTGGAACGAAATTTAGGTGATTGAACTTGCAGAATTGGAAATTGGAGCTGTGAAGCTTGTGAATTGAGGCATTTTGAGGTGCTCTGGCTTAGGAAGAAATCGGACAAGGTATGGTTTTGGTTTCTTATAGTTAATATTTAATGTCACGTGAAAATTTAGGCTAATTGACCATAAGATAAGTTTGGATCGAGTTTGATTGTTAATATGATTAGCGAATAAATGTGTGTATGTGTACAATTGATTTGAGAATGGATGGTATATGAACTTGATGAAATTATGAGTTGAAATAATCGAGGAGGGTTTGAGATACATGTGAATATGGTTAGTGTTGAATTGAGTGAGTGGTATTGATTTGTATGTGAATTACTTGGTTGGAATGGATGAAATTTTATGTTGACATGTTTGGGAGTGATTGAAAGGAGTGTGAATATGTTCAGGAATAGTTGGTGCTATTTAGATAGTGAAACATTTGGTTTTTGGATTCAGAATCTTGGAAAACTAGAGGTTTTGTAAACTTTAGTAAAAATCTAATTTTTAACCAACTTCGACCGGCCATAACTTGTCTTCCGAACCTCAAAATTTTATGAAAATTTCTTGATTGAAAATTGGATCTGTAAATTTATGATGTTCGAAGAACGGATGAAGAATCATTTAAAACAAAAACGTTATTCACTTTCAAAGTTTGGTGTGTAAAACTAGTTTTCTGGAAATTTGGCAGCTTTTTACCAATTCTACAATGGGTGTGTATGCGGAACACTCCTGCATATGCGAGGATTCCTCTCTGTCCACTAAACTCGCGTACGGAGACAGAGCTTGCGTACGCGACTTTGGCATTTTACGCCCATGCGTACGCGAGTATGAGCATGCGTATGCGGAACCTTGTTTTGGTTGAAAATTGTGTTTTGAGTCTTAAACCTTACCTCTAGCTTTCCAAACCTCTTTAACACTTGTTCAAGGTCCGTTAGCGAGCTTTTAAGCCTTAAAACAAGGGTGGGTATGTCAAATAAGTTAAGAGAATTTTAGGAAGGGTTTTGCGAAGTGATAACTTGCTTAATGAGGCGTAGGTAACATTGAATGAGGGGAGATTTATAACGATGCTAAAACTAATGATGAATAGCAATTACATTTGATATTGTGACTGGGTAAGAGGCAGTGGTATTGTCCACTTGTTCCGGATAAGAGTAGAGAAGCCGGGTAAGATGTAGTGGTGTTGTCCACTTGCTCCAGGTAAGAGATGAGGAAGAAGAATGAGGAGAATGATTGGAAGTGAATATGATTGTGAATTGTGACTGTATATTCTATTCCATTCTTGTTGCATCACTTTCTCTCTGTTTGTAAAGTGTGTCAGGCACTATATCCCATAAGTGTGTCGGGCACTATATCCCAAGAGCTTGGCAGGCGCTATATCCTAAGAGTGTGGGAGCACTTTACCCTAGGAAGTGTGTCGGGCACTAAATCCCATGAGTATGTCGGGCACTATATCCCAAGAGCATAGCGGGTGTTATATCTCAAGAGTGTAGGAGCACTTTATCCTGGAAAATGCGACGAGAACTATCTCCCATGAGTGTGCGGGCACTATTTTCCAAGAGTGTGATGGATACTATATCCCAAGAATGTAGAGCATGTCAGAGAGATGATATCCGGATTAGCTGTCGGGGAGTTTCGGGTTCTGACAAAGTAACCGATACGTGAGCTCACGACCAGTAGGATAGGCATACATCATATGCATTTGTATGTTTTTGTTAAGTGTGTATTGTTTTGTTTTGCTTAACTTCTTATCCCTGCTTATTTGCTACTTGTTCTACTTGTTGTAACTGCTATATACTTGTGCTTTCCTTGTTTGTTTTGTATGTGTTTGTAACTGAGAGATCCCTTATTTGGTGGAGGAGTGACAAGGGTTGTTCCATTGGTGTTTCGGAGGGTTGGAAGAGATAGAAAGTGAATTGTAGAGTTAAAGTTATATTGGGGCTTGGATATCCTAGAGAGTTTACCAAATTTATGGTTTAGTTGAATCCTAAGTTTAAATCTGAGTGTCGGAGTTCTAGCGATGGCTTTGGCTTTCCTGGGGCCATTTATATTAACAATGCGGGCACCTTTACTATGCTAAGAATCCTCGGTTCTCATTCCATACATATTCTGTTGTTTTCATATCCAGGACGTGAGATGCTATGTTGAGCTTGCTGAAGACTCTTTGGGAGCAAAGAACTTACTTTTGGAACTTGGTATTTGTGTTTCTAGTTTGTATATAGATATATATTCTCCATTGTTATATTTGAATATGTATTTTGTCCTTCATAGAGGTTGACTATAGAGAACCAGGATTTGTATTTTTGTCTTTTGGTTTACTGTTGGGTT